>NW_008237902.1:1323469-1332640 GCF_000691975.1 Corvus brachyrhynchos | reverse complement strand
TCTTTCCCACATGGAATATATAATGTCTAGACAATCAGTCTGGGTTTGCTTTGTAATTCTCTTAGGAAACCGTGACACAGAATTTATTTGCTTCTGTCACAGAAAAGCAGGTATTTGTTTCACTTTCTGGCTCTTAATTACCCTGAAGAATTCCCTATTAAACCCCAGGCATTTCCACTGTTTGTTAACAGTTTTAAAATTATGACAAATATCTGAAGCTGGAGGATTTTCCTCTCCATTTGAGTGAGTGTGCTGAGCCTCAGCAATACAGCATCCTACTTGTCTCAAATCCAGCTGGGAGCACAGAGGAAATCTTTGGGAGGAACACCTATTCCCTGGCTCTCTCAGCCTATCAATCTGGTGGCCTTACTCCTTTCACACCAAGTATAGAGCAATAGGTGAAAGAATCCCCTGGGAAAAATAAACAGGCAACTTCTGGATTGATTTTTACTGATTTTTTTTCCTTTTTCTTTTTGCTTTTTTTTCTTTTCCCTGTTAATACCAAGCCATGTTCCCTCAAATGGCCACCTTTGAGAATCAGATGATTTGTTTCCCATTGATCTGCAGATGATGGATGCAGTTTTCAGGGAGCTCTGGCTTATTTAGGATCTGCAAATCGGCAGGACAGCCCAGGATGGTGTCTCTGACCCCTTTGGTTTTACTGGGCGAAAGTGCTTCCAGTCAGAAGGAAGTGCTGCTTTGAAGGTGCTCACATGGACACAGCTGTGCCTGGCTGCCTGTGGATGCACATCCCACTGCTGGTGAAGTTTCTCCTTGCAGGGCTTTTCCCAAGTCCTTGTGCCAGTGCACATATCTGAGAACAGGGTTCTCCTTTCCCTCCAGGTCTGTCTTGCGGATTTTGCCATAAGTAAGCAAATAATTTCTGGTGGTGGACTAAAACAGGGTGAAATGAGAGGGAAATGCTTGGCTGGTTTGGTCAAACAGCCACGGTGGAATTGCGGGTATTGGCTGAACAGTGATGAGATGTGACAGCAGCAGTCAGCCGAGGAGATCCCCAAATCCCGTGGGAAATGTGCCCAGATGAACCAGCACTGGCAGTCTTGTTGGGACTGTGGAATCAGTTTCCATCCACTGTTTGTACAAAGTCTCCTGGAAAGTGTGGTTTTGAAAAGAAATTGTGTCTGCTTTTGTTCTGTGGAGAAATTGGCAACATGCAGCCCTGAAGGAGATAAAAAGTGTGGTTTGTCTTTTGCTGAAGTCTGTATTTCTAATGAAGAGTCTGCTTGGAAACATCCCCAAATATGGATGGACCCAGAACTGTAGCAAACAGAGAAAAAGCAGCAAGATACTGTTGGTTAATCTGCCGTATCCATCTCTTATTCCAGGGTAATCAGTTATGAGTGCTGTCCTGGATATGAAAAAGTTCCTGGAGAAAAAGGCTGCCCAGCTGGTAAAAATATGTTTGACATTTTTTAGACTTCTTAAAATTATACAGCTGCCTAGTAAAGGGAAATGTTAGAAAATTGCTCAAAGTGGATTTGATTTTTGCAATTTATGTGCTGTATTGCCATGAACAAGTCCAAAATGGACTCGGTGGAGGACTAGCCAAGGGTCAGATCAGCTCCAAAGCATGCTAAATGTTCCAGACAACTTAGAACCTTGGATATAATTGAACTTAATCGAGCATGAGAGGGCCATAGGGAACTACTTATTCCAGCAAGTAATATATCTATATTGGCAATGCAATGCAAAGGAATGATAGAGTAACAGACAGCTCTGCCAATCTCTGCTCATTTTTATTTTCACAGATTCATAGAATGGTTTGGGTTGGAAGGAATCTTAAAGATCATCTGGTTCCAACCCTCTGCCATGGGCAGGGACACCTTCCACTATCCCAGGTTGCTTCAAGCTTCATCCAACCTGGCCTTGAACATTTTGGCAAGCATGGGGTTAGCAAAATCACATTTAGTTGATATTGGGAGGGAATTAACTGGGTTTATTGAAGAAAGCCATATTCTGCTTTTGCTTTTGCTTTTGGTACACTTCCTTCCACAAAAGTCTGATGCCTCCAAGTTAACCACATGGGCTGGTGCAGGCGGTCAGTGGAGACTGAGACCAGCAGTGTCCAGCACCAAATCCCAAAAGCCTGAATACAAACAGGATTGTGTGAAAGCAATCAATATCTTTGCTTGCGTAAATCCCATCTGTATAAATCCAGCATAAGTCCATTCAAACTTGCAGAAATGCAGTAGATCCTGGATTACACTGCTGTAATTGAGGGTGAAGCAGTCAGGCTATGATTATTTATTATCTAATTAGTGAACAGATACCAGTCCCCTGATGTGCTTCATTTCCCCAAGCATTCTCACCAGCTATGCTTTAATTCAGTCAGAAGAATGAATGATGTTTCTGGGAACTCAACCTTCTCTTCTTTCAGCTCTGCCACTTTCAAACATCTATGAAACCCTGGGAGTGGTTGGGTCTGCCACCACACAGCTCTACTCCGACCGCTCCAACCTAAGGCCAGAAATTGAAGGACCCGGAAGTTTTACAATTTTTGCTCCCAGTAATGAGGCCTGGGCGTCCTTGTCTGCTGTAAGATAATTCCTCTGCTTTCTCCTCTTCCTCTGATTTTCCCTAGTGGAAATCCAGCTCTGCAGGGGTCTGGCAGGATAGACATAGCACTGATAGAAGAAGGACTGTGGATTTCCAAGGCGGTCCATCAGCTCCAGAGCTTCGCTTCTGAAGGATCCCATCACTAGAGAGATGTGGATGGAGAAATCCCCTCATTCAGTTTTCCCTGCCTGTTGCTATTAGAGATTGCATTGAGACCTGCAGCAAGAAGCTTCCCATCCCTTTCCAGTTTTCTTGTTGACCCTTACATTGCCATTCTGGTTGTTCTTAATTTGTACAAATAGCCAGTCCCAACTGGAGCCCCGGTAATTCCCACGTGAGTGTTTGCCATGCTCAATTAGATGTACATTTCCTTTACATTCATTTTCATTTTCTCACTCTGTGTCTTGTGGTATTTCTACTCCTGAAATGGTCACTGCTGTCAAGCTGGTGCTCCCATCCCAGTTTAGCATCCCTGTGAACAAGAACAACTACTCGGGCAGGGAGGAGGGATATTTTTGGGTCTCCCCACTGCCAAGCCTCTGCCCCAAATGCCCCAGCAGAGCCCCTTGCAGGGATGATGCTGTTGGGAAAGGTCTTTTGGTATGTTTGTCCATGGCCCTGTTGTCTTACTGCTCCTTTCAGTGCAATCATCCCACTCTGGAGCTGCAATCATCTCTTTGTCTGCCAAGTACTGAGGGTGTCAGAGCTGTTAGCTGCTTTCCTAAGGCAAAAGATAAAGGTTTGAGAAAGTTGAGCACTTAATTTACACAAATGGCATGAAGCTGAGTGAATCACTTAATATTCATGCCCATGCCCCCACCCTGGAAGCACTCTGGGTGCAGCCAGACCTCCTGGTCCTCTCTAACAGCTGCCTAATTGCACTCAGTACTGAAAAATTGATTTTTCTGGTTTTCAGGAAACTCTGGATTCCTTAGTCAGTAATGTTAACATTGAGCTGCTCAATGCCCTCCGCTACCACATGGTGGACAAACGGGTCCTCACAGATGATCTGAAACACGGGACTACACTGAACTCCATGTACCAGAACCTGCCTATCCAGATCCACCACTATCCCAACGGGGTAAGGCACTCACAGAGTCAGAGTGGCTCAGGCCGGAAGGCACCACAGTGGGTCATCTGGTCCAACCTCCCTGCTCAAGCAGGGGCATCCCAGAGCACTGGGCACAGGATCGTGTCCACATGGTTCTGGATATTTCCAGTGAGGGAGACCCCACACCCTCTCTGGGAAACTCGTTCCAGTGCATGGTCACCCACAGTAAAGAAGTTCTTCCTCATATTAAACCTACCCACAGCATGCTTGCTTTTTGGCTGCCTTGCAGCTCCTACACTGTCCTTGTGCCTCCAGGACTCCATAAGGCTTAGGTTGATCTAAGTATACATATTTTGTATACTTAAATCATATGATTTAAGATACATACTTTGAAGGAGTTGGAAAGAATACTTATAAGCAGATGGTTTCCTCAATGCTGTTGCAGGGCAGTTGCCCATGCTGCTGTGTAACTGTGCTTGCCCAAGTATTGGTTGTGGCTTATTTTATTAGTCTTGCGGGTAGACAAAAACACTGATGATTTTCAATGCTCTTTGAACATTAAATATTTCAAACATTCTTGATAGAACGTTCTCATTCTTGATATGTCTTTTAAGGAAATCACATTTCTGCTCTTGCTGATTAAATAAAATGCTCACTGCATTTGAAATAGAAATAGAAAAGCAGCAGAGGGTGCTTGACCTTCTGGTTTTAGTGCATGAAACACCCCATGGCTCATTCCCTCTGCAGATTGTGACTGTGAACTGTGCCAGGCTGTTGAAAGCCGACCATCATGCCACCAACGGAGTGGTTCATGTCATCGACAAAGTCATCGCCACCACTACCAACACCATCCAGCAGATCATTGAGACCGAGGACAGCCTGGAAACCCTTCGGGTGAGTTCACACATGGGTGCTCCAGGTCTCCTTAAAGATGCTCAGTCACCCCACTCCCAGTGAATTGTCCTGAAGAGCTTTGGCATTGTCTTGGGCTGACCCTGGAGCTGCTGATGAAATCCTCATACCAATGTAGCTCTTTTTGCTTTAGGAAGAGAAGTGTTTGCTATCAGTGCAAGTAGGGTTTTATGACAGTAATTGTCACGCTTTGATGTCTGTTCAAAAAAAGAGACAGACTGAGTCTGTCTCCTCACTCTTGTGGGGGAGTCTCAGCCCTAGGAGGCATTAACTGTTTTAATTTGATGTGTCCTGATTTATTTGCTGAAAATGCACAGGGGATTTACAGTTAGCCAGCTGTGGGTTCTGATCTGAATTATTCACTGGAACTACTGTGACCCTTTCCAGGCATATCTGGGTATTCGAACTAGCTCTCAGTCTTGCTAAAAAAAAAGGGCTCTTGTGCTCAAATTTCTGGAACACCAGAGAACCATGGGGCTGGATCAAATTTATAAGGGGACCAAAGTGCTGAATGAAGCTATTCAGGATTTTTTGTAAGTCCTCTGAAATTATAAAAGCCTTAATAAGTCTGGCCCTCAGTGTGTGCCTGGACAAAGTTTCTAACCGTTTTATTCTGTCTGAATGTGTTTTACCCTCTCTCCTTATTTCTCCAAAGACTGCTGTGGCTGCATCTGACCTCAGCAGCTTGCTGGAAAGCGAAGGCCAGTACACACTTCTGGCTCCAACCAATGAAGCCTTTGAGAAGATCCCACGAGAAACACTGAACAGGATCCTGGGAGACCCAGAAGCCCTGAGGGGTAAGTGCTTGTTTACTGAGGCCATTGAGAGACTGAAGAGTATTTTTCAGCTCTTCTAAATTTTTTTCTCAAGGACATCTCAACAGCTCCTTGATACACTCTGACAACAGCTGCAGTAAATAGATGTGACAGAGTCTATCTTTTTTAACTGGACAGCCCAGAGCCCTTTGGTTGTAGATGTGGCAGAAGGAGTGGCATCCAGGTATGGATGAGGGAGCTGAAGCAGTCCCTTGTCTGAGTTTTCTTTTAACACTTTGTGTGGTGGTGATTTCTTTTGATCCAGCAAGATGCAAGAAAAGTAGTATCTAATCAGTGTAACTTCCCCTGGCAAGTGAGTAGAATACCCACATGAAGACTTTCGAAGTTGGCAAAAGTGTATAAAAAGTGACTCTTTTTAGGCATTTTATTTCACAGGCTGTGGAATTAAAATCAGCACAATTTAAAATGACTGCATTCTATGGAGTACACCCTGGCCATTGAACAGGATCCCTAAAAGCTGCCATACTTTCATAGCTGCTTTTTGCAGCTCACGTAAGACACTCGCCGGCCCGCCTGAGCCATCACATCCTGAAGTCTGCCATGTGTGCTGAGGCCATCATCGCTGGCCTGACCATGGAGACTCTGGAAGGAACCACCTTGGATGTGGGCTGCAGTGGGGAAGAGCTGACCCTCAACGGGAAGCCCATCATTGCCAACAAGGACGTCCTGGCAACCAACGGCGTTGTACATTTTGTTAATGAGCTGCTGATCCCAGACTCAGGTACTGGTGCCTCTCTGCATCTTTCTTTCTGTTGCCTTTCTTTTGTCTATTTTTCCAAGGAAATGCTGGATTTAGAGGGCACAGTGATGAGTGGATAGCCTTTAATGCAAGGCTACTATGTGTTGCTTTTCTTTTCAGCTAAGACTGTGTTTGAGCTGGCACAAGAATCTGAAGTTTCCAAGTCTACAGACCTTTTCAGACAAGCTGGTCTCAGTTCTCATCTAACTGGCAGTGAGCAAGTGACCCTCCTTGCCCCAGTGAATAATGTGTTCAAAGGTAAACCACAGATTAAATCCCTTTCTTCTATCAGCTTGGGCCACAGATCTCCTTCAAACAGTCTTCAGCCAAGTTTCAGTGCACAAGTATGCAAATCCTCTCTCAAATGCCTCGAGGCAGTGGCATCTAGCTTTACAATTTAAAACTGATGTGGGTAATACTCTGTATTTGAATGGTTTTTAGTGTCTCAATAGTCATTTTAAGTGGATCACTGGTTCTTTTCATACTTTTTGCTGCAGATGGACTCCCCATTATTGACAGCAACATGAGAAACTTGCTTCTGAACCACATTGTCAAAGACCAGCTCTCCTCTAAGTATCTGTATCATGGACAGAAACTGCAGACTCTGGGGGACAAGGAACTGAGAGTTTTTGTGTACCGCAATGTGAGTCCTTCCCGTGTGCTGAGTGATGCTCAGTGTTCTAAAGTTACAGCTATCGTGTAAAAAGTGTAAATGGTCATTGTGGAAAGTGTCAAAATCTCTCTTTTGAAGCATATTCTAATGAAGTCTTTTTTTCTGCAACTGTGTTTGCAGAACCTCTGCATTGAAAACGCCTGCATTGCTGCCCATGACAAGAGGGGAAGGTTTGGGACCCTGTTTAGCGTGGACAAAATGTTGACTCCACCAACTGGCTCAGTGATGGATGTTCTCAAGGCAGACCATCGCTTCAGGTGACCTTTCTGTGCTTCCCAAGTGCCAGTTAGGAGCAGAAGAGCTGCCAAAGCAGTTTCTATTTATTATGGGTTGTAGTCATGACAATGTGTATGTTTTTTTAGCATAGAAAGATCATCCAAAACCATGATCTCTCTAAATTATAGGGAGTGAAACTTCAAATAATCCTCAGCCAACTGTGAGCCAAGAGTAAGTGGTTCCCTTAATACCATAAAAATCTGGCTCTGAAGCCATCTCTGCCCATCAGGTCCGTTGTGGCCAGACCTCTCTGTCTCCCCATACCATTTGGTCCCCATGGAGTCAGCACTCCCAGGTTCCTTTACCATTGCTCATATGTTCTCTTTGGACCTCACAGGCTCATTTCCTTCCTAACCCTCATTTTGGTTATTTGATTTGCTGGACTGCAGAGGGGTTTCACAATTGTAACTTCCCAGCTTTCTCTTGAGCCCAGCATGCAGTTGACCAACACAGTGGTTTGCAGTGAAGCATTTGATGCATGTTTGCTTTGCAGTACGTTGGTGGCTGCAATCCAATCTGCAGGTCTGACAGAGAACCTGAACAGGCCGGGAACCTTCACGGTGTTCGCTCCAACAAACGAAGCTTTCCGAGCCATGCCCCAGGGGGAGCTCAACAAACTGATGGGTGAGCATGTCTAGAACATTTAGGTGGCGAGCTGCTGTGTGTGACTGCTCTGATACCTGGAGGAATGGCCAAGTTTCTCTGCTGTATCTCATTCTTTGGCTCTGTCTGTTGGAAGCATGAGCTTCCTACCCAATGGATTTGCATAAGCAGAAAGCTGAGGATGCACAGAGTGGCACTGAATTCCCCAAGTGGGGTTTATAGTGCCTATATTCTTGGAAGACATGTTTGTAGTGTGTGTCACAAACTCACTACGACTTCAATTTGGCTGTGCTGGTGGTGTAAGCGAGATAACTCACAGATGTTTCTAAAGGAACCAGTGAGGTCTCTGCCCTTTTCAAGGATGAAAGAAGTGAGAATGTGACTCTTGACCACACCAGATAAGGGTGTCTAAAGAAAGTTTTGCAAAGAGAAGACATGATCCACATACAGCCTCAAGTTACACTGTCTGAAATTTAACTACTAAAAGGCTGGGGCTCTTTCTCCTTCTACATATGCACGGACAAAGCAGAAGGTCCAGTCTAATCCTGGGAAACCAACAAATGTTCCATTCTAGCTCAGCTGAAGACCAGTATCTGAAAAGCAAAGGCATGCAGGCTGGGTGTGGAAAAAAGCATGGGAATGTTTAATAACTCCCTTCTGGATAAGCAGCACAATCTTTTATTTTGTTCATGTTGAAAACTGGTTGTGGTTGGAAACAATGTCAGGTATTTGAATGTAATGTCTTCTTGCATTAAAACCCAGCCAAACATTGACGTCATAATTTGGGAAGCATCTGCCCATGGTAGCTGGTTATCCTTTTAAGTGCAGGGATGTGGAACCAATAATATCAGTCCAGTCTTATGCTTAATATATAAATATTTCAGAAGTGTTTTGCAGCCATTGTAAATGGCTGCAGGAATGAAGATTCCCAGATGCAGACACTTCAGATATTCTTTTCTCACACAAATGTTTAGCTTATGCCTCTGATGAAGAAGTGGATCATGCTGGTGAGGGCGTGCAGAGTGAACTGTGGCCACCCTCGGAAAACCATAATGGAAAAAAGCTTGCATACAATCCTTGAAAGCATTGAAAGAAAAGGTCCCCCTGGCTGAGGGTGTTGTAGATGGAGGCCACCTTTGCACTAGCTGTCTGTAGTGCTTGTCAGTGACCCTGTCTGTCTGTGGGGCTTGTCAGTGGCCCTGCATCCTCTGAAGGAGAAGATGAAGAAGTGCTGCTGGCCCACTCTGTGCATGTCACCGCCTCTTCTGGAAAACAGCTGGTGCAGAAAAAGCACCTTATCTTCCTAAAATCTGTTTCAAAGCACAGCTGTATGAGTAGAGACTCAGTGGGATGGTATCAGGGCGTCAGTCCATGAGACATTAGTGTCATTTCTCCTGCACTTTTCCCCTCCCTACCCAGCTGTGAGGATTGTTGCCAAGTGACACTGGCCTTGGTGACATTTGAAAATACCAGAATGCCCTATCTGCTTCTTTATTTCACATGG
>NW_008237902.1:1317085-1323440 GCF_000691975.1 Corvus brachyrhynchos | reverse complement strand
TCCCTACCCCAGCCCAAACTTCCTTGGGAAGTGAAAGCAGCAAGAGAAGCAGGTTAATGCTGTGCACAGTGAGAGAATGAGGGATGAAAACTCAAGAAAGAGGGAATTCATGTGTAGGGCAGGCTTGGTAGCTACCAAGGTGGGACATTGGGAGAGTGTCCTTCTGGACTTGTTGGGATCCTCACCTGCCCCGGCAGGAATGGCCTCAATGCCTTAACCAGGTCCTTCTGCCAGGTTTTTGGTTTTGGTTTGTTTTTTCAATTTTACATTGTTTTTTTACACTTTCAGGAAATTACGGTGTTTTCCATGTAATTCCATTCCAGCATATTTCCAGTGAAATATGGGAAGCAAGTGCTGATACTGGTTTGTAGATGTAAATGTTTTCTTCCCCCAGGTAATGCCAAGGAGCTTGCCAACATCCTCAAGTTCCACGTGGCTGACGAGATCCTGGTGAGCGGCGCGGTTACTGCCCTGGTGAGGCTGAAATCCATGCAGGGAGATAAACTGGAAGTCAGCATGGTGAGTCACCTCAGATGGGGTTCTGTGGTCAGCAGGGCTGTCCAGTGTTTGTCCATATCAAGGACCAAAGCATGTCTGTGCTCGTGTGGATGGTGGGGGAACATCTCAATGTGTGCACAGTCCCACCAGTGTTTGCTGGGCTGTACTGGAGGGACTGTTGCCATGTGTTTAACAAGCTGGAAGAATGAAATGTGGTTTGCTTCAGCTTTCTCCCCAGAAGACCAATTGTAAATGATTTCCAGGAGCTGCTATAAATTTAACCCTGAGTCATGGGGGGGAAGCATAAATAAATGAAATGAATAGCTTGTTCAGCTAACATATCTCTTTTTGTGTAACAAAAATGATCCCTGCGTGGCCTCCCTTAGCACAGCAGGATTTATTTAGATATATAATTTCATTTCACAAACTCTATACTACATTAAGAGAATATAGGATCCTCTACTGAGGAAAAAAATAATTTCAGAAAATAAGTAATCATGGCCCACTCTATGCCTAAGAAAACACAGGACAAAAATGAAAGGGACAGTGTTTCCAGGTGCACTGAATTGGCCAACATGCATGCTAGACTCTTCCCATGTCCAGTCCTGCTCTGCCCTCTCCTGATCTCATCTCCACAGCCATCTCCCTGGCAGGTTGCTGGTGGATATGCTCTGCTGCCATGGGACAGCATTCCCAACCCGTGCACTGAGGAAGTCCAAAGCCTGCAGCCATTCCAGGACAAACTGCTCAGGCTATAATTTGTTTTTATATTCTCCTTAATTGGCAAGAGGAATGAAAATGCCTTCAGCCATCCAGTAAATGAATGAATGCAAAGTGAGGGCTTTATTAATAACATTGGAAATAACAGAAGGTTCTCATCTGCTTTTCTATTTTTTCTTTTACTGAACAGAAAAACAACGTAATACATATCAACAAGGAGCCTGTTGCTGAAAGTGATATCATGGCCACAAATGGTGTCATTTATGCTGTGAATTCTGTCTTACAGCCACAGGGTAGGTCCACGGTGAGAAATGTACAGAGCCAAGCCTTGTTATAGCAAAACGCCTTTGGGAAGGATTGGGGACACAGGGCAGTTGCTTCAGTTTGGTGAGGAGGGATTAGTCTGTTGTGGGATTTTCAACAGAAAATAGTGGAAGGAAGCAGCCTGCATGCTCTGACTAGTATTTCAATGCTCTCAATGTCCCACCCTTAGCCTCAAGGCCACAAGAAAGAGGTGATGAGCCTGCAGATCCAGCATTAGAAATCTTCAAACAGGCATCTGCTTTATCCAAGGTAAAAGGGAAAAATCTCTCAATGTAAAACTGCCAAAATTAAATTTTTGGTAACAATGATTGGAGGATCATTTCATATTCATATGCTGACTTCCAAGGAAAGTGAGTGTATGTGTTTCATAGAATGATCTTCTTGCATGATTTAATAATATAAGAAATAATACATTTTTCAACACAAAGCCTCAGTTTGCAGCATCCTGTGAATGTAACCTTGGCATGGTACTATTATATATCAGCTTCCAATAATGAAGAGTCACTCATCCATAGTTTTTGGAGACTAAGGATAAATATATTGATGTGCAAACTGTTCTTATGGCTGTTGGAGATTTGTTGCATTTATGTAAACCCTGTGTTTTGTTTCCCTGCAGGTTTCTCAGAGGAATCCTCGACTAGGTAAAACAACTTCTCCAGCTCATTTCTAATTTCCACTGTGTCCCCCATCCTTTCAAGAGGGGTTTCTCCTGTTCCCTTGCTCTAAGCAAGATGTAGCATGGCTGGGAGGAGAGGGGGCAGGGGGATGGTTTGTGTCTGTCCCACCCAACTTGCTCTTCTCCTTGGCAGCACCTGTCTACTCCCGGATACTGGCGAGGATGAAGGAGAACTCGAGTGGATTCTGAGCCCATCGTGAGCAACCACAAGTCAGTGCCTCCATCCCATCCACTCTGGCTCACAGCTGAAGAAAAGGACAGAACCGTTTTTAAAAACCAAATATCACCCTCAAATTTATTTTTGTTTGCAATGAAATGGATAGGAAAAATGAAAAGCCATATATATATGTAAATATTCTAGGACCATTTTTATTTGGTTTTGACTTTAAAGTTCCCAGACCGAGAAAATGTTTTGAGGTTGTTTGTTTTCATTTTTATTTTGTTTCTTTTTTTAATAAAAATTATTCACTAATTTTCAATTTCAGATATACCCCGTTTTGGGCTTGATAAGTACATCCAAGGGCAGGTGCCTTTTTTTTTTTAAACAAGTATGTCCTTCCTTCTTCCCTTGGATTTTAGAAGTCTTCCATGAAATTCTGAATTGAAGGCTTTTATCAAAATTCTCTCTATTGACATTGAGAAAATTGCATAGTTATAAGCTATGGTTTGAAGCATTCTCTTTTTTTAACTGGGTTGGTTTTTTGATGCCTATGGGTTATAACTGTGCTGCATTTTGTTCACGAGATCTGAAATGAGAGTTCTCCCTGGCTGAAGCTTTCCAGTAAATGATCCATTTTTAATAATGGTTGTTTTTTAATAAAAATTAAAAATAAAATCAAAAATATAAATATGAAAGGTGATGACAGTGCTTGGTTGGGTTTTTGTTTGGTTTGAATTGCCTGATGGCACCAGGTGGTCAGACCTGAGCACTGGGAAGGAGGGGAATCAGATTTGGCTGGATCAGCTGTAATAGGTCTAATAGTTATCTGAGTGGAATGGCAAAGCATTTCTCCTCTCTCATCCTGGCCTGGGATCATTTTTTGCTGGTACTTTCATGAGCAGTCACTGTCACACACTCCAAGGAGCACAGGGCAGCCATGCACATCCCTCCCACTGGCTGCTCAGCCACCTTTGCTGGCAGCTGGAGCTCAGTGCCACATCCCGAGCTGCCAGCAGCATTTACTCACCATCATGGCTTTATATTCACTCCCTGGTAGTTATTAACTTGGTGAAACCCAGCAGTATGAGGCAAAAAAAGGAGTCAAGTGCAGGATACAAAAGACTCAGATTGTTTTGGTTGCCCTGGCTGAGAAATACCCTGATATTCCTCCTCCTATTAAAAGCCCAAACTGAAATTCCACATGCTCAGAGCCATCTACGTAACCCAAATGTGTGAAAAATATCCAGCTCGTCTTTTATCTCTTCTTTTATTCCTCTTCCTCTTCCTCACCATCCTCCTCTCATTTTTCTTTATTATTTTTCTGGCATGGTACAGTCCTGGTATTTAAGGCTGAGGAGGTGAAGGGGAACACTTTCAGCCACCTTTTCCCAGCAGCCCAAGGCAGAATAGTTGTATCAGGGGATTGGCTCCTGGGTGAAGCTCAGTTTCTTGCTGTTAAACTAATTAATTACTATTCCTTCAAAAGCTTGAGAGAGAGGGAAAGCCACCTCATATCTGGTCTGTTTTTTTTTTTCTTCTTCCTTGCTGCTTCATAATTAAGAGATATAAAGTCTTCACAACCTGGAAAAGTGCAAAGTAGGTCTGCTCTTTATCTAGGTGAGTGCTCCTTGCTTGTTGCTTCTCAGCATCTGGCTTGGTGACTAATTAATTGTTTCACTGCAAAATGAAGCCACTGGAGTAGACAGGAGCAGGGGAAACTGCTTACACGAGCTTAATAACCATGAGCAGTGCCATCTGCTGAGACAGCAGTTTTCATCCCCTTTCAGCAGGGAATGCAGCCCTGGCTTTTCACTCCATGGTTTCTGGGCAGGTATTAGGATGTGTGGTGATGGGGTGATGGTCTGCTTTGTATATGGCCTGGCTTTGCTAGGCTTGCTTTTGGGGGGTCACCAGGTTTATGAGTCCCGGCAATTTCCAGTAGACAGAGGTGCATTATCCTTTCAATCCAATTCCCTTTTTGCTCTCTCCCGTTGCTTATTCTCCCTGGTCCCTTGGCAGTGCTCCCTCCCTCACTCCTACTGCCTGTTCCATCATCTGAGCTGCTGTGGGGTGCCAGCAGCAGCCCCCCACAGTGCTGTGGATGGGGGGCTGCTCTCCCTGTTGCGTTGACTCTGTAATTTCCCTGGGATCCTACACCCTGGGAAGCCATCACAGGGTGCCTTCCCACAGCCTGGCTGCTTGGCAGTCCCCCAGGATTTTGGTGTCTCCAGATTATAGCTCATGCTGGTGGAAACTCTTGAGCATTCTTAATGCCCTCCCTTTCCCTGCTCCAAGTTGATTTCTCACCCCTCTGTGTTTAGTGAGAGATACACAGATGGATTTGATCAGTGGCTGAGCTGCCTCAGTTGATCAGTAGGGACTGTGTCCCTTGCCTTCATTCAGTGACACTTTGGGGATATTTTTCCCCATGGATTTGTCATTGTGCCTTATCCCATGATGTGAGGGTGGGTGCTGCCAGTCATTCCACTGAGGGGAGTGAGATGTGAATGCTTCAGCCTTCAAGGGTGTCCAGGGATGAAGCAAGAGGAGAGCAGCTGAAAGATGGGGAAATGAGGAGTGCTGAGATGATGGGAATAAAAACTTATCTGTCATTTTCTAAAGAAATATTTTTAATATTTTTTTAATGTGGCAAAAGGTGGAAGTGAAAGGAAGAAGGAAGTTGCTGGTGCTGAGGCAAAACATAACTTCCCTGGGGAAGTGCTGGCCAAGGGGTAGAGAGCTCCCATGGGCCCAGCTGGGTGTGGGAACCTGAGGGATGTCCCAGCCCAGGGCTGTGCTGGGATGGAGGAGTTGGATCCCATGCCTGGAGTTTTCAGATAACAACATTCAGGGAAGGGAAGAAGCAAAGCCCAGTTCAGAAAGTGCTTGAGTGAGGGTCAGGGCAGCCTTGGGATGAGCAGCATTTAGGATTAGCCTTCAGAGGCAAACAGCACTGGGGTGTTCAGCACAGAGCCATATTGCACCAGGGGGTTTTGGTTTCTCAATGTTGTCAGGGTATTTCCACATGAAACCCAGCGTGTGGTTGAACGTCACTGTGACCTTGAACCAGGTCTGTGCTCCACAGGAACTCCCATCAGGACTGGGGCAAAAAGAGTAAACTGAGAGCAGATAAGAGCCTTTTGGAGGAGAATGTTGCTTTTTCCCTCCTTAGGAGTCAAGAGTGTTTTTCTATTGAAAATTTGCAGGGATGTGCAGCTGCCCTTGTTTACTTTTTTAGAAAAATGATTCCTTCATTTGCAGCAGCTCCAGTTCAGTAAAATAATTAAATGTATGCAGAAATCCATTTAGGAAAAATACAGCTTTTAAGTGTGTGCTGTAAGTCCTGAAATGATGCCACCATGGCTGGGCTGCTGCTCGTGGGTCACTCCTGTGCCAGCGGAGCCCCAGTGTTCTCCAACGTTGGAGCAGTGAACAGAAAGTGGTGGCTCTGAAGGGCTGGAAAAGCAAACCTTGACTGCAAAATGCTGTGTTTTGGGAAGCTTCATGTTATGGTTTTGCTCATTTACATCTTGAGATATGAACCAGAGGTGCTTTTTTTCTAGAAAATTCTTTTACTTTCAGGCAGCCTTCTGCAAAGATATTTAAGGCAAGAGGAAAAAGCAGCACTGAGCTTTGTCCCCAGGGAGATCTCACATGCTGTAGTGGAAAACACGTGCTCCTGCAGTGTCACAGGGATCTCGGAGCCCTGTGTGCTTGGCTAAGAAAGGAGGTTTGGAGCTGACCTGCCCCGGTGCTGGTGGGGGAGCCAGGCTGGGAGGGCCGCGGGGTGGGCGAAGGCAGTTCCCTGTGCCTTGGTGTGGGAGCAGTGGAAAGGCAGCAGCCTTCGCCTGTGTCAAAGGCCAGGCTTGAGTGAAGCCAAGGCATCGCAGCCAGATGTGCTGCAGAAGGATGACCCCTGGAAGGGGTCACCTGGAGACGGGGGAAGCCACCCACAGGCCGTCACTGGAAAAATGTAA
>NW_008237902.1:1314176-1317047 GCF_000691975.1 Corvus brachyrhynchos | reverse complement strand
TTATTGGAAAGTTGTTGCACCGTTAGCTGGTGTCCCAGGAGGAGCAAAGAGAAAAACTAATGGTAATATTAGTGCTGGTGAAAGACAGGCTCAAAGGAGCAGTTGGGATCAGAGGCATTCAGCTATGACACAGGCAACTCTTGCATTATTTTGTTTTTCTTTTCAGTACTTTTTGGAGACACATTTGAGAGATTTTCCAGAAACCTGTAAATTCTCCAAAGAAAAACATTTAGGGGGACTTTCTTTCCAACAGTGAATGATCCCTTTCTGTTTTGTAACATTTTTATGATCAAGCACTTTACAAAAGGTCAGCACTTTTCCTAGGAGAAGTCAGTTGGTGCAGGAGCAGAGGGGTATCAATGTCTGGTGAGCCATGCACTGCCACGTGAGGGCATCTCCTGCTAAGGGAGAATAACTAAGGATTTGTATTCATGTCCTGGAAAAGAAGGTGACAGGAAGGCTTGGTTTGCTGGATGATGCCATTCATGATATACTGAAAAGTTCTTTTCAGAATTGCCATGGGCTGCCCTGGGCACATCTGCCCTGCTACACTTACCCTTGACTTTTCTGCAGCTTTTCAGAGGGCTTGGCTGCCTCTGGCTTTTGACCTGTCTCTTCTTTCGCTGTTCAGTCTTTCCAAGGGGACTTCATCTGACTTCAGAAGTCACATTTACATTTCTTTCACATGCAGCTTGTGCATCAAGGCCTATTAGCTGGCAAATGCAAAACTCATTCTATTTTAATTGCTACTTCTGGGAGAAGAATCAAGATCTCCTGTTTGGAAAATAATTGTGCATAAGCTGGAGGCCTTCTTAGGGCATTTGTTAAATTTTGCAGAGGCAGGAGGATAAACTCCTGGATTCCAGGATCTCTTCCAGTGTTGCTGTGTAGTTTTCTAGCTTTCTACCTTTGTTTTGAAGCCTGCAATTGGGAAAAATGATCTTTCTCAGCAACCTTTAGGAGGGAATCCCAGGTAATCCCAAGTACTACTTGTATTTTTACTACCTTTGTACATGTAGCACTTGGGAAGTTACCAACCTCCACAAAGGAAGAGCCAGAGAATTGCTCTGAAGGAAGGTCAAGTATCATGATGACCATGACAGCAGCCATGAATTTATAATTAAGGCTGGTTTTATAACAGTAACCTGAAAACACATCCATCTGCTGTAAACTGTAGGCATCCTAATCCTGTGCTCGGCACAAGTGTGTGTTCTCCTGCCAATGTGTTTGTGCTTCGGGTACCACACACACTCATGTGGTGATGTGGCTTCCAGCTTGGAGCTGGCATCTCAAAGTCTGGGATGTGTGACTGGACCAAGCCTGGCTCTACCTGGTCCTACTCATAGTCAGACAACAGATCCTCACCCTTCTTATCACCCAGAACACAAAGTTCTCAGACAGAAATATTGACAGGCTTGTCCCTGACAGTGGTAGATCCATCGTGGCCTAGTGGGAGGTGTCCCTGTCCACAGCAGGGGGTTTGGAACTACATGATCTTAAAGGTCCTTACCAACCCAAACCATTCTGTGATTCTGTGATTCCTGCACTTGAAGCTGAAGGGACCTGATTTTGCAATCGTGGCTCACATGAATGGCAGTGACACACCCGTCATCGCCCCGCGGACGTGCGCCGGCACCAGTGAGGGATTAATGGCGCAAAAGGGGCTGGTTCCTTTCTGTAGCTCGTAACTAAAGAGCAGGAAAAGTGGAATAAACAAAGCCAAGCTGCAGAGCAGTCACGCAAGGCAAGGGGAACTGAGAAGCATCAGCAGAAAGTGCTCCAGGACAGCACCATCTGCGAGCACTTGAGGCTCAGGAAATGCTGCTCTTTAAGGAGTTGGTGGTGCTGCTGCGTAGGACCGGAAACAGGCTGGGGGTGAGGCTGTGCCATTCTGCCTTTTATTTGCTCAGCATATTTCACCTCTTTTTATGTAAAATCAGCAAATGAGGAACTTAAAGTCACTTCTCCCATAAAATTTTTTTGCTGCAGAATGATTTTATGGACTTTCTTCTTCTGGGCTGCCTCTACCTTCCATTCCTGTGGGTGTTAACTCTGAAATGTAGGTAAACTGTAATAAAATGACTTGTGCTCCAAAGTTTTCTGAAGCTAGAGAGGCTTTGAGTTAAGGGCCCGAAAGACGGGACACTGAGCTGGATCAGCACTGAACTGTGAGCCACAGTACAAAGGCTTGGACCATTTCCTGTGCTGTAGAGCTCCTGGTGCAGATTTGGGAGAATGTGTGTGCAGACAGGGCAGGAATGACACTCATTCACACCTGACTGCCTGGGCTTGGGCACGGGAAACTCTGCTTGCCATGAGGCCCCAGCTGCCCATGGCTGTGTGACTGGTGTCACTGGGGCACAGTGGGGTTCTGGGGCTACCCTCGCTTTACACAGTGTAGGTGTAGCATCAGGGAGGTAAAAACCAGAGCACAGGGGAAAGCAGCTCACTGGTACCTATATCCTCTCCACCTGCCATTCCTCTGAGTAATCTCCCCCTTGCTCAGTACCTTGGCAGTAAAAAGGGCAGCTGCTCTTTCAGGTTAGTGGTTTTCGAGGCAACACCACTGCCTCACTGTTTATTGGGTGTCCTGACTTCTCAGAACATGCTGGCTCACTGGGAAGCCATGTTCTCCCTCTCCTCTGCCCAGCACAGGGTGCTGGGGCACCAGGGGTTCAAAGTGTGTCCACGCAGGATGATGTGCATCAATTGCACAAAAATCTATCTGACTCCAAGGAGACGTTGAGATGTTTGGAGGCTTTATTTTGTTAGGGACCAGATCAGTTGAGATCATATTGGAGGCTATTTAAAAAAGATGAGTAGAAATTTGCCTGGGGAAGCCCTGAAGTTAGGTGATGGCTGCCTGAGGGG
>NW_008237902.1:1313128-1314165 GCF_000691975.1 Corvus brachyrhynchos | reverse complement strand
CAGCAGAGGTGAATGCTTCAGAAAGCCGTGGACAGACCCGCTTCAGAAATCAAAGGCTTGTCTTCATCTGGGCTCTTCCTTCTGCTCTTCACTCTGACTTGCTGATCTTTAACTCATATTAATGAAAATCGGGGGGAAACTGAGGTTGGTGTACCCAGGGAGAGGATGACACGCTGGGATGTAAGGAGCTGGCAGGCAGGGAGGGCTGCTTTGCTTGGAGGAGTTTCTGCACTGCATAACCTGGGGATGCCTGAGGGCACAGGGGGTGAAGGAAGCACAATGAGCAATGCTCAGAGTAGGTGGTCCCAGGCCTGCTGACCAAATGTTCCTCTCAAGCTACTATATTTGGATACCACATGCAAGTGATTTCACTTTCCTGTTTGAAAACAGACCCCCTGAAGCTGGGTTGCTGGCTGCTAACACCCTCCTTGCAGCACACACAGCTCACCCAGCAGCAGCCCCTCTCCTCCCAGGGGTCACCTCGATCCTGCCTGGGAGTGAGGGACTGCACAGCCCCATCACTCACTGCTTAATTGTAACCAGATTTCCCTAGAAATGTCTGCTGAAATATTTATAAATATTATAGCCAGCAGCTGCTGATGCCAAACAGGAAATTTTAAGCTGAACAAACTTTTCCACGTTTCTAAGTGGGGAAAGTAAACTGTATTTAAGATCAGTATTTAAAAAAAAAAAAAAAAAAGTCTAAATAGCAACAGGCTTCCAGTGTTCCATATCCTGAGGGAAGTTCATGATTTCTTGAAGTCTTGGTTCTTTCAGCCAGGCCATTTTCTATCTGCATATAAGCAGTGTGTCTGCACAGTGATATAGGAGGTGGCTTTAAAGAAGAAAATTAGGTTATATCTCAACACAGACATGGTTAATGTAATTTCAAGGGAAAAAAGTAAGAATACACAACTTAAAAGAAAACCAATGAGCTGGGTAATGAAGCTGGTGGGGGCAGCAGCCACCTGAGGGAATGCAGCCCTGTTTTATCTTGCACTTCATGTTTTGGGCTTTCCCCTCTTTCCCCCATCCCC
>NW_008237902.1:1266893-1313116 GCF_000691975.1 Corvus brachyrhynchos | reverse complement strand
TTCTTATTCCTGCTCAATCAGGTTTTGGTGTTGAGACAATATTTTTGAGCACTAAAACATGGAAAAAATGTAACACTAAATCTTTGTGGAATTTTCTGTTTTAAACAACTTCTACCATTCATGAATTCTTAAACACAACTTCAGGCAAAAAGCATTATTAGGCTTTTAAAAACTTATTCATGTCATTTCCTAGTCAATGATATTGAAATAGAGATGGAATAAAGCAAATGTCCTCAGTGTGCATATAAAACCTGAAAATGTATCCTTCCGTTTGAGCATCTTCCAAATGAAGTGCAGATCAAAAACCTTGAGTCTTTTGAAGAATAAATTATCAAAGTAACTCAGTTGCTACCATCCCCATACAGTTGCTACCTCCATATACAGATATTTTTCATCTCTTTTTTTTCAATTAAATTCTGTTCACTGTAGTACCTTAGTGGAAAGAGAAGAGCTTTCTGATGCTGAGAATTTGTTTGGTTTTAACTTCTGGCTGTTGGTAGCAAATCCTTATCCACTTTCTCTTTTTGAGTTAATTTTCTATGAAGCAGGTCAGGGGTGCATGGTGAGCTGCAGAGTGCATAGGCTGGATTGCACTGCACCCTCTGGGTGGGTTTTGATGAGCAGAATCCATCTTAAGAGGCAAAAAGATTGTTCAAGGAAATGAAGTTTTAAGAATTCTTGTACATTTTAGAGACTAATAGTAGCAAGATCTCAGGAAGCTTTTATTGCAGTTTAAAGTGTGGAGTTCAGCAGCAAATTTATTCATAACTTTTCCACTTGAATGGATCTGTTTTAATTTTGGGTGGGAAATAAAGCACCCAGATGGGCAGCCCTGTGAGTACTTGGGTTTGTTATGAAACTGCGATAAAGGAGGGTCTCAGCCTGGTGTGGGATGAAGGGGAGCATTGCTGACTGAGCAGTCAGAGACATTGAAGGTGCTCAGAAGTCCCTGCCAGCTACATTGGGAATGTGGTGTGCTACATTGCCAGCTCACTGTCCAGAAATTCAGGACATGGGAAAACTGTGGGAGTTTCATCTCTAAAATCACACTTTCCTTTCTCCTGATCACCTTTCAGGTTTGGTCTTTCTCACTTGCTACCCAAGCACCCTGGAAGGATGCACATGGGGCCAAAGGAAGGGCTCAGTCTCCATCCTTCCAGGCAGGTGGTACTGGCAGTAATCCTGCCTGCGCTCTCTCCTGCATGACAGAAAACATCCCATTGCCACTACCTTTTCTTTTTCACACTGTCACTGCAGATACTACGTAGAAAACAAAGTGGAATTTTTCATCAGCTGGAGAGGTGGGGTTCTTTGGATAGTATCCCCATAAATGTTCTCAGTCACAAGGTTTTTAACAGGATACCTTGCTAGTTGTTTATCACCACAGAGTCAATCCTCAAGCTCCCTTGAATGCTGCGTCTCTCTCAGTGCACAGGTTTGCCAAGCTATAGTCTGTCATGCTTGAGTGACTTTTCCCTTGGGAATTGTCCAGAAGAGTGTTTGTCCTGTTGTGGAATGTATCCCTCTTAGACCTCAAGTCACCTGCAGCAGGGGCTTGACTTCTGCTCTCAAGTCCTGGCTGAGTACACATACGATGTACAGGTTCCTTAGCAGCTCCCTGTGTCTGCAGCACCCTCCTGCCATACCCTTTAAAGTATCATTGGGTTTTCCTTTCCCTGCTTGACAGGAGGCACCAGGCTCCCCAGGGCCAGGATAGGCATGACGGAGCATGAGTCACGAGTTCTCCATGCTTTGGTATTTGGAACAAGTTCCTGAGTCTAATTTAAACCAGACACTTGGTGCAAAAGAAATGTGGCTCTGAGCCTCTGCAGATGTGTAGGCAGTCAGGAGGGGCGTCTATTAGTGAAGGGAAATGTTTTGTCTCATTCCTAGTTAAAACTTAACTAGGAGTTAAGCAGGAGTTAACTGAGAGTTAAGCAGTAGGAGCCCCCAAAGAAACCAGGAGCCCCAAGTGTCACCAAGTGAGGCTTGAAAAGCAATTAAGGCATTTCCCTGCCCTCAGGTAAGTCATAAGTCTCTGAGCTCTTTGATGCACTCCTAGATACAGATCTAATAGTGTCAGCCTGGGGTACTCAGCTGGCTGCTCTTCTACATGTACCTTCCCTCCAGGTATGGCTTTTCATAATCCTCAGCAATGGCTTTATCCAAGGGTTGGTCAAAGCCTTGATGTGGATCTTGCATGTGAAAACATGGAAACACAGACCTGAGGTTGGCTCTGTGCTGTTGTGCATCAGCGCTGTTGGAACAGCCTCAGCTCTTCCCTGTCTGCTGTCCTGTGACTCCTGTTTAGATTCAGATGTCTCCATGGTCAAAGTCTTCCTCTGACCACAGGGATTCAGCAGCATCCTGAACACGCAGACACAAGACAAAGCAACCGAGCTGTGGTTGGATGCCATGGCTGTGACAAGGAGCTCTATTTACAATTCCAGTTCGGAAAGGTCAGCAATTAAATCCATTTTCTGCATAATTAATGAGAAAATTCTGGCTGCCTACCACTAAGTTCTAAATAAGAACGTGGTTTAGAAAGGACTTTACTCTTCCCAGAACAGGGTGCTCTATGGCTTTGGGCTGTAGTAAGTTCTCAGTCTGTGCCCATTAGCTTGGATGGGCATTACCTGATTCCTACCCATTTTTTGTAATTCTATCCTAACATAACTAGGTACAAAGGTGCTATTTTGACTTTCTTCTCCCAACCTCCATGGGATTCATAGGGAATGGTAGGAACAGAGCAATGCCAAAAGTCTCTTTTGCAGGGTTTCGTGGAGAACACCACATAGGAGTAGAATGCCATGGCCTGGAAGGCAAAGCTGACTCACTGCAGACCAAGGCAAACACTGAATCATGAATGTGTTGGTCTGCACCAGCCACAACTACACACAGGATTACAGATAGTTCAGAGCAAGAGATCACCATGACAGCTTGAACAGCAAGACAGGGAAAAAAGGAGCAAGTTACAGATCTAACTGCAGCTGCCCTCTGCAAATTGGGTTGTTTAAGGTAAACTGGGAAGTCTCTAAAGAGCAAAAGGAAAACAGCTGGCCGAAGTGCTGTGTGCCAAGTCACTGCTGAGGTGGCATCATTCCGCCTTGCCTTGGGCACTGGAGCTGCAGCACTTGAGGATCTGGTCTGGAATTTTTATTACATTTAGGAGCAAATTAGATCTGGTTTAGGAATTTTCCAATGAAATCCTTCTTTGCTGGGAATTGTTGATTCACTGAATGTAAAACTTTGGCACTATGAAAGCTTTCTTGTTCTGACCTGGGGGGGACTTTTGGTAAGAGGTAGATAGAGACAATCACAGCATAGCTCACATTTGGGCTGGATAAACTGAGGTTGGTATTTTGGGCTGGATTTAGGCAAGAGGAAACTCTCCCATCCCTCATGTGCAGCTTGGTGCTTTTCCCCACCTGAGAGATCCAGGAGATCATACAAGGCTCTGGGAGGACTCAGGCAGCGCTGTGAACTAATGCTGGGCAATTCTTGAGCTGGCTGGCTCCTCACAAAACTCAAAAGTAGTTTTTGGAGTTTGGAGGAGAGAATGTACCCTAAGCAGCCACCCAGTGCTCTGTGGGTCAGTCATGAGGCATCCCTTGAGGACATAGAACTTGCTGGGGGGTTAGGAGGAAGTTCACATTTGTTCTTGGCTCTGCAATGTAGAGAATTAACTTGTCAGGTTTAAGCATTTGACTCTTTCAGGCTGCAATAGTGGAACAGTTTGATTAAATCCTCCCATGCATTAAAATTTACCTCTCCTATTTGCACCCTGCTTCTGGTACTTCATCACAAAAGCAATGACTATTACTTCAAAATTTCTATTAGACCGTTAAAACTGGGTCTTTCAGATGGACTGAGGCTCTGCTGTATTGGAAGCTGTGGTTGAACCTACTTAGATCCATGCAACAACACACAGTGTCAGGCTCAGAGACAAGAGCATAGTGACCAGCAGCCTGAGCACCCACCTCTGAGTGATTCTGGGCTTGTTCACCCTATGGATTGGAGCATGTATGTCTTGCTGGGCTGACTTATCCCTTACAGTCCCACCTTTTGGTGACTCGTTTATGCCACACATTGATCCAAAAGGAAAGACTTGTATTAGTGTTCTAAAAGAGCTTCACCCACCAGGGATCTATTCATAGATGTACCCTTGAGTTATCCACTTCAGCCCACACCTTTCTGGAAACCTTCTGTTTCCCATGTTATTTTCAACCATGTCCAGAATTTAAATGTGAGATGGTGCAGCACCAGCTCGCAGCCCTTTCTGTGATGGCCCTGGACACCTGCCTGCCTCATGTGGGTGTGAGACAGCTCCTGGTTTAGCCCCTCCCTACCCCCTTTGTTCTGGGAGGATCACAGAAGAGTTTGGTTTGGAAGGGACCTTTGAAGATCACCTAGTGCAAGCCCCATGGTGCTGCAGCTCAGCCCTAAGTGCTTTGGCTACTGCTGTCAGACCAGCAAATCACAGAATGGTTTGGGTTGGAAGGGATCTTAAAGATCACCTAGTTGCAACCCCCCTGGACATCTTCCACTAGACCAGGTTTCTCACAGCCCTGTCCAACCTGCCGTTGAATTGCCTCCAGGGATGGGGCACCCACAGCTTCCCTGGGCAATCTGCTTTTCCACTCAAACACACTTTAAGAAAAGAGACACATCATCTACGTGCTTCAATAAATCACAGTTACAGCAGTACTGTAATACCACTGCTACCTGCAGCAGCAGCAGCAGCTCCATCCATGCAGTAAGTGCACGTTCACATTAGTGTGGCCTTTCAAAGCATGGCACAAGATCTGTTTGGGAGTGATTACCCATCCTTCTGTAGCCACGTGCTGATGGGATGCAGACATCTAGAAAGACTTGTTCTCCAGTGACTGCAATTGCTGCTAGCTCAATCTGGCAAAGACTCTGGAATTTGTTCTGTGTTTCATCTGTTGGATTTTAATGAGGATATTTTCTCCATCACTCTACATTTTGCACAGACAGATGCCTTGCATTTTATGAGTCTTATGTAGAAAACCTTCCACCAGTGTAAGGTTGTAGTGTAATGATGTTTACTATCAACTCCATCCATATTCTTCTGGTTCTAGTAATTTGTTTCTGGAGAATAGATATCTATGTCTCTGGCAGTCAGATATGTCCTAACTGTGTCACACCATTACTGTAGGAGCAGAATTGCTGTTACTTGCAGCAAGCCTGTGTTTTTATTTGTTCAAGGGTGACTATAATTGGAACCTCCTGCAGCCGCTGAAGCCAGGAGCCTTTTGGCTTTAACACAGTTTGCTGAAAAGGCAAATGCAATTACTTACATGAACTAATCTGTAAAGGATGTTTTTCTGTTGTCTCTGTCTTAATTGTTTCCAGCTCATGGCATGAAAATGATGTTGGCCCTGGGAGGCCAAGGGGAGAAGGGAAAGAAGGAATGTCAGAAGCAAATGGAAGGTTTGGATGAAAATAGGAGCTACTTGGAGTTTTTCCTGCTATTCCTGGATTCATTAAATCATGGGAACAAAGGTAAAGCTATTTAAGTCACACTTGGTAGAATAGGCCTTGGTCTGCCACAGGGCAGATGAGAACTGCTCTGTAGCCGCAAAACTTTCTTAAAACAGGTCATGCTGGTCTCCAGGTGTCTCCTGCTGCTTAGGAGCAGGTCCTCAGCCTCCCTTCTGTTCCTGGTGCAAAGAACTGGCTCTAGTAAAGGTGTCTGGGATTCCTCTCCCTCAAGAGAGCCCACAAACAGACTTGCCCAGGTGGCTGCTCTGGGATTCTGTGGGTTTCCTCAAGCTGATCTGCTGCTCTGCATCTGTGGGTGTTTTTAAGGAGAAAAAACTTGTGGAGAAGATTTGTCCATTTTCAGCACTTGTGCTACTTGAGTAAGAAGGCTCTTTAAGTGGAGCTTGGAGCATTGGAACTCCCTGTTCTTGAAGGGCATGTTGGAAACAGTGTCTGACTCTCCTGTGTCTCTGAAGACCTCAACCATGCATGTCAGTGCTCAGATCTGAAGGCAGCTGTGCTGAAGAAATGTTCCCAGATCAGAATGACTCATTAGCAGAGGCTGGGCTGAGGCCATATGATTTTGAGTCAAGCTCTGCTTGTCTCATCTCCAACAGCCAGGCAGTTCCAGGGGCTGTAAGGGCTGGACGACCTTTGCTCATTAACTACCACACGAACATCTCTTCCAGCAGTAGCTTCCACATGCTGAATTACTCGCTTGACATCTAAATTTAAATGGAAAATGTCTTTTTAATACTGAAAGCTATTCCCTTCTTGCATTCATGTCCAAACTGTAGCCTTTTGAATAAGCTTCTGGCTGGTTTTTCCAGAGCAACCATCTCTTGCGAAGGGTAAGCAGCTAATGGAAAGAGAATGTTCTTTTGAAGCACTTGGAAAAAGAGGTCAGGAAGGTGCTTCACACAAAAGTGAAAATTTTAGTGACAGGTGAAGAAACTAGAATTCCTCATTGGAAATGCCTATTGCTTTGCACTGGCTGTTCTTTCTAGACATAAAGTTTCTCCTAGAGAAGCAGGGCAGGGGAGGTAGGTGTTACAGAACATTGCCTGTCAGGGTGTTTTGCACATTTTTGTGTTGTTTTCTTGGGATGGTCTCTCACACTACCTGTTCCTCTTTTCTGTTCCATTTTGAAAATGAAAACAACTTGCTGTCAATGCCCACAGCCATGAAAAGTGGCAGTTTTGCTAAAGAAAACACAAGCAAGTTATTTGCCTATTTACATAGGGTTCCTCCAAGCGTGTCAAGTATTTCAGTTGTGGAAAGAGCACAGTAGTTTTAATATGTTCAGACTGTACACAGACAGCCTAGGGATTTCAGAGATCATTTCCTTAAATTTATTGCCATTTCAAGCTTTCACTTTGTCTATAATACTGTGTGTCCAGGGTTTTCCTTTGCAGCCAACTCACCATCCACAAAATTGTTTTAGATACGCTACTGTACTGTGATCCACTTGTTCATTACCCAACGTTTCATAGTAAGTAGAAGTGCCTTTGCTTTGTCCTGTAGAATCAGGACTGATTTCACTGAGCCTCAGCCCAAGAGCTGTCAGTCCCCCCCTTTCAGATGTGGCTAATTATTAATTAAAAAGATGAATTGATGGTGCACTACTTGAATAGTAATTCATGGTCAAAACTCAAACTAGTATAGTACCATTAGGTACCAAAACCATTAGGATTCCTGACTGTTGCTCTACCATGTGCCATTTTTTCTCCTTGGTTGTAGTCAACATGTTAAATTCTCAGCGTGACCCTAAGGTCTTGAAGAAAGCATTCAACTCTGATTTTATTCAGAAAATATTTTGTTTCTGTTGCAACCAAAAAGCTCAGGTCTTTGGCTGGGTCCTGTGGTTTTCAAAGACTGTGGCTCTCTGTGTGGATGCATTATTCCACTATGCAATCTGGAATGCTGATGGAGATGGAGAGCCAGGCATGGGCCATGCAACCATCAGTTGGCTCCTGATTTAACATTTCTAGCAATTACTGGTAGTGATGTTAAGGCACACTGGAGCCTTAGTCTCTCTGGGACTGAACCTCTTCTGGAGTCAGCACTGACAGTCTCATCAAGGAATCCTTCAAAAATCGACTACGAATCTCAAGTTTCAATTTCTTTATCATCTGTTAAACATCAGCACAAATATGTGTCTGTTGCCACGTAATTAAGATTATTTCAATTTATTTAACAGTGTCAGGACTTGGTGCACTTTCTGTTACTCCATTGAAAAGTGGAACAACCTGGGTGTGGGCTAGTAAATGGAAAAAGTATTCTCTTAAATCCTTTGAATCCCTCCTCTGCTAGTTCAGCAGTACCATGTACACAAACTGTGGGGGAGAAATTGAGCTTTGGTGTGGACAGATGTAGGTCTCTGGGCATCACCCTCTCTGTCTCTTCTTGTGGAAAACAGCCCATAGGTATGAGGCTCCTCAAGTTTTTTGGGGTTTTTTTTGGGCTTCTGCTTCTCCTCTGGACCCTTTCACATTTTAACAATGGGCTTTTAGCTTTAAAGGCTGTTCTTGAACTTGTCTGTCCTGCCATTAGTGATTGCAGATTGAAAGTGCCTCTGTTCTTGTGTGATGGTAAAAGACTTATTTCTGTGTTCTCCTCTGGGTACTCAGTCTCTCCTACAACCTCTTGGGTTTTTTGCCCTGCAGATCCTCCAAATCACAATGCATTTCAGGGTTAAAGAAAGAAGGGCTCTTGACATCTGCTATTCCTTTGCTGTAATCTTCCACACAGACTGAGGAACTGTCTGTTGGCAGGACCTGGCCTTGTTGTCCCTAAACTTTCAAACAAGAGTTTATAGGAGGAGAAACCGAGGAGAGTGAGACAAACAAGACTTCCTTAGAAATAAAAATAAAATGAATGGGATGCTGAGAGGATTTAAAGATAAATGCCTAATCTCCCAGCACTCTTGGAATTCCTGGGGGCTGCACAAGGTGAATAGAGAATTAAAGATAAATGTTGGCCTCCAGAATGGATTTCTCTCTTGAAGGTCTTCTGGCTTCTTCCTCAGTTCAACAAACCTCCTTGCAGACCTGTTTCACGCAGCAGTTATCTCTCCAGCTAAAAGTGATGCCAAAGCCTTCTCTAAGAGCTGAAAGAGATTCAAAATAAGCTTATTTCTGCATACCTGTGCTGGTCCATATTCTGCTGAAATTAGAAGTATTTTACAGTGTTTCAGTGTTTTGTTTCTATGTATTTCTGTAGTTTTGTTCTCTGCCTTGTAGTAGAAATTAGAACTGTTAAAATATCAAGGGACTGGGATCCTCCAGTCCTCTCTTCTAGTAAAATGATCCCACCTTTTATATAACATTTGAATTGTCCAGCCTTTTCCTGTAATGTGAAAAACATGTTGACAATAATGAAATCTGCTTAGTTTCTGCAGGAATTATTGCTTTAGTTTGGTGCCACTGTAAATTTTGGCATGCTTTTACAAGGAAGAAGTCTGGAGTTTCATTTATAGAAGAAAATTAACAATAAGCATGGAAGACTGATAAGAAAAGCTCTGCTTGCTTTTGAGCCAAGCAATTTAAAAAGTGGAAGAATTGTAAACGAAAGGAAATCTCTCTAGCTATCTAGATTCTAATTTTGTTGCCATTAATTTAATTTAATTATACAGAATTTTTCAAAGCTGAAAATTACATTTAAGGTGGATAAATGAAGTGTCATTCAACTGTTCTTTTAGAGGTAATATTACATTAATATTTATATTTTAATATGTTTTCCTTCTACCTGCAGAGAAATTCTGAGCTCTCATCTTTCAAGGTGGGGACAATTTAACTTCCAACACCAAGAAATGAGATGTAGAACAAAAGCACTGAGATGCTTTTGTAGATGAAGGGAAGCTGTTCCAGGAAGGTGATAGGAAGCAGCCATTGCACACCCAGTTCCCATAGCTTGAAAAAATTACTTTGACCATCTCTGACATTACTATTGAGCCTCTGGCTGTAGCCTATGAAAAATGTGGGAGTTCAACACCTTCTAGGATTACACTTGGTCAATCATGCCACTAAGTGGAATGGCAGAGTCACCACCCCTAGAAGTGTTCAAGAAACAAATGGACGTGGCACTCTGTGACATGGCTTAGTGAGCAGAGGGGAATTAGGTCAAAGATTGGACTTGATGATCTTGGAGGTCTTTTCCAACCTTAACAATTCCAGGGTTCTAAGCCAAGTAATGCAGGAATGCAATGCAGTCAGTGAAGTTTGGGCAGGTCCAAACAGGCAGGGTACGTGTTCCAGGCATGGCAGCCAGCCAGCCAAGCCCATCTCTCCTGGCTCCTGCAGGAAAAACACCCGCTAAGGAGATGAAGCTTTTTCATTTCTTCTGTTTTCTTAGTGTGATCCTGTTATACTGTCTAGAGGTACCACTGGCCATCCCTTGACAACATCCCATTCTGCATTGGATCTGTGAGTCTTGGAGGTCATGGGCCCTCTTGGAGGGAGGGATGAGTCTGGTAAAAGCCTTGGCCTTGATGTGATATGCTTGAGGTACAGGTCAGTGATACAGGTTGGCAAATGAGATGGTGGTATTTTCAGGGCACAAATTGTTTGCCCAGAAGAATCCCCCAAAGTGGGGGTTGGCTGTGTCTTTCCAGAAAGCCCAGTTTCTGGCAGAAAACATTGTTTATTATAGAGAGCCAGTTTGGGAATATGGAGTTGCTGCTTGTCCTCAGGCTCGTCCTGTATTTATCTGCCTTTATTTTAATTGGATAATTCTTGGCTCTGGAAATTACTCCTTTGAGTAATTACAGCTTTCTTTTCTTCCTCTGTCTCAAACACATGGTCTGAGGGAGGCTTCATTGCTTCTCAAGGGCTTCTCTCTCTACTACATTACTTCTCCCTGCCAGTGTCTTCAGCAATCCCCTCTCAAAATACATCAGATGCTTCTAAAACCCTTTAAACTGACTTGAGTGGTAGTTTGGGGAAGCAGAAAAAGATTTACTTCCTATGATTGATTGTTTTTCCAGGTGTTCTTGAAGAGCTGTCTTGGTCTCACTTTGCTTAAACCCTTTAACAGACAAGGCTGCTTATTTCTTTCAAATATTTTGAAGCTCTCCAGCCACAGAATTTACTGGTTAATTTCTGGTGTCTGGCTCTACAAAGCTGGGGGTGTAGCTCCTTCCCCGCTCCCTTGCTGCTCATCAGATTTCAGGTAACAGCTGAGTGCTGTTGTTATGGTTTTGAAAGCCATTTCCCAGCATGATTTCCAGACATCTTTTGCCAGACTCCATGCTCTTAGGTTGTTGGTTAGACAAAGTTATCAGTGAGGGAGGATGCAATGGATAGCTGGCAACTCCTGCAACTGGTACAACCACAGCACTGGTAGAGATGCCAGGAAGCACCACTCCTCCTGGGTGTGCTCCCTGGGACGTGAGCCTGGGCAAGCACTTGTTTTGATGCCATCTAACAAAATGCCTTTTCAAACCAGTGTGTTCTTCTGAAACCCTCTTTCTTTTTCATGGCAACGTGCTATTTCAAAGTGGAGGGAACACATTTTTATTGTAGAAGGTGATGTTCATAAGGAAATGATGACATCCGGAGGAACCTTATTGCTCTTTACAATTCCCTGAAAGGAAGTTATAGCCAGGTGGGGGTTGGTCTCTTCTCCCAGGTAACAAGTGACAGGATGAGAGGAAATGGTCTCAAGATGTGCTAGGGGAGGATTAGATTGGATATCAGGAAAAAAATTCTTCACTGAAAGTGTTGTCAAGCATTGGAACAGCCTGTCCAGGGCAGTGGTGGAGTCACCATCCCTGCAGGGATTTAAAGGACATGTAGCACTTGGGGATGTGGTTTAGTGGTGAAGTTGGCAGCGTTGGGTTGGACTTGATTAAGTTAAATGTCTTTTCCAACCAAAATAATTCTATGATTCTATGAATGAAGAAATTAATTCATGTTCAAGCAGAAAGTTGGGAGGTGATGCTTCATGTTCTGCAGCCTACGGTCACCACCCTGTGTGTGATGCCAAGTGTCTGGTCATTAAAGTGTTGAGGTGACAGAAGGACAGAGCTCCTTACATAAACAGCAATGACAAGACAAAAGACCTAGTGGAGAAAGGAGCTAAATTTGGCTGTACATATAGATGACTCACACAGAAGTCTCATCCATTTATAGGTTGTCTCCTGGATAGCGGCTGGCCCTGGAGCGAATTCACCCTGGAGTCAGCGGAAACACTTACAGGGATTTCAGTGGGAGTTCAGCTTGGCCACAGGGAACATTTTCCCCTTTGTAGCTCTTCGGTTTTTATTGATCTGTTTCTTTCAAGCCTTGTGGAGTGCTAATGGGCAGCAGTGTGATGAGGCAGACACATAATCCTTAGAGCATCGCTGCTTCAGCTACTGATGAAACACAACTTTGTGCTGAAATCACATCTGGGGCACTGAGGAAACAGGGTTTGAAGCAGATGTTGGTGTGGTGCTGCCTGGAGATTGCTGCAGGGAGATGTTGCTCAATCACCCATCAAAACAGCATCTGCACCCGTGTGCCATTGAGTGAAAGCTGTGGAGCTGCAGAGGGACCTGGAGGGTGCCAAGGAGGAAAGGTAAAAGGCTGAACAGACAACAAGTGATGGACCATAGGATCATAGAATGCTTTGGCTTGGAAGGGACCTTGTAAAAGTCATCTTGTCCAACAACCTTGTAATGACCCAGGACACCTTTTAGACCAAACTGCTCAGAGCCTCATCCAATCTCACCTTGAATGTTTCCAGGGATGGGGCATCCACCACCTGGCTGGAGAGCCTGTGCCAGTGTTTTACCACCCTCATTGTAAAAATCTTCCTTACATCTAACCTAAATCGACCCTTTTTTAGGACAAAGGGTAATGATTTTTAAACTGTCAAAGGGCCAGGAAAGGATGGGGTGTTTCAAGGACACCAGGCACTGTTGGGGAGGAACACCCTTTGCCCAAAAAGGGAAAACTAAGACTAAACAGCACCTGAGATTTTTAGTGGAATGTTCAGGAGTTGGCATGGGGCTGCAATGTTCACAGAACAGCAGCCCCCCAGTGACCCTCCTGTGTGGGCAGCAAACAAAGGGAGATCTTGGGGGATTTCCTCCTCTGCCACACAGCAGAGCATGGCTGGAGCATCTCACTGCTGAAGTTTTGACACCACACTATGAAACTTGGGGAGCAGAGAGCAGGCCCCCCCCCACTCCAAAAATACTATCTCCATGGCCAGTACAGTGCAGGCCTGCCCAACTGCAAAGGGATGGCTCCCTTCCAAGTTCAGCAGTTAAAGGAAATTATATCAGGAAAGGAAACCCCCTTAACATCAATACAAGAATTAATCTGCACATAATTCAGAGCCTTGGTGATTCTTGCTTGCAGCCATTGTTTCTCACTCATGGAAAGGCTGCTCGTTTGGGACCTTATCATTCAGGCAAGAAAGCACAAGATATTTGCAAAGGCTGGGGGCAATTTTGAGATTGGAGTTTTGCCATCTCACTGTTAAACAGTACGAAGTTTATTATTAAACAGGTGGAGTCATGTATGTGGGTGACTACCACTTTCTTGAGGTACCATTTAGAACAACCATTTCTATCACTACTGAAACTTGTTCCATGGCAAAATTTTATTTAAAAATCTATATCTGATTTGTGGTGCATTCAGAGCATGTTTGAATTGAGGTGCCATCAGATTTGGGCAAAAAACTCCCAACAAGTGGTGGGTGTTTTAACAGCAGAAATAAAATTTGAAACTGCCAAACATCTCTTTGGTGATGATGTGAGGTGGAAGGGGCTTTTTAAACCAAATTTTGCAAAATTTGATATGGTTGGGAGATGCATCTTGGATGGAGGCACTAGGTGGTGCAGGGAATGTGGGTCTGGAAAGAAACCTCTGTGCTTTGAGCATTTCCAGATTAAAGTGTTCTTCCTGATAGCACCACACATGCTGTGATAGAGCAGCAATCCCAGAGCCTTTCCAAGGAAGCCATCTGGAAACTGCGCTTGATTGCAGACTTCTACTCATAAATGTTTGTGTGTGTTTACTCACCCCTGAACCTCTTCTGCAAATACCGTCAGCAATTAAACCCCATCCCAGCATTACTGCTCTGAGGCTGCCTTTGCTAAGCCAGGCTCAGAGCAGTAATGGGGGGAAAGGGGAGGCAGTGCTGCTCTGGGTGCTCCTGGGTCACACGTTCCCTGTTACGTGACCTGCTGGGTGCTGTTTGTGAGGCTGGTTGGGGTTTGCTGCAGGTGTGTGCTGGCACAAACTGCAGCTCCATATCCTCTCCTTGTTCCTGCGGCTCTCCTGGGGCTTTGGGCAGGCAATCTAACCTCTAATCCAATTGCTGCGGGAGCTTAATTATACTCAGATTCATGCTAGAGAGAAAAAAATCCCCCACCAGAGTGGCTAGGATTCACAGCTGCTTCCATGGGAGGCTCCTGCTGCCCCTGGGCACCCTGCCAGCTGAGCATCCTGTTAGGAGAGGGAGAAGGAAATTGCTCAGCCTTAAACAGACACTCTGATAATGTCCCCTTGGTCCATTCAGCCTCCAGTCTACCCATGGAGGGGTTAATTGTACATGGCTTCTTGGTTTTGGGCATTGATGGGTGTTCCATCTCTCCTCAAAGGTGTGGATGGGAAGATTTTTAATGGGTAACGAGGAATCCATTTACTTAAACCCTTGCATGCAAATGTACTGATTCAATTCCACTCTGCTTGAGAAATCCAAAAATCAGAATGAAATCCCTACATAAATGTTATGGTGGGGAATGAAATGTTCTTTCCCTCCTTGGGTTTAAACTGCAAATACAAGATTCTGGTCTAAACAAGGTAGAAAATGAATGTGATTCCCAGTGAAAGTTATTGGATCTTGGTCTGTCTGATGGGCATGTGCACTTGCTCACCAAGGTTTGAGTCGGAACGGGTGTGGAAGGGTAGAAGTGGCTAACATGTTTAAGTCCCCGTGCTCTGGCAGTGGGTACACGGTGGATCCTCAGCAGCTTTGCCAAGCTGTGAGGCCAAAAGCACCTCGTCACTCCTGCACCTGCTTCCTCACCTGCACTGGCGGCAGCTGATGCTGGAACAGGGAGCATGTGTCTTGTCTTTGAAAATGAGAACAGGGCTTTGCTCTCCTGGGAGTTTGGCAGTTGTATCCAAAGATATTCATCCGAGCCTGGGCTCAGAGTGAGGGCTGCTGCTCCTCGCCATCACTGCAGGGATTTGGCTTCAGCCAACAGTCACATTTCAGGGGAGCTGTGATGGCCTCGTGCTCAGGGGGCTCAGCCAAGGCGGGACTGCCCTTTTTCCCCGACCCCCGTGCTGCGGGAGACGGGATGCTGCCTGCATCAGCCGCCCACCCTCCCCAGAAAATCCTGGGCTCTCCTCTGGAGGAGCTGAACCCAGGCGCTGACCCAGGGAGAAGCAGGACAACACCGAGCTGCCTCTGGCCACCCGGAGCGGGGAGCTGGGCACGGGCGGGATGCCGCCCGGCCGGAGCCCGGCGCTCCCAGCTCTGAGCAAGAGGTCCCTCTGCTGGGGATCCCCGCTCCACAGCCGGCCCGGAGCGGCACCGCCACCGCTGCGTCCCTGGGCTCCCCACGGGCAGGCCCGGACGCCAGCGGGTTTGTCCATCTGACCCCACGGCAAGCGAGGGAAAGCCCTGCTCCGGGAAGGATTCCTGACACCCTTTCCTTCCCGGGTCCCTGAGCCGCTCGCTGGCCTTGGCTGGGTGGCACATCGCGGCTTCGCTTTCACAAACGCGCCGGGGATCTGCCCAAGAGCCCTGCCAGGCTGTCCCGGCATCTCCCAGGGAGGGATCCCGGCTCTGTCCGAGGGCGGTGGGGCTGGCAGCATCCCTCTCCCTTGCAGCACAGGGGCTGCCCCAGGAGCAGGGCATGGGCACTCGGCAGGGTGAAGGCAGCGGGGTACGCCCTGCGCCTCTACAGTTGCAGTTTCCTTAGTGCAAAAACAACCCAGGAGGAAAAGCAGGACGCCTGGCTTGTTTGCCAGGAAGAAAGGAAGGGAGAAGTTTGCTTGCGCTGGAAAAAGCAGCTGTTGGTAGCACAGAAACGATCCCATGACAGAGGTCAGCAGGGAAGTTCATCCCTGCGTTTGCCGTGGGAGGGAGAAATCACCTCTCCCTCGCTTTGGACACGCTGCCGGTGGAGCCTTGAGCGCTGTGGCTTTGTTTATGATTTCTGTGATGTCCCCACCCTGCGTCCAAGGGCTGGGCAGCCCTGGGGAGGGCAGGGAGCGCAGGAGCGGGGTGGGAATGCTGAGGGACAATGCAGGCACGGGGTGCGCAAGAGCTCGCGCCGGGCCAAGGTCAGCTATTGTTCCAGGGAGTATAAATAGCTGTGCTGTAACAACGCAAAACCGAGCCTGGAAATGAAAACTTGATTTCTTCTTCAGCTCTGAAGAAGAAAGAGGAAAGTGGAACAAGTCACCAGGAGAGAAAGGAGCGCTTCCAGAAATGCCCTGTCCACAAAGCAGATCAATAAACATTGTTATAAAGTCCCGAATAAGTGCCTAAATTTCCTGTTTGTACCAATAATAAGATTTTTTCCTCCCTGCAAACTACAAGAGGTAAATCTGCTCTGAGCAGAGATGTAAAATAATTAGTGCTTTCCACTGTTATAAATAAATGTGATATTTGTATGCCACAAATACAAATGACACTTCAAAATCAGGTTCAGAAAAAAAGAATCAAGTTTCTCTTTGACAAATTTTCCGATACAAGAATTACATAGTGGTTTTTTTGGTTTTTTTTGTTCAACAGTATGGCTAAACCTCAGCAAAATCCTCACTGTATTCATCCCTTGGGTGAAGTTATTGGTTTTGCTACCTTGGAGAAGGACTGGCTCTGCAGGGCAGCTGTCTTCACCAGTTCAGGTTCAAGGACATTACAAGTGAAAACATTATTGTTCAGTGGCTCCTGGTGCCCACTTGCAGCCTGTTCAATGTGGTCTGTGGTTTCAGTCTTATCCCCACTGACCTTGGCCAACAAGGTTAATCCCTCTCTGGCTCTGGACTGTCCATGTTGTTGTCCAACATGGGGGGTTGGCTTTGGGACACTAGCAGAGCAGGATATCCCTTTTGATTAGTAGGGTTCTCCTTTCAGAGAAGAGACCTGAAATCTGTTTAATTGAAACAAAAGAACTTGTAAATCTAGTCATCCCCAGCCCTCATTTCTTCATTTGGGAATTTCACTTGAAAATGGGTATCACCCTAAACCCATCCATGCTTTGTAAATCATGTATGCATTGAGGGAAAAAGGAACCACGGATAAATTCAACTAGGTAAAGGGCAGACTGTATGTGGAGATCCTAAACCAGCTGAGAAAAAGGCAGTTTTAGAGAAGCTGTGTAAAATTAATGTCTGTTGTTGTGACAGTGTGAAGTACTTTTATGCTTCTCAGAGCTTTTATCCCCTTTCATTGTGCAGTTTTCTTTCTTCTATTAAAGCATTTATTGTTTCTAGAAATTGACTGAAAGCCTGGACTTGCATGTCCACTCTTTTTGTGAACCAGAAGTTGTCATGGGTATTTAATTGTTTGTGCCTATCTAACTGGATTGTGGAGTGACGAGAGGAGATGGTCTGTGCCATTTAGCATTGATGCTGCTGGGATCACGCCTGTGACCAAACAGAAAGCTGTGCACTTCGGCTTCAAAACTCTGTTTGCAAGAAAAGTGCTCTGAATTGTGCTCTGGAGTGCTTTGATTGGATTAATGACAGCATTACTGCACCTTATAGCTCCAGTGCATGTGTTAGTGTATATCTCGTCTTCCTCTGTCTTGTGAGTCCAGAACAGATATAATTACAGCACATCTTTCCTTTTTAAGTTTCCTGCAAGGATATTTTCTGCTTGAAATCAATGCCTGCCAGTGTGCCTGTGAAATTTCCTGAGGAAGTAGTTTAAATGGTGCTGTAAAAACCAGGACTGATTTAGTAAACCAGAGCAATCCAACATTGTTTCCAGAAACTCATTGCACAGTGGGAAACAGAGGGCAGAGGGGCTGGGGAGTTCATGCCCATCAGCTGCTGGCTGCACTGCTCTACAAATACCTGCATGGGAAGGAAAATAAGTGGAGAAAAAGGAACATGGATATGGAACAAAGCAGATACAGGACATCAGGAAGGACTGTATTCTTCAGAGCCACACAGGAAGGTCTAATGAAACAAGGGAAACAGCATCATTGCTTCAAACTGCTCCACTTACAGAAGGTATCCTCGTCTCTCATTAGCACAATCTAGAGTTCCGTTGTGGGAAATAGCAGAATAATTCCCTTTTTATCTCCTCCAACTGTCTCCTGTTTCACGTTAGGATGCACCCAGCCCAGTAGCAATTGTTTGCAATCCTGATCTTTGCTGCCACGCACTTGGCACCAGCAGCAAGTGGGAGAGTGAGCACTGGCCAGCTGGGAGAGGTCCCCAGCATTGCTCTCCCTAGGGAGCACAAAGTCAAGAAACAAAGATCTGTCTCTTCCTCTCCTGTCATTCTTCCCTTGCTGTTATGTTCCCAGGAGTAGAGGATGCCCTTTGGCAAAATCTGGGGGTGGCACTGCTCCCTGCACACTCACACACAGCAGCTCTGATGGGGCCAGGCTGCATCTGGAAGCGCTGCCAGGCTTGGGGAGGAGGGGGTAGACATCACCTCACTTTAAATTCTCACACAGGTGCCAGGCTGCTGCCCTGGGGATGTTCGACTGGAGCTGGTGATCTGGAGGGTCCCTTCCACAGGTATCTGTGCTTGGTAGTTTCATAACATCCCCCTCCTAAGCACTTGAGCCTCTGTGCTGAGGTGTTTGAATTGCTGGGTGTGAGCATTGGCACCCTGCTGCGAGGCTGCCAAAGGAGCTGGTATTTGGGGTGGAAGATTAGAGCAAAGGGCATCTCTAGGGTTATGGCTATGTTTTACATCAATTCACCATCAGATGGAGCAGTTTTGGAAGCAAAGACCAGAACTGTTCCACTTCCACTCTGCCTGAGGCCAGGATAAGCAGTGCTATAGCGTCCTGCTTTCAGATTGGCGAATCTTCAACTGAGAGCCTTTATCTGTGGGGCAAAACAGTGGATTCACAAGTCACTCTCGGTAGTCACTCTCTTGGGAAGTGCAAGAGGCAGCTTTCAGTTTCTACTTGCAAAAAAATAGGAATTCAGCCTGGAGCACTGAGTGCTGCGTGAGTGTGGGGCTGGCAGTGACTGCACCTCATGGAGAGCTGGATCTGCAGGAAGGAAAATGGGAGAGGCTGTGCTGGGTCATGGGAACTGGAACAGCACGGGGCGAGTACAGACACTGTGTAGTGATGTTTCAGGTGATGTGTTAAAGCAGTTCCCCAGGTGAGTGAGCAGGGCAGTGAGGGTTTTCAGGGTCACAGCCTGGTCACAAAATGAGAACAGAGTTTGCATTAGATGGGCTCAGGGATGCCTCTGGCATGTTTTGGGATGGAGCCAAGCCTCCTGCTCCGTGCCGCAAACACAGATCTGTCCTGTCTCACCTGTGACTTTGCCCTGATTTTGTTCCTGTGGACATTGGTTCAACTGAGCCAGGCTGTGCCGCTTTCCTCCAAAAGCAATAATCAGCTGTTTAGGGAAGATATTCAAGCTGTGTTCCAGAAAATCACTTAGTATTTACTTTGACACTGCAAGAGTAGCACATAAATAAGTGCCTCTATATTTAGGCATTGGTCCATCAAGGGAAGTTTGCTGGAATGGGGTATCTGACCTGTGTGAAGTGCACAACGAGGTGGGGATAAATGCTGGCTGAAGCAGTGGAGAGGAATAAAAATGCTGGATCTTGAGAGACTGAAAAAATCCCTTTGCCTCTGGAGACCTCTGGGGAGAAGAGAAAAAGAGTATTTTTCTTTCCAACTGTGTTACTCCAGTTCTAGCAAGGCACAGGCTGTTGACTGCATGCTGTCTCCATTAGCATCTCAAGTGCTTCACAGAAATACACCTGCTGACTCCTCTGAATAAGAGGAGTTAAATGAGGTACATTAAAGCCATGTTTCCTTGCCATGAATTTCCAGGAGCTCAATAATGCTGTTTTGGCAAGTTAATCTGGCAGTCCTTGTAGTGATGTCTTTAAAGGGTCATTAAAACCTCTTGTTTTTTTCTAAACAAAAGACTATTTTTGTGAATATTGACCTGAGTTAAAAGACTTGGTAAACCCGCTGCTGCATCATGTGGTACCACATCATCCTCATGATGCTGGAACAAACATCCTGATGATGCCTCAGTGTGGGACAGCACCTAATTGTCTGGAGCTTCCCCAGGCACTCACTGCCTTCAGCAGCTCTCCTGCCCAAGGTGTGCCCCATCACCGCAGGCATTTCAGATTTGGTATCACTTCTTGGTTACAAACAGTTGTAGGGGTTAGGGGTTAAACCCTACCCAGGTCTGGGCACTCATCAGGAGTGAGGACCTTTTTAAAGTGAGTTGGATTCCTCTCCCTCCTCCTTGCAAAGGCTGCTACAGCTGGGATGCAGACAGGGAAACATGAACCAGCCCAGCCAACACAAGGAGACGGCAACCTCCCTCGCTTCGCCCAGCCCTGCCCCCCCGTAAATCCACTCCGTTGTTTTTGGCCAGTAAATGAAAGCCAAGCTGAGGCCTTGATCCAAAACTTGGTCCCAGGCTGTGTGGGAGAGTTTGTATACGAACCTACAAAGGACAGACTGTTTGTTTGCGAGGTTTTTTTGGTGGGTGGTTGATTCCCCTCCTTCCCCCCAATCAATTCATTTTAGGTTTCACAAACAATATTAAGCCAATAATGTCTGTGCCAACAAATTGTGATTCTAATCCTGCTTCCTGATACTTGCAATCCTGATTGTTTGTCTGGGTAAGCAATTTGTGTCAGTTGGCTTCTTCCCTGCCTCCCAAATAACTCTCCCACTGTTGGGAAGCCCTCTGCCAGGCAGGCTGGGAACAGCTCTTCTGCTCCAGCTGCCAGTGACAGTGGTGCTCCAGCTCCTCTGTGGAATTAGCAATCACCCTGCAGGGACACCCATCTCTGCCCTGTCTGCTGGGGAGAGGGGCTAAGGGCATACTGACATGGATACTGGGATGAGAGTTTGGGTTTAGCATGAGGGGAAATAATGGGAAGGCCACTGCACACGACAACTGGTTAATTTTCGAGCAGCCTGTAGCTATTTTTGTTACAGTCTCTTTTAAGGAGATCAACACTGAGGGCAAATTCCTTCCCAGATAAATCATGCTCATTCCACATGCACGAGAAAGTGGGGAATTTTGTTTTTCAAGTGGCTGCTTTGCATGTTTCCCTGGTTGGCAGCTCGTGTGCCAGTGCCGGGTTCACTGCGAGTGAGGGCTGTTGCCCCGGTGCAGAGGCGAGTTTTAGCCTCACGTGATGCTCATGGGATAACAATCCCTAAGATAACACTCTGAAAAAATACAGGATTCTTTCAAAAATCCTTTTAGAGAAGTGTCACCCCTGTGCTCTTAATAATCTTTTGGGCCTTGGAGTAAGTTGGCTTTTTGTATAGAAAGGAAGGGGAAGAACAGCTTTAGGGCACAAGCTGCTTTTCCTTTGCCCTGACAGGCTTGTTCACATCCCAAACCTTGGGCAGCTGCAGCCCCTGCACTCCCTGCATGCCCTTTGGATGCCCCAGCCCTTCGGATGCCCCAGGCAGGGCAGGCAGCCAACAGCAACACCGGTGCTGTGGCCACCTCCCTGCACAGGACCCAGCTGTTTCCCAGGTCACTTCTGGCCTGAGCTTTGCCGTTCACCTGACCCCGCTCATAAGGCACACAAGGCTCTGCAAGGTCCCACAGGAGATCCCTGGAGGCTGGAGTGCTGCAGTGGTGAGGACCGAGGATGCAGATGCCTGCACCTCCTTGCTGGGACTCTGAGTATCACCTCTTTGTGCCTGCTAATGACAGATGAAGAAAAGCTTTAGTCTTCGCTGCCTTCTTAGAGCTCCAAGATTTCACTGCAAATACCTTGGTGTGGGAGAAGAATGGAGGCCCTGAAATGTGGTGACCTGACCTTTGCTATTCCTGCAGGCAGCTGTGGCTGAGTGTGGAGGTTTCTTTCTCCCCCATCTGTGTGGGGGAGAAAACAATTTCTGTTTTCAAGCTATGTGCACAGAAAACAATCCATTCCCAACTGCACACACAGAGGAAGCTCCATGCCTTCCACTGGGACCATTCATGGAGATAATTCCTCTGGAGATACTCATGAACACCACGAACATGAACACCACCAATATTTGTCTATTCTATCTAGTGAGATTCATTTGTCATTTTTTTCATGTTTGAGACATGTCTTAGCTCTAACTCAGTTGTAAACATGCCTTAAATTTTCGACGTCTGTTACTCTGAATGCGGAAGAATTAAGATGTTTTTGCAAACTGCCTTTAATGCTAAAAGAATTAAGATGTTTTAGTTGTCAGAAACACTGCTGGTAACTTCCATGTGGTCTGCACAGCTTTGTACTGTACGAGGAGGCCAACATTGCCTTTGGATGCTTCTAAAACTCTTTGCATCTTGTATTTGGTTTATAAAATTTTGGCAGGCACTGTGAAGGTGACTTTAATAAATCACTTAGTCTGTTACACTGGCCCAAAGCTAATCTGATTCTCTAGCCAAAACAATGGATTTGGCACATATTAAAAGCTAGAGATGGTTTTCTTACATTTGCATAAACAGCTCTAGATTTGAGGGTTAAACTGAATTTGTCTTTGGAGGAGTCAAAAACATATGGCTTGGGGGGGATTTCCCCCCTTCCCATGTGTCTCACGGACCCTTGTGCTTTGCGTGAGTTTTTAATTTTACATGAACCAGCACCAGCCGAAATGTTCTGCTCCTTCCTGTGGATAACAGCATCTCTAAGAGGAAATGCTGCAGAATTGTTCCTACGTTTTTCAGTAGCTCCTGACCTTAAGCCAGGCCTTGTTCTGTAGCTGGCTCCTTTCTCCACAAGAAGCTGAACACACAGGCAAACTCAGATCGAGTGAACTTAGGGATCCTGGGCTGAATTCTGCCTCTCGACTCTGTCATTTGGTTCATTGATGCTTGCTGGAAAAGCACTTTTCATGAGCACTTCTGACTCACATGAAAGGGCTCTGATTTCCTGATGTGTGTTGTGCACATTAAACTTCGCGAGCAGGTCCCGCTTTGGGCAGCATCTGCTTTTCCCAGTCACAGCCCTGCTGCAGCCCTGGTATTGTTTTACATGAATCTGAAGACCATGTGTGTTTGTCCCTTCCATGGATAATGTCATTTCTGTTAAGAATCATCATGTGCTTTTTGTTTTGATCCTTTTCCCATGTGCTTGGGATGTACTTGGGGTCATCTTCACTGCAGGCTGCAGATCACGTACAGAGCAGTGAATTTGCTGGATTTACAAGAAAGGTGTTGACTGCAGCTGCAACAAGTAGTTATTAATCTATGTCACTGGATTTGATGATAAACTATTTTCTTTGCTAGCTTTTATTGCTGTGGATTTCCTTTGTCCAGAGCAATAGGATGTTCTGAGATAAACGTAGGGCTCCTGTTTAACTTAGCAAGTCTGAAAATTGTATTTCCACATGTTCATAGACTGGCCTTTTATTTTCTTCTGGGTTGTGGTGTGGGGTTTTTGTTTGTTTGTTTGTTTGGTTTTGGTTTGGTTTTTTTTCTCCTTGAATTTCAGTCTGAAGGTTTACCTTTACTCATGTTTCAAATACCCTCATGCATTTGAGACCTTGCATGGAATTGCCAATAATGCTCTTTTCCCATAGATATTTGCTCAGAAATAAGGATTTGGTACATATTCTTTTTCACTGTGCATAGATGGGGAGGCACAGACTAAATCTACCGAGAATATTGAAGTGGGCTGGTTATGGGGAGCCCCCTTTAAGGTAATTATGCTTCCCACATCCCACCCACGCACGTGATCTCTGTCAGTAAGGCTGCATGAAAAATACCCCCAGTGACAGGTCACAGATGACCAGAGATGTAACTGGTGTCAACTGAGCTCTCTCAAGAGAAGTCAGAGATGCTGTGGTGTGTCAGAAGTACGGAGATACCCAATGAAAATCTTCTTTATCAGAGTTTCTAATTGGAATTGCTCTGGTGCCCTTCTCTGAACAAATTGCTGCATGGGCCTGTGGGAGGCAAACCCAGGGTGACATTTTCAATACGTGTTTCTGAAAGTCTCCTTGGACCCCATCTGTTGCTATCAGTGCTTTTAAAACCCTTAAAAAACAAATAGTAGAAAACCAGCTCTTACTGTTGTCTGAACTTCTCTGTGCTTCTGAAAACCTTCCTGTGTGTCATGGAGCCAAGTGCTCTGTTGAAGTGCAAGTCTGGTCAGAATTTAGTTCAAAGGGACTGGAAGGAATTCCTGGTATTGCAAAACAGGCAGTGCTGGAGGCCAATCACTGCCCCTCCATTGCTGCACGGGCCTGGCCAGAGCCCAGGGATGGCAAATTGGTGACTCAAAGCGTTGGGTTAGTCACTGCCTAATGGGGAATCCAGTAAGATGTCCTGGAGGATTGCGCCAGATAGGATGTTCTCCAAACATGGCAGGGAAAGAACAGCTAAAACAACTGAGAATTCAATGCATGCCTTAATTTAACCATGCCTTAGCAACCCTAGCTATGTATTTTCATGACAACTCCTTCCATATTTTGAGAACAATCACTCCCAGCCGTTAAACTATCAACTATGTACTCAGTGTAACAAAATAATTCATAAACTGATGGACTAAGTGCCAGGAAAAGATGTGATCAAGCAGTCTCATGATACTCCAGAGAAATACTGTAGTGCTCCAATGTACATTTGAGTTTATTTTTTGTTAAAAATAGATGGAGATGAACATAAACTGAACACAGTGAATGTCTGAGAAAACTTACAATAAAATGCTGGGGGTGTTGGAATTGCAGCACCAAAGGAAAAACATCGTTAAGACTGTACACTTTGACACTAATATACAACTTGTGGGCTCAGCATTATTCTAGGCTTTACTCTCCATCTTTCAGGGACCTTGGCCAAATGAGAGCTGACCCTAGGGGCTCTCCATCATACTGCTCCCTCAGGAGCACTCTGCAGGGGTCTGATACTCTCAGGTGCAGCACTCTGGCAATGTTTCTTCCTTGCAGGAGTAGAATGAAGCAGCAATGCCTGGGGCTCCTTATGGAAGGACCTACAAGAGGGAGGATGGTTTGTCACTGGCTTCTGGGCCCAGAAAGCTTGGGACCACCCAGTGAGAACACACAGGTCTCTGTGATCCTGTATGTTGGGCATTTTCATGGCTAACAAGGATGAATATGACTTGATTTCTGGGGGATTTTCTAAATATTTCCTTGGGAGTCTTTACCCCAACCTAATCTCCTAAATTTTTCCAGGGCATTGACTTCTCCTTGCTGTTAATTCCCTGGGAGTTTGGCTATGCAGAATGAGCTCACTATGTGCTCTGCATCTCCAAACAAAAGAGGTCTGGTGCAAATGTGGGGCACTCTGGGGTGCCCCAACATCCCATCGGCCACGAGCGCGCCCACAGTGCCCGCCCCACCCCCCCCTCTGTGGCCAAGCATCCCTGCCTGTAATCCAGGGCAAGACTAACCACCAGATGTCTGACCTCCTCACCCTCCTGGCAACACTAAATGTCCTTTCCTGTAAAGTTCTGCAGGGTTTTATTTTCTTTTCTTTTCCCAGTCTCCAACTGCTGGTTATTATCATTATTAAGCATAAATGGCCTCTTTCACACTCGGCAAGGCGAGTGCTCCTATGAATGAAGCCTAACTAGCGTGAAAGGGTTTGCATGGTGATACTGCACAGGATTCAGAGAGCGCCTTGTAACTAAATTAATAAGAGAAAGGAACATTATGAATGCATCCCCTTTCATAAGCGAGGGGATTTTCCCATAGGCTTGGATCAAGAATGTATCCCATACTTTTGCAAATAAAAAAAGACCAAAGTGAGGCCATTTCCTTAGGATAAGGAAGCTATCTGAAGCACAGCTAGGAACAGGATTTCAAAAATTGAGTAGTGGGAAAGTATTAAGATAATACTCCAGCTCCCAGCCCAAATGAACAGTTGTTTTTCAGTGATGAGTGCAATTGCCTAAAAAGAAATCTGGCAAAAGGCATCCATATACAGAACCCAGCAAGGAAAAAGAAAAGTCTCTCTTTGCCATGGAACAGATACATATTGTCCTTGCACTGTACTTCTAATTTATCATCCATCACATCTATGCACTAAGGGCAATCTGAATGCAAATGTTGCTTTTATTTGCATGAAGGGCTGAAAATAGCTGGATGCAGGTTACAGTTACGGGCATGCAGATATCAAACCAGCCCTACCCGCATCCTGTTACAATTAATGGCCTGTGTTCATACCACCTCATGCTGCAAAGCCCTCAAATATCACAAACTAAGCAGAGCCAGGCAGGATCATTACAAGGAAAGAAGAGCTCTGAAGAATCCTCCTGTGTTGGCAGCAAGGGTCACTCTGAGCTGGCGTTGTCCTGATTCCCAGCACAGCCCTGGGACAGGCTGCTGCATAGAAAAACTAGAAAATACACAACCTGAGACTGAAATTCAGCAGTCTTAGATACTATACATATATTTTTTTTACTGTTCCCTTAATTATGATTTGGTGCACAGCTCCTGCCTCGTGGTATTTCCTTGGTAAGGCCAGAAAAGAGCTGGTTTGCTCCTATCTAGAGTGAGCTCCTTCTAGGCTTACATAGAACCATCCCTTCCCCCTTCAACAGAGGGGTGAGCTGAGGCCCCTGCAGGTGAAGAGGAAGGAGCATGCATTTTTCCAAGAGGAACTGTGAATATAAGCACTGTTTTGGAAAACGCATCCCATAGAAATATCAGCATTCCATCATCAGGGGAAGGTTCAAACCAACCTCACAGATCTTTAAGACCCACAAAATTCAGCTCCAGAAAGCCCCCAGCCTGAGCTGCTGCACATTGCAGAGTGCATGGATTTCCTCAGGGCTGCCAAAAGTCCCAGTTTCTGAGTGTGCTTCATCCACTGTTTCAAAACCATTTTGCAGAGGTATCAGGACATGTCTAATCCTTGAAAAAAAAGCGGACATCATGGTCATTTAGCGAGATTCCCCCTTTTCCCTTTCCTTTGTTAGAGTAGAATGAGGCTGGATGGACTGTTGTTTACCGTCCCTTACAGTGGGCTCTTTTACTGCCAATGCCACAAATGATGTCATTTGTTTAGCGGGAGACTGACTATTAGAAATGCCAAATGTAATTAGGATCTTTCCTTTCAATTGGGTTTCACAAACACTGATAGTGACAAATGGCTCCTACCTTTTGAACTTTCAGACTAGTGGTCTAGAGGGCTCTTGGCAAAGGTTCCAACCTCGGGTGAGAAAAGATTTCACACGGTACCGGCAATTCTCCTCTGAATTTGGAAAGTTCATAAGCTTTCAGCTGGGAGTGACGTCACTGAAAATAACTCCACTCCTGGGTGAAAAAATGCCCTCATTGACCCCTGGGGATTGTAGAGCCAAGGCTCTGCCTGCTTCAGGTCCTCCAAGTCTGGGAGAAATGGGGCTGAGCCTGGCCAGATGCTGCCAGCTGGTTTGGAGCCAGCGTACTGGGATCCTACTCCACCCATGACACTTAGAGAGAAACAAAGGGTGTAAAGGGTGTGTTAGGGACAGGAAGAGGCGTGATGCTTGTGACTGTACTCCAGCTATTCTCTACTGTCAGAAGCCCCCTGAGGGAGGAGGTGGGAGGAGGCCAGGGGAGGAAGGCCAGGAGCAGATGGCATTAATTTAGCGCAGCCCAAGGCTGCACAATATGCAGAAGCTTGGTCCTTGTTCAGAACCAGCCTAAAAACCTGCAGCCATGTCCTTGCAGGCTGCCCTTTTACCCATCATGAGAGGAGAGGAAACTGGGCATCTGAGCCAGTCCTGAAATTCACCCAGTGAAGCTCCAGCTGACATCAGTCATGATGCTGTGAGCATGCAGTGAAGCTCTAGGGGCTCATCCAGCACTTGCTGACGTCAATGGAAACCTTTCAGTGGACTTCACTAGACTCTGGATCAAGCCCCTGGTTCATAATTGTGGGTGTACATGGTTCCTCTCCTTCCTTCTTCCGACCAGAGATGGTAAAAGTGTGTACAAGACATCTCTTCAATGGCTCTGGCTTCCAAGCACCTTTTCCCCTAACGAGAGGAGTGTGTGACCAGAGTAACACGATGCAGACACTTCTAGACTTACAGCATCTGCTTCATTGTGATTTAGTTTCAGCACACTCAGCATGAAGAACGCCACTTGCTACAGCAGCTGGCACTGCTGAGCTCTGTGTGTCCAGCCCTGCCCTCTCCTCTCCCCTTCTTCAGCTAGAGTCTGCTTCTCAACCTGATGTTTTTGACTTATTAACTGTAAAATTCACAACCAAGAAAATCTAAAGGGTCCATTTTTTTTTTAGGTCCTATCTGTTCTTCTGGGAAGATAAAAGCAGGTCACCCAGCAGAGAGCCCAGCCTGTGACTGGGCAGTTTTGTATTGATGTGAAGAAGTTTAACCCAAAAAGTTCTTGCACCCTGTAATCCTTTGGTACCAGCTCCATGGTCTCCTCATACTGTTTCCTTCATCCTCCAGAGTCCTCCCACCACCTCTTCCAGGGAATTTTGTGCAGGTTATTTGAGGATAGGGGTACTTGAGTGAAAATACGGTGATGAAGCACCTGTGTTTTGACTATACACTACCTTTTGCTGCTGGTTTTAATGTTCTGTACATTCCCGTGTGATTACTTTTCCTGCATTCCCTCTCTTTTATTGAGCTTGCAAATGCAAATCAGTTCTGGGTTGTTATTAATTTTCTTCCAACTGATGTCTGTGAGGCAGGAGGGAGCCCAAAGTCTGGTCTGTGTCCTTTAAGTACACACTGCATGCAGCCAGCAATTTTATCCTGTGGTTCACAGTTATATCCATAACAAATGGATCAGAAAAGAAAAGCTGACTTTATTTTGAAAAAATGGAAAAAGGGTTTCTCTCAAAATTCTCAGAAAACTGAAAAAAAGAAAAGGGATTTGTTATCAAATTGTGGAACTGAAAAAATCCCCAAGTTACTCTTACCTTCATACTGCTAAATTTACTGAATAGCTATTGCAAACCCCAGCCACTATGTGGAATTCTTTAAAAGAGCAGCCTATTTACATGGTGAAGAACTTCCCAAAAATTTCTCCTCTCCTAAAATTTGCCATTATATTTTAGGGACCTTGTTATTGCTTCCTTCTAGTTTTGAGACTAAAGCTTGCTTTCAGCTCTTCCCATTACAGTAAATCAAGGACAATGCAGCTTGATCCAAAATGTTTTACTGCTTTTCTAAAGCTTTCTGGTATTATTTTGGTGCTACCCTTTAGTTTGCACATCTATGCCACTGAATCCACACAGCCATCTATTTTGATCAGTCCTGAACCTTCTGCTGCATCAATAGGATAATACTGTGTTACCATTCTTAGGTTGTATTCCTAGCCAAGGGTGAAAAAGAATTTTCCCAGTTCAGGTTGTAAGGGGTATATTGTTAATGAACTTTGTCTTTAGGACTTGTAAATCAGCACAGAACTACAGAGATTTAGGAAGAGGGTTCTCAGTCTCCTGTTACTGTGCAGGATGCCTAAGTCCAGTTCACTGCCATCTTTTCCAAAGAGTAAGGGACTGATTTAAAAACTACTGTGTCCCCCCTGCCCAGTTTTTTACTTCAGGAGCAGAAGATGAGATGGGAAGCTTGTCACTGCATTTAAGTACCTTGGTGTCCACTACCAAGGCCAGACTGCAGTGCATCAGCTAGGAAGCAGAGCTCTGGTTTCAGTGTGGCGGTGGATATGAGACCACCGATTTCTGGAGGTCCGTCACAATGTCCCTGTGACTTTGGGCAAGGTACAGCCAGCACAGTCTGCAGTCTCTGTATGGCCCTGCTTTTCACAGCTGCTGGCTACCGGCATCCTGGGCTGTGGATGCTGAGTGAAATGAAGAAACTCGCACAGAGTGCTCAAACCTGGCCAGGTCTGGATTTTCTAAGCACATCCCTGGCCAAGCTCCATGATCTTGATGCTCCTGATACTACTGCCAGGAGTAGCATCATAGTGAGCAGTCTCAGCAAGGCAGCTCTGTCCCTCCCCTGGATGTCACAGGAACTGATGGGGCTGTGTGTGCAGTGAACTCCTTTCCTTTGCCAGACGTTAGCTCAAGATGCCGCCACGGGGCCACACTTTGTTCCAGGCAGACAGCTGGTGTAGGACCCACTTCCTGGACACAGGGAGGAAGGAAACCCCAAGGAAGGAAGATTAACAGCACTCTGAGTCATGACCTAAGTCTCAGCCTGCCTCTGGGCAGCACGTGTCATGCTCACCATGAGTGGGGTTTAGAGCAAAGTGACAACAGATGTTCCAGACTCAAGTACTGTGAAAAAATTCCTCTCAGGTTTTCAACTTAGCATTCAAGAACTTATATCTAGATTGTTTTTAAAGGTGAACATCTGGAGGAACGTATAATGTTGTGGCTTGATTAAGAAATGTTAACAGCAAGCAAAGGTCAGTGCACAAGGCAAGATAATGAAGGCTTTAGTGCTGTTCATGTGTCGTCCTGGTTTGATGTACCATCAGAGTTGGTGGCTTTGACCAACCCCTGAGAATTTCCAAAAGCAAACCCGAAAGGGAGCTGGGTAAACCAGAAGGACACTATCAGACAGAGAAGACTTTGCAAACTTTTTGTGACTTGACTTCAACTTGTGCATAGACAAAACCCTTCCATTCTTGACGTACTTGATTTAAAGAGGTGAGGAAGAGTCAGGAATACTCAGTAACTTCAGGCTTGAACTGCACTGTGAAAAGCCTTGAGGGGAGGAAAATGCCCTTTCCTCTTCTCCCAGATGGTCCATTCTTGACTGTGTCACAGTCCCTTCCAGGCAGGGCCACCTGCTAAGGCTAAATGGCCTTCACACACTTCATATTGTAAAAGGAGGTTTGGGTTCATCATCAGAGATGTCCATTAATAAAAGGCTTGGTGCAGTTATTTAGCTGAATGTGGTAATGAGATGAATTCTTGCAACAGAGTAAAAATGGAAAAGCTGACACTTTCTTGTGTTCGAAACAGAATTTTGTGACACAACTTTGAAGGTTATCAGTAAAAAAAATGGGGTTTTGTCATTGGTTTGTCCACTGCGCTCTCCATGTAAATTCTGACACATTCAGCCTTCAAAGAAATTACAAAAGAGAAAAAATTGTCACAGTTTGACAAGAAATCAATACCCACGTGAAAACAATGGAATTTTTTGAAAACAAGGGTAGCAAAACCTTGAGCAAAGGTAAGAATTCTTTCCTAATGTTTGGCTCTCCAGCCTCAGATGCCTGCAAAAAATTTGGTAACTTAACACAGAGATCTCGTTGTTTATTGCTTCTCTCCAATCTTTCATGGTCATTTGAAAGTTAAAACAGATCCTCCTCCTCCTCCAGACAGTCTAGTACAGTGAAAGCAGGCTGTTATAAAACATGGTTAGGAATGTTTAAATAAAAATATGTAGAATAAAAGAAGGAACTATTCATAATGCATCACTCCTCTGACAGGCTGTGAAGTTATTTCACCCTTCAACACAAGTGCTAAAACATAATGGAATCCCTACTGAGTGTTTTCATGCTTACCAGAACACAGAAAAAAAAAGCATAACAAAATGCCCAGTGTGCCCCTAACTATTAGCTTGGATGAGTAAGGAGGCCAAGGGAAAACAGTGGCACTGTGGGAAATATTTGTGGCAAGGGAACGAAACAATAACTGAAAGTGATAAAAATGGATGATTCCCGCACAACCACGCACTGGCCAGGGCAGCGCTCTGTGCCCTGTGCAAGGAGGACAATCTGTTAGCACATCATCAATGTAGATTATGGGGGTTTTCTCTCCCCTACCATAAAGAATTTTAAAAGCCAGATTCAGATTTAGAAAAGGCCTTCAGTTGGGAAAGGAGGCCATTTTTTTGGTTACAAAAAAAAGCCATTCAGCTTATGAGCAAGACTATGTGTGAGATACTTGCAATGCACCATTTCAATCTACTCTTTTTGGCTTTTAACTTAGCTGAGAACATGAAATGGGCACAGATGCAGCATTGCAGTGTGCAAAAGCGGGGCACTAAATAGTGCATTAACATAGATCTAAGTTTTGCTGTTGATAATCAGGCCCTATTCAGAAAGAAACAGCGAAGCTTTTTCCTGCTTAAAAAGCACATATGACTTGCCCTGTAATATACAATAATTCATTTAAATTTATTGAATTCACCGAACTTTATGAACTCAGAGTGGTTGCTCAGGTACATATTAATGGTGAACCAGCTGTAAATGTTTATTTGATCCCAAGAAGTTATTAACTTTTACTGCTTTCTTTTCCTCTGATTCGCAGCCCAGATTGTGAGTGCTTCTGAAGCCTTGCATGTCATTTGATGTTTAAATGCAAAGAACCTATGAAGAATTGTCCTGAATTATTATCGTTTACAACAAGGAAGTGAACTTTTATGGAGGTTCCAAAGCCCTTCTGTACTCAGAAGATGGGTTGGTTTAACTTTGTTCTCCCTTTGCATTGATGTAACTTCAAAACCACCCAAAGGGAAGTGACGGCTACAGTGTTGTAAAACTGGTGGAAATAACAGCATTATTTTTGACTAACCACAGGGTTTTCCATGTTGGGAATTTGAACAGCCTGAAATCATTCTGTCCTCAGACTTGTTTTACCTTTTAGAAGAAAGGACTAAACAATATCTTTAGGGCTTATACGCGGCATTATGCAAAGCCTGTGAAAGTAAGTGGAAAGGGCAAAAGGCAGGCAATGGGGAGCAGTCAGCCAGAGGGACCTCTTCAAACCAAACCCAGTATTTTTTCAAGTTAGAAAAAGGTGTTTGTCAGTCAAGGGTAGGACATGGAGAAGCCATCCTACTTAGCATTATGCTGTCTGTAAATTTTTGAGCCACCAGCAGCACCAATATGTTGTAATTTGAGAGAAATCCCTTAAGTGCTCATGCAAACTTCTCAAGGTCTCATTTCACTCTCACTCATATGAACTTCCTGCAGCAATTCTGTCCTGGAGGAGGCAAAGTCCACTCTCCTTCTAGCCCTGAGAGGTGGAAGGAGAGTGGACTTTGCCTCCTCCAGGCCATCTCCCTGGGGTGCATGATGGATACGCTCAAATGTGTGTGGCAGCTCAGGTGCTGGTTGTACCCACATCCACTGCCAGTTCTTGCAGAGGTGAGCTGCTTTAAGCTGGCTGTGAATCACTGAAAACCCTTGGTTTTGAAGGTACCAAGTTTCCTGTCTGACGTTCTCCCAACAGCTGTTCAGTATTGTTGTTCTTCAGCTAGGAATACTTTTTCCTGGATGTGAAAATAATCGCAGTAATGTCCACAATATAGAAATGGAAGTGTGCCACATGTGCTCAACATATCTTTTCACACCGAGCCTTTGCTAATATTATTCACAGACATAACTGTTAGAAATCCAGAAATTCCAATTTTGTTGGGCTTGCTTTTGGTCTGGTTCCATAAATACTAACAGTGTTAGAAAACACTGAAAGTCTTTTATTTCACATTATTTGAAGTAACTATGACAACATAACACAATTTATTTCCTTTAACATTGAATGGTGGTAAAATTGGCATTGTTTTAGGCCAGTTCGCAATTTGCATCAGAAATAACCTTGCCAGTGATGTAAGCTGGTTTATGCTCAAATTTTTCAATTATTCTTTTACTTCTTTTTAAAATGGTTACTTCTCTGGTGAACAGATCAAGTGTTAATGACATTTGAAAGGGCTTATTTTTGAGCCACGTAAGACTTAATAAAACCATAATTTTTCATTTTATTGCTTCAGTGGGGAAAAGCTGTTAATTAGGAGTGCCATGGTAAAGAAAACTGCTTTTTGGCTCTGCCTACCAACTGGTTTATTCTGCTTATAAACAATTGGTCCAACTTAATGACTGGACCATACTGTATTTACTGGCTACCATCAAGCATTCCCAGACCTCATAGTTTTATGTCTGTGAAACACTTGCATATTATGATCTCACCTCATGATACAGAATCTCTCTATTCAAGTTTATACATGACGTGGAAAGTCTCGGAGATGTACTCTGAGGTGTAAAATTAGTGTAATTCCCCTGGAATGAAAGAGACGTGCCAATTTATATCCAGTGGAGCTATGGCCCACAATGTCTCAAAGACATTTGCTTTTGTCTAGAAAACAAGCAAACAAACATTCTTCATTTCAATGGAAAACAACACTTATGTCCCTCCTTGCTCAAGTACAGAAGGAGATCAAAGATGGCACAAAGCCTCCTTGCAAGGCAGTGTTTCACTTCCAGACAATTAATATGATAGTATCAGGGAAACGAAAATCTATTCCATGCCTAGGTGTTTCCCCTCATGGACTGGAAAACTACTTGGTTTATCATTTTCTTTCTTTAGGCAAAAAGGTAACTCTTATTTGCATGTTTGTCAGTTTGTGCTTGAGAGTACAAAATTTACTTAAAAACAAGCTCAGCCAGCTAAATGAAATGCCAATGGTCTTATTATCCTGAGAGAGCAAAGCACTTAAGTCCATTATTAAAATGAAGTTAACTGAATTTAAATGTGTGCTTAAAGTAAAGCACAGCCATAAATACTTCACTGAATAAATGGGAGATTATTCTTACACTTAAATGTAAGCACTAATCAGTATTTTCCTAAAACGAAAGTTTATAGCCTTCTATCAGCAGTTCCAACTATCCCACTAATAATACCTGGCACTAAAACCAGGATTTTTCCAAGAAATTTCTTCAACAGAATGAAAATCAAGACATTGCTTGTACAATAAATTAGAAGAGTAGGTTTGAAACAAGAACACAAATATTAAAATCTGGGTGTGATGAGTTAGGTATAAGAAAGGCAGGAAAGAGCTTATTTCAAGTTGAATTGTGTGGCTTTTGCAGAAACAGCTCTTTGGCAATCTAGAATGGAAAAACCTTCTTGCCCTACAAAACCCCAAAATGTCAGTATTTAGGGGTAGTGGGAACTGCAGAGCAACTATAACTGCTCTGTGTTTATACACCCAAGATGCTCTGCATCAGAGTAGTCTTTGGCATCAAAATTGGGGGTTGAATTAAAAGCCTGAGCTCTGAAGTTGTCACTGATATATCTCACTGATTTTGGACATGTGGCATTTTCTAGCTGAACCTTACTTTGTATTTCTAGCAGGAATACAAATGCTTTTCTCTTGAAAAGTGTAATAATCAAATATTCCTCAAGTATTTTGCCATCCTTTTGAGTTGGACTAAAGAATCTCTGGTCTAAATGTGTTCCACTGGCCCATATAAATTTGTTAAAATACCTCATGAAATACATTACATTTTACTGCTAGTTTAGAGAAGGAAGAGAATGGACAAAAGGAGAAGTTCAGCTGCAATCCCATTGCATCATTGTCAAAACTCAAGTTTTGGAAGTTACTTTTCCATTAGATGTTCCTCCCTGGCACTACTGTTTCAAAAGGATTTTTTTTTCTATCAAACAAAACTTTTCAAATGCTAAATGATTGCTCTGCCTGCTGCCATTTTCCCTTCACAGAAAATCCAAAAAAGCCTTTTTTTTTTTTTTTGTGTCTTGTTTGGCATGAGGGGAAGTTTCCCATTATTACACAGCCCTGGTATCACTGGAAGAGACCAGATGCGTGTTTCAAAACATAACATTCATTGTTGTGCATAATGATACAAAAATGTGGAAGAAAAGATGCAACAGGGTTTGTTCACTCGGTGTCTGCACTGGGCTATGAGCTCTCATAGTCGCGCTCTACCATACTGAAGCTTCACTAATTTGAGGTTTCTGTTTAAATTACCTTTAATGTGGAATTCTTAATAATAGTTTCTTAATGTAGATTAGAGTAATTGATGCATTTTTGAGTTGTAAACTCAAAACTCAGATAGTAAACTCATTACTGACTTTTTGGAATCTTTGCTTCTGAGCCTATTGAGAAAGCCAGCATGGTACATAAATGAAAACAATGACACAGTTTTTGAATAGAAGGCTTCCTAATAACAGATGTGTTTATATGTGTAATTTATATAGAGGTAAAATATTTGTAGAATGGTGGAGAGGTAGAACTGGGGTATCACACAATTTAGAAAAAATGCCGACCAGAATTTGTGATATTATAGACAATATGACTGCAGTGAGAGATGAGTGCCAGGATGAAAAACAGTTCTCCTGACAGCATGTGAAGAACATGAGCATGACCCTTGCAGGTGGGATCAAAAGCCTGTCAAGCTCAGTGCCCTGTCCAACAGCCACAACAGGGATGCCCAGAGGAAGAATGCAAGTGCTGGGAAAACAGTGATGGCATGGAATCGTCACCAGCAATTTGCAACCACAGGACTTCCAGAGCCAGAGACCAGTGTCTTGGATTTAACGACTTTAAAGGAGCTTTTCTTTTGTGAATTTGCTCTGTCACCAGTTTTGATTTTTGAATTCATGTAAACTTTTAGTATCCACAATGTTTGGTGGCAGAAACTTGAACTGGTGATTACACTTTGAGTGAAGAACTACCTTTTTCTTCTTAAAAGCCTGCAGCTAAGCTTTCTTCCTCCAGAACCTGAAGACAAAGGCTTCTTTGACCTTTTCAATTTGGGCTTTGTGCAGGTATCTTTAACATCCCTTTTGAGCTGTTTCTTTTCCAGATGGAAGAGACTATTTAGGCATGCTCTGCATGAGACCCATCTGATCTTCAGATCCTTTTGGCTTTGTCTGTACCTCTACCAGATGTGGCATTTCTTTCTTGAGATGGAGAACTGGCCCTCTGCTTGGAACCTGTGATGCAGGTGCACCAGGAATTCCCAACATGGAATCAATCTTTGCTTTGTTTGCTATTGCTTTTGTAGCAATTCCTAATACTCAGTGCACTCCTTGGTGATCAAAAATTCATTCAATACTGCAGTGAACTATTACAAAATACAGCTAGTGGGTTATTATATGCTAGATCATGTAATCTTGGGTGTTACTTCACCCCATGTGTGCTATTGGATTTCATCTACCTTTTATTTTCCACTCAGTAAGGGAAACTCCTCCTTCAGTTCTTCACACCAAGTCCTCATCTTCACTTTTGTACATGATTTTGTTATCCACAGCTCATCTTAGTGCCTTTTCCCGCTCACCCAGTGACACACTGAGCAGCACCAACGGGCACACTCTTGTCTGCGAAATTCCACTTCCCTTTGCTGTGAAAAGGAACCAGAAACTGCCACTCTTTGCTGCCTTTCTGTTGAGCAGTTATACCTTTTAGGAGACCATTACCTCCTCTGGCAGATGATCTTCCCTAAGAAAAGTGGGAGACTGTTGCCAAGAGCCTTTTAGAAATCCAGGTGGAATACATCAAGAAGAATATTTTCTTCCTCACACTCTGGCTGAATCCTTCCAAGAAAACCAGCAGTGATCTGCAAAGTCTGACTTTCCTTTGACGAGCAAACACCTTACAGGGGGTCTTAACCTTCCTTTCTGCTGCTGGCTCAAATCTTGTCAGAACATTGGTGTTCTGGCAAGGGAACTCAAGCTTGCAGCGTGAGAGAGACACAAGGTTTCTCCCAAACTGGGTCTGAGAGGGCTGAGCTGGTAATTCATGCACAGCTCTAGTCATCCTCATGAAGAGCAAGGGCTAATGATTAGCCATAATCATAATAATTTCATTATTTAATTAAGAAATGTTTTGATTCTGCAAACTTCTAATTGCATAAACTTTATTTTCAGTTTTAAGTGGTTCTTCTAGGGGGTGCAGCTGTCAAATTGTTCCTGTTAACTGGACTTTGGAACCTCTGTGAGCTCTGTTGTCAACAAGACTAATTAGCTTTTATTGTGTTCAGCTCAGCAGATACACAGAGAACAATCTGTCTTTTACAGACCTATATTCTCACTTACAAATGTTACTATTTCTGCCATCTTGATTATTCACACAGAGTAGTAAAATGAAAACATAGGCCTGGTATAAAAATAATTCATACTTTATAATTGTAATTTTTACATGAAAAGCATCATTATCCTAATTAAACCTCCCAATTTTGAGGTGTGTGTGTTAATGTGAGCATAGACACAGCATGTGAATACCTTAAATATGTGTATACATATCTGTTAATAGGTATTACACATGCATACACACATTTATATCCATTACAAACTCAGATTGTGCATATTCTTTTTGTGCAGAGAGACTTAATGCAAAGACTCAATACCCCGTGATTGTAATTGTTCCCTCTTTGCAAACTAGATAAATTAATCACCAAAAAGGCTCAGCCTGCTCTGGCAAAGCCAGGATTTACACCACAAAATCCAGGGATTGTAGGAAAGGCACAGCACAAAAGATGGCTGCGTTGCATCGGAGCGAAGAGCGATATTACAGGATGAAAGGAGGAAGCAAAAATAGACCTGACACACGAGTTTTGCAGAAAGTTTCTAAAGGGGGATGTGGATTCTCTGCCGGCAGCTCGGGGGTGTCACCGCCCGTCCCTGCTCCCGGGGCGCTGGGGACCCTCCGCAGGGCTCCTCCCCGGGCGCGGCCGTGGCATGGGAGAGAGGGGCAATGGGGATCACTTGGAAGGGAGCTAGTGACAAAATACAGGGTGAGAAACTGGAGCGGCAGTAGTTGCTGGAAGGTAATGCTGTGTTCATTCCTTACTGCTTTTTTTGTTGTTGTGGTTGGGTTTTTGTTTGGGGTTTTTTTTTACGCGAGCCTGCCGGCCACTGCCTTCGTTACGCTTTGAAGTACGTTGTGCAGCACGGAAGGAGGTCCGCGGAGATGGCGTCACTTCATGAAAGTTTCCAGATTTTACCGAGCTTCTTGTTTTTTGTTTGATTGGGATTTTTTTTTCGTTTTTCCTTTTTTTTATTTTTTTTCAAGAGAGGGGGTGGTACTATTCGTAATGCAAGTGGGCGATGCGGCCGAGATCTAAATATACCCCTGTGAAAACAGAACCCCTGAGATAGCGACACCGATAGCTGAGGCTATTGTTAACTTCTGGGATTCCAATTAAATCCCGCAATGTTAAATATTTATTTAATTACTGGAGAGAGAGCAGGAATTCTCGTTGACGGCACTAATGGAGTCAGAATAGTGCAGTAGGGGAGAGTTTTTTCTCCTGCCCCCCCCCTCCCCCGGTCGCCCCCTCTTCCAAATCTAAATAGCTGTAGACAAGCACAGGCTGGAATAGGAACATTAGGGGGGGGGGAAAAAAGTTTCAGCTTTGTTTGAGGAGTTATATTTCAGTCGGGTAAGCAAACGATATTGCATGTATTTTTCCATATCTTCAGCTCACTCCAAACATAACATTCCAAAGGATAAAATCTGTTACAAAATAAAACTGACTTTGTGACAGCTGAACTTCGACGCAGAGTCTAAAAATTATCTAAAAGTGCCTCGAGAATCCTAAATGTCATTCCCAAGATGTGGCGAATTGTAATTACGGTTGTGGACTATTTTAGTGCAGTGCCTTACACGGGGCCCAGCTAAGCAGCTGGAGCATTTATGAATTTATTTTTTGCCCTTTACTGTGTTACATATGAAGGTATTTAGACAGTAACAATAATCCTAATTTGTTTCAGATTATAAAAATGTAACCAAATTGAATATGTGTTAAGTTTGCCTTTTAATTTTCCTTCCTGTACTTCCTTTTAAAACATATGTCATAGGGCAGTGCTTAAAGAATGCAAGAAAACTCATCAACAATAAGATAGTGAATGAGAAATAACATTATCATTACTATATTACTATTTTGTGATTTTCTCATCTGATGGCTTTTCCAAAAATTTCTGTTTTAGAAACTGATCCAGTTTCCTCTTCTCCTAAAAAAAAAAAGAAAAACTCCAACCAACCAACCAACCAACCAACCAAAAAAAAAAAAAAGGAAAAGGAAAAAAAATTCTGTGGAAATTTTGGTAAGAGAAAGCAAATAGCTTGCAACACACTGTCCAAAACCTGTACTACACTATGCCCAAAAGCACTTTAATTTACAATAGACATTATTATGCTTGTATATGCAGATCTTGATATGGTAGAGGAAATTATTAAACCCAACTATTTGGTCATGGGGCTGGAAAAAAAAATTGTGTCCCTGAGTGTGCCACAAAATCTAAATGCAAGTTATAAAGGCCCAGCACCCTGTAACTTGGTGACTCCGTTGGAATTACACCCAGAAGGAGAAAGTCAGGTCCTGTCAGTTCGTACATGAGAAAGCCTGAGTGCTCTGCACTGCCATCACTAATTGTTTTGTGTTGGGAAATCCTGAGGTGATAAAACAGCTGTTAGAAAGTTGGCTTGTGAGTAATTAAGTGTAGGTCTAGCTATTAAAACCTGATTTGTTACTCATAGGCTACACTCATCTGCATCACCTTCTCTCAAGATACAGATAAACTCAGTGTTCTTTTCACTGGTCTAAGCCAAAAGTGGCTGTGTAATGAATGGAGAGATGTCAGCTCTGGGTATGGTTCACACATATACAGTGGGTAGAATTACCTTTATCATAACAGATACAGTTACAGTAATAGAGAGCTTCTATTTCAAATTGTTCCTTTCTCCTTTCATTTATTTCCAGAGGAAATGCTGGAGGATGCGTGCCCTTCTTCATTCAAAGTTTAAAATACTTATTTTACTCATAAGCAAAAACTTCACTTAAAAAAAAAAAAAAAAATTCTGTTTCAGAGTGTCTCTGTTTACTATACTCAAGCTTCTCCATAGAGTGGGTGTAACCAGGAGAAGAATTTGGCCCATGATGTGAGCTAAAATTTCAGTGCTTCCACTATTTAGAGCTCCATTGTGCTAAAAATAGTTTTCCTGTGGTTTTGGCCATGGAGCCACAAATGCAAGTTTTCAGTGCACAGTTATTGTGGATGTTGGTCCCTTCTATTGCTGCAAGAAATGGATTTCCAGCTCATGACTGTGTCAGCAGATGATTATGTTGAGTGTGAGGCTGCATGTCAGATCTCCTCACTATCCTGAAGTAAGCATGCGTCCCACCCAAATGCCAGGGACCACCAAAAGGGACCATGCTTGGATGGCAGTGCTTGGGCTGGGCACTGAAAAACTCTAGGAAAAACTGGGACCATGCAGGAGATAATGTTGAAGGATTCACCCAGAATCTCCATGTTTGGCTAATGGTATGGGATGTAAACAGGTGGGGGGAAGGGAGTAAACCTTTAGGGAAGTAAGACACAATTTTGGTCATTTCTAATTTGAGCTGAGTTTTCATCAAAGAAGAAAGCTCATAGTGAACACAGGCTTATGGTATGTGCAAGGAGTTCACTGTGATGTTGGATTCATTCTCTTTCTGTTCTACATATTCTATCCCAATTCCATGGTCCAGCTTCTCTGTTGTCTGTAGGAAATCGGTCTGGTAGTTGCAGACAGCTTTTAGGAGGCAGGGGCCAACTTTTTTCTGAGCTTAGGAGCAGGTGTCAGACTCCAGAAAGTGTTCTTGTAATGCGAGGTCATATTCTGGAAATAGTTGAAAATCACTGATTTAGAAGAGTGAGGGCACTGCATGTTTCTGTACTGCTGATGTGATGGTGAGGGCAAGCTGGGGATGGTCCACAAAAATAACAACAGCAGAAGAATATTCAAAGAAATTGAGCTGGTTAAAAATATCTTCTTTATCATTTCCTCTCTGAGAGCACTATAATACTTCATGTTAATCAGCTGGGACATTTTTTCCATTTCTCTGGGAAGGTTTTCACCCTATTCCAAGAAGATGATCTGATATTGGAGGACTCTGCCCTGTCCGGACTCTATCCACAGGTGTCAATGGATGGTGGTTCCGACTCTGAGGTGGACTTTGTGACAGTTCTCAAACAAATGCTTCTGTTACTCATTACTTCATACACATCTTACTCTTCCTGCAGTGTCCTTTTTCCTTTCTTAGGATGTTGCGTTTTTTATATGTTTTTCAGACTTTTTTTTTCTTGAATTATATGTGCAGTTTTGCATCCTTAGTGACTCTCAGATCTGTTGAACTGGATATACCATCCCTAGTATATTCACAATTTTATTCTGTGGAATGGAGCAGAACTTACAAAACTTTTACATAATTATGTCTTTGTTTCTAACATCCCCATAGATGTAGCATTATTCAGCTACATGTCTCATCCCATTTCTTCTTCCAGTCTAGGAAGAAAAGTTTGCAGCTTTAAACTTGCTGGGAAGAATACCTTTGGCTTGCCTTCCCTCTCTCCCCTGGTCTACAATTTCATGTTAATGTCTTCTACCTGTAGCTTCAGGAAACAAGACTAATTCTTCTCTCCCTTTCTCTGTGTGAGTTGTCATGCAAGGTACCCAGAAGTGTGGCTGTAACAATAACAGGGTACTTAATTTCAGAATTAGCTCTGGGAATTCAAAGGCTGTGAGCCAGTGAGTGTGACTTTGCAGGAGCCTACACCTCTGAGGGCCTTGGAGATAAACACTTTTAATATCTTTCCTCCAGACACTAAATGTTATTTCCATTTTCTTACATATGTGATGCAAGGTACACAACATTTGTATTGTCTTCTTGTGAGGCAGCCTCTTGCCACCTCCTGTGCTTGTTCTCAGCCTGCTGTAAATTGTGGGCTTATTTAAGAGAACCAAATGGCCAGAGCGAATGTCACCTCCCTCTTCACTTGCTGAACTCTGCTTAAACACAACACTGTTTTCCTGCCTCAAAAATATACATAAAGGTATGTATAGTATGTTAGCCCCTCCTTAGCCCTTCCCACCCTGAAACTTTTCAAACAGGGATGGCATGTTCCTCTCTTCACTGCCAAAAAACCCCATAAATTCCTTTCTCAGCATTTCCCCCTTCCCCCATTTCTTCTCAGCTGACAGCTGTGAGAGTGGAACTTTCTTGAGCTATCCTATCCACTTCCCCCAATTCTGTTGTTAAGCTAGATTTGGTTTAAATATCCAAGCCATCTTTCACACTACAGGATTTTTTTAACATAAAGTGGCTTTGCAAATGCTTAATGTGGGTAGAGACATGGCAACTGTTTATGTATATTTATTTTTCTTTTTTAAACAACATTCCCCCTTCTTCCCCCAGCAATTTAGAAAGTTGATAGAGAATTAAATTGAACAATACAGCCATTTTAGAAGTTACAGGAAGGCCAAAGTTTCATAATAAAGCAACTTTTTTTCAAGACTATTTCTTTATAATTCAATCTATTTGATTTTCATACTAATTCACTTCTAACCAAATAAAAATTTCATTAAGAAATATAGGAATTGTATTCAAAATCTGGGGAGTAAAATAAAACTAATGGAATTTAAGATAGTTCTTGAACTTCACACTTCTCAACTAAGTCTGATAGCTTTAGGTAGTTCTTCTGTTGGTTGTTTTGCACTTTGATCAGACTTTGAGGTTATTTTTCACTCTGACATAAACTCCTACAGTAACTCAGCTTTCTGGGAAGGTGTTTTTCTGCCCTCATTGCCATTAGCTCGTGCACAAAGGAATACCAAACAAGTAGTTGTACTTCAACTGACTTTACAAGGCAGGCCCCAAAGTCTAAACATGTGCAGTTGTCTCTGCAGAATCTAACATAATTCAATAATTAAAACATTCAGGTAAGGGGAAGGTTAGCTAGTCCTTTTTCCTTAGATTAACACAGCGGCATGTCCGCTGGAAAATCTGGGTTTGACAATGATAAAATAAGACTGATGGTTCCATGAGTTGTAAAATTCAGGAATTTGTGAAATCACGTGATTTCTGGAAAATGTGTTCAGGGTGCTTTGAGTGTCTTTGTTGTTCTTTTATTGAACTTGATATGTTACTAGAGTGGATCCACTGGACTGTGTCACTAGAGATCCAAATGATGGAGACCATGTATGAATAGGCAGTGCTGAAAGTGGTGTTAATTTTCCTGTGACCTTAAGGGCACACAGACCTGAATCATCAGATAGTCAATGTCAATTATTTTGTATTTTATCGGTTTCATTGACTACAAAGAGATAATTTGACTTCAGACATTTGGGGTTTGCCCATTCAACATTACTCTATGACAAAATGGCATGGAAAAAAAAAGGAAACCTACTTTTCAGCCGAATTATCACATTCCTTGCTACCACACTCCAAAACAGTCTCAGCATTGTGCTTAAGAATGACTGTTTTCTGAGGAGGGTGTGCTACAAGCAGACATGTCTCAATTGCCTGTAGTTTTAATTCGAGAATGTTTAGGAAAACTTAGGTTTGAAAATCTTACAGTTTTCCTTGTCTTCCCATGCTCTTGCATGCACACCTTCAGCTTTCGTCATCATTGGAACTCTGAAAGCTCCGCAGCAGGAAGTGCATTGGAGCTCTGTGATACAGTGTTCCTCAGTACAGATTCACCCAGCAGTATACAACTGTTTTGTAACTCCTCAGCAGAGGAGAACGTTTTGTTTTCTAGAGACAGGATGGTTGGCACATGAACACCTAAAATGCCTGCTGCCAATTTGTTGTTTGTTACTTGGTTTATTAATTAAGTTACACAAAAGACTTGGAAAAAGGCCAACAGTTATTGTGAGGTTTTTTTGTCCCATATTTTGGACTGCTGGGACAAAGCAGAACAATTGCTGGTGCAGAGATATGGAGGAGTCCCCAAAGGTTAGCTCAGTTCTGGGACTAAATTACACCAAAGCCTTGCTCCTTCACCGCTGCCATGAACTTTAGTAGAGATAGCCTGCTGGGCTATTAATTGACTTCTTAAGAACTTCTGTTTACATTCAAAATAATCAAGCGCCATGCAGTTTTGAACCAGAAGAAAATTTCTTTAAAGCTCAAATATACTTGAAATTGAAATTTCGGCTTGGCTCATTTGATATTTTTCCCTATATCTATCCATTTTATATTGCCTTTTCTTGATTTTTTTTTTCTTTTTGGTAGATGTTTTACCTTTAAGTTACACAAATAAAAGATAGGGTTTCAAATGTGGCTTCTTTTTAGGTTAATGTATATAACATATTATATATATATATGTAAATATATATATAGAAAATCACTTTTCATTACATTTGCATGCTTCTGTTTTTTTTCCAAAAGGAATCCAATAGCAAGATTCAGTTGGTGTGCCAGATACAATTGGCATGCCAGATTTCTAGCTGTGGCAAGTTAGAAAATCTGGTGTAGTTACATATTCTACAACAGAGATACAAATTTATGTACAAATGATGGGTTTGCCCCACATATCTGTTCCTACACAATTTTTTTTGGCCAGAGGGAGAAACTTTCCTGTAGGAATTTCTGTAGTTACAAGAGTAGGATTTAGCTTAGTTCAGTAGTGTGTCTGAAGCCAGCCATGATCAGCCTCCTCTGAGGAAAGCAGCCTTTGAGTTACGAAGTAATTGTCCTGTAGGAAAAGTTTCCTCTTAAAATCACTTTGTGAGCTGAAGTGTGAAATACTTTCCTCTAATTGTGGATGTTCCTGTTGCCCATATAGAGTTAAATTTTTCAAAGGCATCAGAGTTCAGACCTCAACAATAGTTTGTGGTGAGCGGTTCCACCTGGTCCTGAAGAGCAGAGCTGAGCATGGGTCAGCCTTGCATGTGTTGCTCTATGGCACCTCATCTCTTGTAAGGCAAACAAGGCCTGGCCAGTCCTTCCCTACCATGAGAGGATTTTGCATGGACAACTAATTTTTATAACTGATTTCAGTGGAAGAAAGCACATTCTTTAGCTTTAGTGGAAATTGAGGTGTTTGGAGTTCCAAAAGTCATTTGTGTATTAAGAGCAATTAAAAAAATGAAAACCTTCTTACATCAAGTCATGGTGTGGAATCCAATTCTTCTTTAATATATCCTCATATCTAATAATTCACTCAGTTAAAAATGACAAGAAACACTTGTGCCTGCAGTATGCTTAACCAAGGGCAGGCACTGCTGTGGCATGTTGGGTGTGGTTTTGGCCCGGTGCCTCTCTGAAACTTTCTTCTGTGCAATTCAAAAGTAGCTTTGAGGAAACAGTGACTTCCATGTTACATGATGAGGACAGTAAGAGTTCTGTCCCATAGTGAGGAAAATCCTCATCTGTGCAATCCTTTCTAGAGCCATCCATAACACTCCTGACACATTTTCTTGAAGCTTTACTGTGTATTTTAGCAACTTACTCAGAGATGCAGCCCCTTGAAGGACCTCAACAGCCCCAACACATTGTGGATAACACCCATCCCATAAGAGATGAGGAAGCTCAGGGGGACCATCCTGCTCTCTACAACTCCCTGAAAGTAGGTTGTAGCCAGGTGGGAGTCAGGCTCTGCTCCCGGGCAGTAAGTGACAAGACAAGAGGACATAGTCTTAAGCTGCAGCGGGGCAGGTTCAGGTTGGGCATCAGGAGGAATTTCTTCACAGAAACGGTGCTCAGACATTGGAAGGGGCTGCCCAGGGAGGTGGCGGAGCCACTGCCCCGGAGGTGTTCAAGGAAAGACTGAACGTGTCACTCAGTGCCATGGTCTGGTTGACACCGTGGTGTTCGGTCATAGGTTGGGCTCGGTGACCTCCCAGGTCTATCCAACTTAACTGATTCCGTGAGTCTGTGAAAACAGCCCCCATGCGCAGGGCCGGTGTCAGCCGCTAGGTACGGCAGCAGCACACGGTACTGGGGGAGAGCACCGGCCCTCGGCCCCAGCAGCGCCCGCCAACGCAGCGGGACCTTCGGGGCCTTTTCCATTCCTCCGTTATGTGGTACGTTACTTTCTGGACACCGAACCCTGCACACTTATTTGTTGATTTATTATTTGCATTTATTTCGCTCCCTTTCACAGCGCGGGGCCCATTCCTCACAGGGCCCCTTC
>NW_008237902.1:1233167-1266521 GCF_000691975.1 Corvus brachyrhynchos | reverse complement strand
ACACGCGGTGTGCCGGTACAGGAGCGAACATCCCAGTGCTCAGCAGAGGCTCGAGGGAGTGTCTCTTATTTTTTGTTGTTTGGGGTTTTTTGTTTTGGTGGGGTTTTTTTGGTGTGGGTTTTTTTGGGTGTTTTTTTTTGTTTGTTTGTTTGTTTGGTTTTTTTATTTTTGTTTTTTTTAAAGACGAGGACTCTCTTAGCTGTAGTCAGGCCTGGCCGAGCGAGGGGAGAGCAACAAACCCGCACGTTTGCAGCCGCTGGTAAAGAGGCGGGAGGCGATGTGAGGGCTCACACACGCACAGCTCTCACAAACACACACTTGTCCACCCTGGCCTTTCTCGCGTGCGCCCAGCCCTGACAGCTGCCTGACAACAGATGCACAGCTTCGGCGATTTAGAACGGCAAATTTTTGTCTTCTGCGGGTTGTAAATTTAATAGAGGAAATACGCTCTTGCGGTTAAAAGCACAAGACTGGAAATCAAGTGATCTGTGCTCTGTTCCAGTTGTGGGGTTTCTGATGTGACCTTAAGGTAATTGAATGGTGTTTCACAGGAAAATGAGATAGGGAAGAACTCATTCAGTAGTAGTGTTGACTATATTATTGAATAGGTTCAGTAATAGTTGTTGAATCTTTTGGTAGAATAGGTAAGGATTTAGAAATTCCGTGCAGTGAATCACTTGGACTCGCTGCTTTAACAAAACCTCCAAGGATTAACTGTCAAAATTCGGATCAGCAAAGTTAAGTCTGTCATGGGAAATTAGATTGTCAGTATATGATGGTTTTAGATGAAATCTCTTGCTGGTTTTCATTCTTTTATTACTTTCAGATAATTAACCTTCCATGGGTGGCTTTAAAATACTGAAAACTGAAATGAGCGTTGTTCATTTCATGTGTCAGTTACAGAAGTTCTGCACAGAATATCCTCCTGGTATTCTGAGGAATCACAGTTTGATTGGAGTAAAGAAAAAGGTGCAAACACTTGCAGTCATGTGCCTGTGCTCATCAAAACCTGTAATGCTTTATGAAGTTGGCAGCTAGTGGTAGTGGAAGTTAATAGAAGCAGCAAATAACTTAATTGAAGATGTTTCACAATTAGTGTGTTGTAACTTTTGAGAGTGCCTTGTCTGTGTTGGATTTAATGTCTTAATCCCTACCGTTTGATAGTGGTTTACTCTTACCTCTGATATTGAAATTTTGTTCACTTGGCCTTGAAATTGCTGCTAAGTGCTTAATGCCACTTCTTTCTGCAAAACAAAACCCCAACAAACCATGTGTTCACTGGGATACCTGTTTTTTTCTTTTCCTTTCAAACGTGGAGGACATACATTTGAGATAGGAATTTTCTCTTTTTCTGAAGAGGACTTTCCTAGTGGAAGCCCATATGGACAATCATGATGGGACTGAGAAATGGAAAAGAAGGAAGAGAGGCTTCCTCAGCATTTCTTTCTCCTCTTGATGACAAAAGATCACAACAGGGTGTGCTGCTGTGTACAGCTGTGGTGGGTGGGGTTGTTTTTTGGTTGTTTTTTTTTTTTTTTTGAGCTTTGGAGTTTTAACCTCTGATGGAACTTGAAGGAACTGTAATTGTTGACCCTATACTATTTCATACTTGTTAGGAAGTCAGATTTTTATTCTTGCACCTGGAGTGGGTGAACTGTGCAGAGTTTTTATCATCACAGAATATTATTTGAGCTGGAAAAAATTGTTTCCCAAGATGGAATGCTCATGCTCAATTAAGGAACCTTTTGGATTTATTTGAATGTTTTTTGCAAATTATGTTGTGATCTTTAATACTTTGGAGGACACTTTAAATTGCAGAAAACTGCCGTATTTTCTTTATAGATGTCTTAAGAAAATGCTAGGACCTCTTATTGCTCTTGGCTGAATTACATACCTGCAGAAATACTTCTGTGGCAATTCTGTGCAAGTCCCTGTGTCTTCCTTTCCCTCTAGTTAAGGCCTTGTTGATTATTTTAATGTTTGTTTTTTTGAAATTAAAGTATAAGTTTCCTCAAATGTCTGTGTTAGATCTGGTGGAATGACTTTTAATCTGTTAATGTTTCTTTAAAGGTCTTTACACGACTTTTTTTTAGAAAACAGGTAAGGAGCTTGTGCTCAAAATGAGAAGATTTGTTCTTGTGTGAGCTGAGTGCACTTGAGATATCTTCATGGCTAACAATAAACAGCTCATTAAAAGCAAGTTGAACAGTAATTTAATGCTTTGGCCGTTATCATTAGTCACAGTGCAAGTTCCTGCACTGCTTTCTGGAAGCCTTTTTCGCCATGTTCCTGTGACCACGTAGAAAAGTTTGGCTGGCACTTGAGCGCGCTTGACCAGCGTGGGTTGGCAAGGTGCAGGACGCTGCTTGCCAAGTCTGTATCCCTACTGACCTACCACCAAGGTTGAGCCTGCCAGCACTGTCATCCTTGACAGAGGATCTTTGTCAGAGTCCCTGCTACTGATACACCAACTATGAAGTAGTGTCTCTGAATTCTGGGTCAGTGGATGTCACAAACTGACAAATTTAGAATACTTTGCCATTCATTCACTCTGTGCAAGGGGAAAAAAAAGCTTGCTGAATTAGTATTGTCAGTGTTCCCTCCAATCCTGTAGCTTTTGTAAACTTGTCACAGGCTTAATGCAATTCATGTGGAGTGGAAGTGTATACACACACACACACACACATCTTTATTTTTCTTCTTCCTTTAAAGCTTTTTGAGTGTCCTGTTTTCCAGGTTATACTTTTTGTTGCCAACTCATAGTATTTAGAATCTTTAATGAAGGTCTTGCACATGAACATCTAAATTTCTGGAAGGCTTTGTCCAGCTTGTTAATTTTTTAGCATACTTTGGGGTTTGTGAAAAGTACAAGATGCCCTTTATTTTCCCATTTTTGTCTCCCAAGTGTAGTACTGAGGTCATTCCTAATCACCCACTTGCTTGTCCACATCCACCAACCTACCAGTGGAGGCATAGGCCTTTGTTTTCATGTTTAGTGAAATGCAGCAGTGCTTTTCTCTGGAATTTTAATTAGGAATGGATTCTACATTGTAGTTATCTGCTTTGGTTGGGGTAGATCTTAAATAACCTTAAAAACAGGAGGCAGTTTCAGGGCTGACTACTGTTGATGGTGGCATTTTCCAGCATAACGCTTCTGTTGGAAAGTGCCAGTTAGCTGAAATAGAAGTGTGAGAAAATGGACACTTCTGAGAAAACACTTAAGGGAGACAGGTTTTGGTTCTAAGATGGAATTTATAATTTTGAGAATTTCGACAAAAGCTGATTGCTCAGTAATTAGAGCAGCTGCAGAGACCAAGGCCATGGGAGCATTGGATGTTTTTTTGTTGTAAATGTGGATGCTTTAAGAAATAGTTAGGACTTTTTTAGGCATGGCAAGTTTCTGTGTTTTCTCCCTCCCTCTCCCTTCCCCTGTATCACACTTAAACTTAAGTTTTACCATGATGCAAAACAAATTCAGAACTGTTCTTTGATTATAATTTTTCTGGGCTTTTGTTGGCATCAGATGGAAGTGAGGGTGCTTTGGAAGTGCAGTGGAGCTCTCTTAGTGATCTTAGGTATCTCTTTGTCTGGACCTCTTTTGTGATATAAATCATTATCACTGGTATTATTTTTTGACAGTAGTTTTTGAAAAAACTTTAAGAAGAAACAAAAGCGTCACTTTGCTATCTGAGCTGTATTTTCCATGTACATTGTATTACTTGCTGCTTGTGCTTGGCCTCAGAGTTTGTTAGGTTTCTTGTAAGAGAGTGCTGGTTAAATACTTCTCAGCTGACAGAGCTAAATGCTTCGGCATTCTTTTAAGCTGTGTTAGATGGTGTACAGATGGGAAATTAAAAGCAAAAGTATTGTGTGAGAAAGCCCTGTCTGCAACTGTCAGTAGGTTTTTCTGTTCAGAGGACAGTCATGGTTAGTAAAAAGTTTTAAAGATACCAGACAGTTCTTTTCTGTTCTTGTTTACATATATTATCAGTTAGATTATATTGCCTTGCAAGGCATGTTTGAAGCAAGAAGTCTAGTGCTAGTCTGAAAGCACTTGCCATAGATTTTGGTCAACTGGATGTACATTTGTAATGCAAGCCCAGTTCTGATGAAAATACCACAAGTTCCTTTTTGATGTCCTTTATAAAATCTCTTTCATCCTTTACTTAAGGGAAAAAGGGCAAAAGAAGTTTTTTCATTGGTGGTATTCTTTGTGTGAGATGTTGCACAGGGTGGTTGAAGAAAAATCCTTTCCGTGGAGAGGCTGTGGCGGTGGTCTGCAGCATGCAGGCCCTTCCAAGTTTATTAAACAAGTTTTTTAACCACTGTGTCATCTTAGGATTTTGTTTATGCTTGATGTGTACGAAGAAATTGTGGAGCTAACATTTCTCCTGTATTCTCAAGAAAAGACTAAAGTGTGCCATTGCATAGGACTGAATGCTGGGCTGCAATGTAAGCTGTAGACTTGGGAAAATGATAATAAAACCCAAGCACAATCCTGCACAGTTCCTGTCAGGAAATTTATAAGGAAAGAAGGATTTCAATAAAACCAGGTGAAATTGATGCGTGAGGTTGTAGTTTTAAAGAAAGTATTGATCTGTGTAAATAGCATAATACACTGTAATATACTGCAGTAGAGTTTCTGAGCTCTCTGTATGAGTATGTATGTTAATGTGTGTATGGAGTCAAAAAACCTGAGCATTTCTGAGTCTGAAGGGCAATAAAGTTAAGCACAAGAGCTGACTGCAGAACAGCTTTAACTGCAGATCTGCAGCAGCTCTAATGAACTCCCAGTTGTGCTGCTGGTTATAAGTGGTGCTTTGTTTATTGTATGAAGTTGAGTCTCAAAACAGCTTCTAATCATCAGCAGTGAAGTTTCTTGTTTCAGATTGGGTATGATGCTACAGGAGGCTTCCTGAATTTGTGAAGAAGTAAATTAGTGGGAAGAGAGTGGTCCTTGTACATTTGAACCCAGGCTTAATACTGGCAATAGGAAAGGATGAGGGACATTGCTTTTCCCATTTTAAAATGATTTTACCCATTTTATTCTTGTGCTTGTGAAAGCATCATTCATTGCCCTGCTGCTTGGGATGATGGTTTGCTGAGTTAATGGTACTTCAAACCTAGATTTTGCAGGTGGAAAATTAGTTTGGAATCAGTGAGAGAACACGTTACATACAAAATGCATCTCATGAAAATGGATACACCATATGTAATGTTACATTTTCTGTTCTGCAGTGACTCTTGCTCAGGGCCTTTTAGCCAGGAAATTCCTTGGTATGGCATGAAATGAACCTACTGAACTTGCCAGTTTAAGGCAGTAGGCTAAGAAAATTTCACAAGAACTGCTAAAAGGAAGTTAAGTTGCTCAGTATTTGTGATGGCAGATGGAAGGTGGTAGATTTCTTCCATCTTCTTAAATGAAATGTAAGTTCTGCTGTTGGCCAACTGTGTTTATATCTGTCTGGCTGGCTGAAGTATTACGGAGGGGATTCAAACAATGGACCTGTTCACCCAGCTAGTTTCCTTCCATTTGCTGTAGTCATTAACAAGAACTTTAAAAATATAAATAATGCATGCCCCAAAGTCTAATTTTGATACAGTGACTACTTCCTTTTATACTTGCCCATTAAAAGCCCCCTCATGCTACTCCATGTAATTCATTACACTCACTCCTTAAAGAGTGTTTGTAACTGTTTTTTTTTAATGTAATAGCATGGTTTTCAGTTGATTTTCTCTTGTAGCTCACCTGAAAAATTATTTAATAAAAGAAGGTAATGCATAATAGACCCTCTGCCTCTTAAGGAAATTTAAGTAAGCTTTTTTTCCCCATGAAAGTTGTTACCAGCTGTGTCTAGAGGTGCAGCAATACGAGTAATTTGTGCACCACTGAATGAAAATGTGACTCTTTAAAGCATTTGTTTTTGTATTCAAAGCTCAGTGATGCTCTGTGGTACTGCAATCACAGCTCATAACTTGTGCTTTTAAGCCTCAGAAGAAATTGATTGTAAGTACAGATGATCTGGGGAAGCTGTTCCTGGCAGATGTCATGATTACTTAGAAACCTTTTGCAAATTAGATGTTGAAATTACAGCAAATGCAAGTAAATGTTCTAAATGCGGTTTATGCCACACATTCAGAAATCTAAAAACCCTACATGAATTACAGTTTCTACATGGAAATGTTTGGTTTCTACATAAATACCTGAACCTACTCCTTTGTGGTCTTAAATAGCTCACGAAGCGAGCTCATGATTCATGAAGCTTTTTAATTCTACCTTGTTTTCTTAGGAAAAGGCAAAAGCTGTAAACCTTCAGTGTTTTGCCTTCCAAAATGAACTTCTGGAAGGTATGTAATGAGGTAAATTCAATGTCATTTGTACTTCTCAAAGCCTATTAGTATTTTGTTGTAGTTTCTTTCTTGCCCTTGGTTTTTTTGAACAGGTTAAAATACACTTCTACTGAAGAGTCTTGAAAGCCTCATGGGTGGCCAGAATGGAGTTAAAGTAAATGGTATTAAGGTTTTAAACTTCAACAGTCTCATTTTTCAGTGGTTTTAGTTACAAGCATGTACGTGGAAACTTTTTTTGAAGACGTTGAAGCAGTTTTGATCAGATGTGTTCTGATGCTTCTAAAATACCTGTTTTACCAGGCTTTGCTTTTGTTCATGGGCCCTCAGACAAATATGAAGTTTTTAGTGTTGCATTACTCCAAGCAGATTAGTTCTAAAATGAGAGTTTATAGGACAGTAATTTATCATAATTCCCTTGACGCTTTCCCTTTTTTTTTGCAAAATATCTTCTTAGTAGAACTGTTCCAACTTCCTTTTCTTTTAGTGAGCTTGTTTATTCCATGAGCATACTTGCAGGTAAATGATGTTGAAGTTATATAAAACCAATAAAATATCTTCCCTAGTATGGGTGCATTATGTTCAAAATACTAAAAAACAAAATAAAATTTTACATGATCATAGCATAGAATTGTAGATCTTTAAATTTTGTTTCTTAATATGGATGGGGCTCCTGTAATGGGATAGATCAGGGGACATTTCTGAAGATCTCCTTTGAGCTCAGCTTAACTAGAGGAATTTCCAGGGCATCTTCTGCCTTGATGATGCTTAAGGTTCTTTGAAAGCACAGCTGAGAAACAAAAATAGAACGTTTTAATTGTCTTCTGGTCTGAGATTCTAGGTGGGTTCATTTCCTTTTCTAGGGGTGTGAACAGTTGCTGATCTTGCAGCTATTGAATGTATGCAAGGCTTGAAAGTAAGTTGGCTGCAACTATAAACAGCTTTTACTTTTTAAAACAGTAAACTTTTATCCTCAGTAAAAGAAAAAATTCAGTCTGAGTTCCTGGCCAAGTTTATCTCCCTTTATGTATTTCCTGTTACTTTGAAGGGTGCAAAGGTTCTCATGTGTAATAGTCCTAGGGAACTAAATTAGTCTTAAAGTGCAGACATGGTGATATTTCTGAAAAAAAAAAGGTGATATGTAATTATTTGAGTTTTTTTCTTTAGTTTTTTCTCAGTACCTTCTAGGGAGTGGCTGAAGCAGTGGAAGACTTCTATTCTCTTAATTTCTTTTTTTCCATATTTTTTATGAGAGCTCTAGAAAGAAAGACCTTCAAACAGTTTTTCTGTTTGTTTTACTTTTCCGATTTTTTTTTTTATATTACTGAAACAAAGCTGAATAATCAAAGAGGTACCAATGGGATTAAGCTACTGTGTGAAATGAATGGATTTTTTCCTGTAAAGGAACACCAAGTGTCCTTGGGTTTGTTCCCTGCTTTCCTCACCCTCTAACGCCACAGTAGAAAATGTAGGATGGTTCCATGCAGGACATAAATGCCTTGCCTAGGGATGTTTGCTGTAGCTTTGGTTGATGGTACTTAGTACCCGGTTCTGTTACATAAAAGTATCTGTCCAAGTGCCTGAGTGAGCCTGTAAATGTGCCCAGACACTTAAAAAGTCTTATCAGATGACTTTTAGTTTATCAAAGATGGGAGGAAAAAAGATCTTGATTAAAGGTAGCAATCTAAGAGAACCAGCACAGAGATATTTAACATCTTGCTTCCTCCCCCCCACCCCCCCCTTTTTTTCTCTTATGTGCAGATTTGGTGTCTTGGGCTAGGGTAGGTGTTCTAATTCACCGTGGTTTATCAAAAGTGGAGAGACAATGTTGTTTGGCAGTCTCTGTAGCAAGAGAGGAAGCATCTTTTGTTATTGACATCCTTTCTCTTAGCTCTGCTCTTGCTTTTTGCCAGCTGCTCATTGTCTATACTTGCTTATTTAGTATTCACAAGGGATTTTACAAGTTCTTATCAGTTCGTTGCCACAGCACATCATTTCCTCTTGTCATCGGTACTCCTTAAATTGCTGGGGGGAGGATTTGCATTAGGGCTGGTGAGTGGTAAAACACCATTCATGAGGGAGTTGTTCTGCTCCTCTCCTTTCTGAGACAGTTTGTAGTAAAGGTCACATTTCTAGTGCTTACTCCACCATGTCTTTTCCCCCCTTCTTTTTTCTGGGGAGAAGAAAACAGGTTTTTTTTTTTTGCCAAGGCTAAAAATATCCAGCACTTCAGATATTCTTAAAAGATACAAGGAAGTGCAGCATAAAATTAGCTACAGCTAAAAAAAGGTTGACCATCTTTCTGAGTGGTTGGAGAAGGTTTAGTTTGTGCTTTGTATTGGGTTTTTCTTTTAACTGTGCTTTGTTTTCTTTATCTACAGTTTCTTCCTAATTTTTTTTTAATACTCTCGAAAACATGGGGTAACTAATTAGAGCTCTAGAAAAAGCAGATGCTTTAGGAATTTTTCATTTTTGGAAATAAGGATCCATTTGAGAAGCTGAGTATTTCCGTGCAGTACTGGCTTTGGAACTGGTGTTTCCACTCTGCCTCTTCCCTGTTTCTTCATGGCAAGTTTAGTCTGCTAATGCAGCACCATGACAGGGATATATTATTAGTTTTAAAGCATATTCCTCAAGCCTGTCTTCTGAGCGAAAGTCATCAGTTTAAGGAATATTAACGGGAGCTGTGCTGTCCCTATCATCCCTTAATGGTCCCTTTTCCCACTAATCAGTAGTGCAAGCTTTGAGGACTAATCACTTTTTTGGGGCGAGGTCATAGTACTTCTGGGATTTTGTTTTGAAACAAAATCAGATGCAATGCTAGGGTTGAAACAGTAAGTCTTTTAATATCTGCCTTTTTGTTTTACCACAGCCTTTGCTTGTTTGCTAATTCCTTGTTAAATTACCTTTTTACTAGAACTAAATTGGAGGCATCAATCATCATTTTTGATGTGAAGACTTCATCACTGACCATCTCTATGTTCCTTTGTCATCCTCCAGGAAATAATACAGCTCATCAGTTGCAATAACTGCTTTGGGTATACACTGACACTTACTTGGAAAAAACCAAATAAACAAAAAAACCCTACAGACAAAACCCAACAAACTTTTTGAAGACTTGTGTCAAATGACGTCAATGGCCAGTTTGTTCTCCTTTACTAGCCCAGCTGTAAAGCGTCTGTTGGGCTGGAAACAAGGAGATGAAGAGGAAAAATGGGCAGAAAAAGCTGTTGATGCCTTGGTAAAAAAGCTGAAAAAGAAAAAAGGTGCTATGGAAGAACTGGAGAAAGCCTTGAGCAGTCCAGGACAGCCCAGCAAGTGCGTTACTATTCCTCGCTCTTTAGATGGACGGCTCCAGGTTTCTCACAGAAAAGGCCTTCCCCATGTGATTTACTGTCGTGTGTGGCGCTGGCCGGATCTACAAAGCCATCATGAGCTGAAGCCATTGGATATTTGTGAATTTCCTTTTGGATCCAAACAAAAGGAAGTCTGCATTAATCCATACCACTACAAGAGGGTGGAGAGCCCAGGTATGTTTGAAAGTTACTGTCCTAAAAACTGAACAGAATCTTTAGCAACCACTTACTATTCACTCCATTCTCCTCCTCCTCTGGTACTCTACAACCAATTAAAAGTGGTGTATGAGCAGTTTGGGAGAGGAATGTTCAAAGTGTACATTACTGGTGGGGTTTGGGGGAGGTGTGTTGTCCATTTGGTACCAGCTGTTTTCTTTGGGATTAATCACCTTTTTCCCACAGACCTCTTAAGTCTGCTGCCCTTAAAGTTAGTAGCAAAGTTCTAATTTTTCGTAAAATAGAAAGCAGTGATGTGTTCTTTCAGTTTCTTTGAGAAACTTGTTTCAAAATCTCAGTCCTTGCAAGGAGGTTGGTGGCCGCCTTTCAGGGGCTTGCTACTTAATCAATGTGTGACATGAATTGAGGAGATAGAGAAAAAATAAAATGAATAAAATTCTAGGATGAGAGTTCCCCACATGACTTCCAGTTAGGAGACAGCAGAGATTAATGGAACCAAGAGACATGATCAGTTAGAGCAAGGTATGTGTCAGATGTGTGTCAGGTAATGAGCCTGCTGGTAAAGTGTGCTGCCGTGGGAAAAATTGAGGGGGATTGGGTGGAAGAGATGAAGAGTGTTGCTCCGGACAGTGGTGAGAAGTTGCTTCCCTTGCTCGCCAAAGTGGTTGTAACTCTGCGGCAACCAGCTGTAGTGCTCAAGTGCACTGCTGCAGCACTGGAATTCCAGACTCCACCAGTCCTGAAGTTAAAACTCCAGCTTAGTTATAGCTTTATATGGCAATATAGATTTTGTTTGTCTTCAGTGGAAAGGACAATCTGTAACTGTATAGTTTGACTGTAGTAATGGGGACTGTATTTCTGTTTTCTCTGATTTGCGAACGTATGCAGGCAGTGAGTTTTACACTTCTGCGTCAGTATTTCAGTATGTGCCAGACTGGTTTGGTTTATTATTTTTTAAAAAAGGTGATCTTTGAGTTGCCTGAAATATGTGTGTTTTTGTGATTTTTGCAAGGGTAAAGTTTGAGTCTTCCATCATGCATGATGTAAAAAAATAAAGGAGAGAGGATGGAGTAAAGGCATGCCAGATTCATCCCCTGCTCCTCTTCCCACCCCAGCTACTGTTGAAATTATCATGATGAGCAGAATAGCGCATTATTTGTATCTCTTACCTTGTATCTCAGTTTTTAACCTAAATGTATCTGGCTTTTGTTTGTTTTTTGCAGTTCTACCTCCAGTGTTAGTGCCTAGACATAGTGAATTCAACCCCCAGCACAGTCTGCTAGTTCAGTTCAGGAACCTCAGCCACAACGAGCCCCACATGCCACACAACGCGACATTTCCTGACTCCTTCCAGCAGCCCAACAGCACTCCCTTCTCCATCTCTCCAAACAGCCCCTACCCCCCTTCTCCAGCCAGCAGCACTTACCCAAGCTCCCCAGCCAGCTCTGGGCCATCAAGTCCCTTTCAGCTACCAGGTGAGCACAGCCTGAACGTCAGTTTAACAAAAATAATTGAGATGTCACATGTTGTTGTGACCTATGACCTCAGGAATTCATTATATTTGCAATAAATGGCTTTTTCATTTGTATTTTATGGGATTTTCTTCCTAGTTTTGTCACTGGTCAGAGTTAATTGTTACAGTTTTATTTTTCCGAATGTTTTTTGTCATGGATGTAATACTGGTGAGTTATTTTGCATGGCTTCACTATAGAATAACTAATCCATATTTAGAAGAATATTTAGCAATGAAAAGAAAGCAAAGGCAGGCTGCTGAACAGGAAGTTTATTGATGTCTTTCACTGAATAAAAACAATTAACATACAGTTTTTAACTGGAAAAAAGTAACATTTTTGTTGGGAACAGATCAGATTAAACTGATTCTGTTTAACTGAGTTGGAAAAGACAGAAAAAACAATTGATACAGACAAAGGAAAGAAGTCTTATTGATTCTGTCTGATTATTGGAGTGGTTTATAAAGCCAAGAATTTAACAGATTAAAGATTTTATTTTTCCACTAGCTCAGTGGCCTAATCTTTGTTCTTTCTGGTTGCTCAGTTCCCCAGGAAGTGTCCCAGTCAGTGGGTATCCCTGTTGACCAAGTGCTGGGATCTCTGGAGTATATGCATTTATGGGGCATAGTGGGGTGTTGACACACTGAGTGCTGTGCTGATGGAAGAAAACAGATCCACACTTTGTAATTAACTCAGCCTGCAGAAGCAGAAAAAAAAATAACTGTTCTAAGCCTTCGTTATACTAAGCAAATAGTTATTTCTTCTACTGCTTTATTTTTGAACATGGAGAAGAGGGTAGGCAAGAAAGCTTATGTTCGTGTGACAAAAAGAGGGAAGCAGAGTCATCTTGCCCAAATGCAGGAGTGCAGGTATTAAAGAAAAAAGGCAGAAAGAAAAGAAGTGCATCTCATATTTTTTTTCAAGTTTCCAATCTTGTTATTGGTCCCATAGGTAAAAGTTCAGCTGTTGAAGGAGTTTACTGTGAAGACAGCTGGCTGTGTTCAGATTTCTTTGAAAATGAGTCCAATTTTTTTAGCATCTCTGGTTGGGGAATATTTTTGTGGGTTTACAACTGTAGAATGTATAAATACGTACTCTAAATTGTTGAGGTTTATTCTTACTTTTTCATGTTTGTAGCTGATACTCCACCTCCTGCATATATGCCCCCTGATGAGCAAATGGGGCAGGATAATTCACAGTCTATGGACACAAGCAATACAATGATCCCTCAAATCATGCCAAATATATCTACCAGAGGTAAGTTGTATTGTCTGGTGTAGAATGACATAGTTTGGCTTCTTGCAACTCATGACGAAACTGAATGAATAACTTCAAATGGGCCAGTAAATCTTGCTGATAGGTGGAAGCAGTTCAAACTGGGGCTGTAAGAGACAAAATGGAGAAATAAAACTTGCTTTGCTTATTTTAATTTTCATCTTTTGCTTTTAAAGCCTCAGGTGCATAGTGTGGCTTACAGTGAGTTGGACTTTTTAATTTCTTTTCTGCTACCTTTGTCTGTTGCTGGAATAATATTTGCACAAAGGCTCTGAAAATTGAGTCCCAAAGTACCAGTTATAACAGATCTTTTAAAAGTGGACAGAAGAGGTGCATTTTACTGGCTATCACAATAGTCTTATGTGTGTGTGTAAGGTTGTTTTTGTTTAATATCAGGCTTAAAATTGGAAAATAATCATAAAATCAACAGGTAAGCTAAAATCCATGAAGGTCAAAATAATTAAGATTATAATCAGGACACTTCTTGCCCATCGTAACTGTTTACTAAGATTTTACTTAGCTGATGGTGTTTTGGAAGGTCTGCTTGACAGTTTTAGATTTAATATTTTAACACTTATGTAAACTATTACTTCCATTTGCTTTTCAGATGTTCAGCCCGTTGCCTATGAAGAACCCAAACACTGGTGTTCCATTGTGTATTATGAATTAAATAATCGTGTTGGGGAGGCTTTCCACGCATCTTCCACAAGTGTCTTAGTAGATGGGTTTACAGATCCCTCCAATAACAAAAACAGGTTCTGCTTAGGTTTGCTCTCCAACGTTAATCGCAACTCAACGATCGAGAACACTCGACGGCACATTGGCAAAGGTAAAACTGAGTTGTCTTACTCATGAGTGAGAAACCAAGTTCTTGGTTTTATTTCAGCTTCTCTGTACTGCAGCAGTGATTATTCTCAGATGAGAATGCTAGAGGTAATCTGAGATGTGATACATTATCCACCTCTCCAGTATCAGAAAACAACTTACTTAGGCATAGTTTGATTCTAAGTAGTCAGGAATTGCATACATTTTTCTTTGTCACTAATTAAAAAGACTGCGTATTACCCCTTCCTTACCAAACTAGATTGTCACTGGGGCTTGCCTGTTAGGGTGAATAATGTGTAGAATTCTGTGTTTCAGCACCAAGAAACATTGCAGGATATGCCATGATACTCTACATTATATCTGTTTCTTAAATCAAATTCTTCATGCATCTTTACAGTATGTCAAAGATTTTTTTTGTTTGTTTTGTTGTTGTAAGGTATTACCTGCTGTCTACAGTATGTTCAAATATCTTGGTGAGTTGGCAGCAGGACTTTGAAGTGCTAATGCAAAATTGCAAGGGCTCATTTGTCGGAGTGAATCCATGGGGCGTGGATGTGTGTGGGAGGGATTCCTGGAGACAGCAGGTTTTGCAAGATCTTCTAGTTTTCCTTTACTGTTTTGGCTGATAGCACATAGAGATGCACAGTTTTCCTCTTTGATGGAATGTGCCTGGATTATCCTAAGTTGTAGAACGCTTTCTCTGAGTATCTTTTTTTTTTGTGATTAACTCAGTCCTGAGAAGAGAACCCTGTTTCTCTTGCACATATTTAGAGGCCTTTTTACTACCTAAGAGCATTTGGTGAAGTTGGTCTTTTGATTGATGAAAATCCACCCTGTCACATAACATTATTTTAATTAGAAACTACTATAAATATGACAAAATTTTGCAGATAATCTGGAGATCAGAAGTTCTATTTGTATCTGTTGGAAACATTAGCTCTGCAATGCAGTTGTCCAAAAAAATTTATTAATAAAATAATGTTATAAAGGGGAACAAGTAATTTGTGGGGTGTGGGTGGTTTGTCAGGTTCTTTTGTTTTGGCTCACTCCTTTTGATGGTATTGGCAGAGAAATCTTGTGCATCTGCCTAAGGTCAGAAGTGTAACCAGAAACATCATCACGTTGTAGAATAGTAATGAACTTTAAAATGTTTGCATCTCTAATAGTAATTATTGAACTTAAGCTTTGCTTTATGGTAACTGTATGGTAACTGTTCTGACAACAAGTAAGATTGCTTAGGGATAAAGTACTGTTTATTTATGGCTTATGTTCGAAAGGTCTTGAGGTTTTGCCTCCTTAGAACTACCCAATCCTATTTGCTAAGGTTTTTTACTGTAGCTGGCAAGTGGTGGTCACTGTCTTTTTAAATAAATAGGGCTGTGTTGTGAAAATGCATTCTTGCCCACCCCAGATTCTCTGACAGCTGCTTGTAGTTGTTGAAGCCAATGGTTCCTCTGTAGCCTCCATCCTACCTTGGTCCCAAGTGGGTCTAGCAATGTTCACAACAGTTGCTGCTGTCTGAAAGATTAACTTGCATCTGTTGACTTGCTGCAGCCTCCTCTGGCACACCATGGGATAGTCCATAGTGGATTCTCAGGGTGTTGCAGGGAAGACTTAAACTGAGCTATATCCCAACTATGTAAAATTGGGATGGGGGAAGGAAGGCAGATGTTTCGATGAAGGAGCAGTGAGAACCTGTGTTTGGGTGCTAAAGGGGATGGGCAGCTTCTATATGTTAATTTTTAGTTAGTAATAATGTTGTATGGACTTTAAAATGTGTGCATAGCTGTACACACACAGATGTGCTAAATCTAGGGACTTTGTTGATGTTATGGTTTTTAAAGCCTGATGGTAATTAAGTTGAGCAACTAATTGGGCTTAGTTGTCCTTCGGCTTGATAAAATGTACTGAAAATCAGAGCAGACTATGGATATACTTTCTCATTTGTGTCCATCACTGACCCTTCTCCCAGGACACACCTATTTCTGTTGTACTTGGCATAGGCAGAAGCTGCCAGGTGTATAAAATTGGAGTTTTAAAATCCACATAAATTCTATAGGAAAAAGCTTGAAATAGCAGTTGAAATGTGGCAGTAATTTTTTCTTTCTATTCTTTAATTGATCAGAGAAGGACATCTAGTGGCTGGTGTATTATGAGCCTGCTGTATTGAAAGTGTGTTATAGTGCGAGCAAAAGCTTTTCTGAAAACCTCCTCATGCAGAAATTTACTCTTTTTTTTTTTCCATTAAAATAGAATTTACGACAACTGCCTCGAAATCAGAGACAACAAAATAATTTGAAATGTTTTTATCTTTGTTTTCAAGGAGTTCATCTCTACTATGTTGGTGGAGAAGTCTATGCTGAGTGTTTAAGTGATAGCAGCATATTTGTACAGAGCAGGAACTGCAACTACCACCATGGCTTTCATCCAACAACTGTATGCAAGATTCCCAGTGGATGCAGTCTGAAAATTTTTAACAATCAGGAGTTTGCTCAGCTTTTAGCTCAGTCTGTCAACCATGGATTTGAAGCAGTGTATGAGCTCACCAAAATGTGCACCATTCGAATGAGTTTTGTAAAGGTAAATTATTCTGAGGATATTAAAGTTTATTGTGGGTTTGGGTATTTAGCAGTAATTCCATTAGCACTGTTCTGGCCTCATGTGATTCTTTTCAGTGATAAGTATATTTAAAGTGATTAACTGGGGGAGAGGGAAATCAGTGCAAGAAAGGAAAAGCACAGATTGCTGTATTGAATGTTGGCTGTGTATTCAGTTACTTCAGTATTCAGGACAGGAATTTATTCATTGTGGTTGCTGTAATTTTGTTAAAGGAGATTTGAGTTCATGCTCTAAATTTGAAGTAGCAAAGTGAATAACAAATCCACTAAAGGCATGTGATTAGAAAACAGCATAATTATTGAAGAAATTTTTTAACTTCTTCAAATTGATTATTAGTTTAAAAAAAACCCTGGTTATGGAAAAAAGACATGATTTGAGTTTATGAAGTCAAGCTGTGCTGTTATTCTCACAGGAGTGTTTTCTGAGCATTGTTTAATCAAGATGTTGTCTGTCTCAGTTTAGTGTGGAGTCTAAACTTGGGCTTTCCAGGTGTTTTTGCATCTTGTCCAAAAGATGTTGGTTTTGTCAGTTATGACAAATACTGCTCAGTTTGAGAGTGCAGAGGAGAGGGAGCAGGAGGTTGAAACAGAAGAGATGTGGCCGTGGCCAGGAGTCATCCTTGAGTCAGCAGTGAACTCCACAGGAGGCTGTAGCACGGGAGACTTAATTCAGGCTTCCAGGTGCAGCTTCCCTCCTGCTCCTTCCCAGCCTCGGGTTTGTTCCTTTAGATCAGTGTTACTAGACTGTGAATTACCTTCAGATAAGTATCTTGAGATCATGATTTCCAGCTTCTTGTTAGCAGCTATTTTAAAAGACAAGCATCTCCTCAAATTGACTGATACCATTTTGTTCATTTTCTAGGGCTGGGGAGCTGAATATCACCGACAGGATGTCACAAGCACCCCGTGCTGGATAGAAATTCATCTTCATGGGCCCCTCCAGTGGCTGGATAAAGTACTTACACAAATGGGTTCTCCTCTTAATCCCATCTCATCTGTTTCATAGTGCTGAAATTCCATCTTCAGCCTTATTTTTAGCGAACTTATTCTAATTCTAGAGAAACTTCCAGTGGATACTGTGAGCTATATGGAGAATGGATCTTATGATTTAACTTTTTTTTTTTTTAGATCCCTTTGTGACCAATTCAATTGTGTATAGCTAATCAGTTTTACATTTCAAATTGTTCTTGTGATGCTTAAGTGACAGTTGAGCCCTAAGGAAAAAAAATAGTCTATTGAAAAATTCAGAACACTTTCCCTTCTTCCCCTAGAACTTAAACAGACAAATGTCTTAACTGGAAAACCTTTTTGTCCTGTAGGGACAAGAATTAATGAAGACTGACTTCAGGCAATAAATACATATCATAATTTGGGATTTTTTTTTTAATGTTTATGAAATTGTTTGAATATGTGCAGTTACAGCTTGCAAGCTGTATTTTTAGCATAGTGTTTTAACATCTTAAGGTTGACATCTGTCATAAGCAAAATTAGACTTTTTTGTGGCTCATTTGCCTCAGATTGAACAATGTGATTTTTTTTTTAAGTGTACACATGAAAAATACTTTTTACAAATATTGGAGTGGTGTAAAAACACTTGTATTTTCTATTGGAAAATGCTATCATAAACACATTGTATATTAATGCAGAATAGCAGTTCTTAGCCTTTTCCCACTTTGGTTTTGTAATATCTCTTTTAACCACCATTTAAAATAGTAATTGATCCAGGGTAAACATCCTGCACGTTTCTGGAGTAGTGGTTCTTGTTTTGCTTTGATTTACACTCATGCCATTTGGATTTGGTTGCCAAGGCTATTTCTTTTTAGGTACCTTTCTCTATTTTAACATAAACACTACTATTTGTAAATGGCAATGCTTACTACTTTTTGGAAGGAATAAGTTTTTTGTTTTCTTTTTGGTGTTCTAGCTTTTTATTTTACCTGTCTGGAATTGATCTGTCTTAGGCCTTTTTAGTCTCTCAGTAGACGCTATGCAGTATTAGTGATTACACTGTATTTAATTCACTTTCAAGTATGAGTTTGAGTCTCTTTGAAGACTGTGAGTGGCTTAGCAAATGAGTAACTGAATGCAGAAGCTTTTACTTCCAGATCATGTAATTTAATACAGACCTGTTGGTAATGACCAAAAGTAATCACTTCTTTGTAGCCTGCATGAAACAGTGCTCTTGATCCTGTCCCTGATGGCAGGGTTCAGTCAGAAGACTTGTAACTGTGGTCGGCATCTTTATGGGATTGAAGGACTATGTTAATATGATGATGGAATTTCTATCTCACATGTAAAGAATCACAGAATGTTAAGGGTTGGAAGGGACCTTAAAGACCTCCCAGTCTCAACCCCCCTTCCATGGGCAGGGACGCCTTCCACCAGACCAGGTTACTCAAGGCCTTCTCCAGCCTGGCTTTGAACACTACCAGGGTTGGGGCATCTGCAGCCTCTCTGGGCAACCTGTGCCAGTGCCTTACCAGCCTCACAGTAAAGAATTTCTTCTGTATAGCTCAGCTAAATTTGCCCTCTTTCAATTTGGACTTGTTAGTCCATGTCCTGTCACTAGAGTTCCAGACAAAGAGTCCCTCTCCAGCTTCCCTGTAGCCCCTTCAGATACTGGAAGGTTCTTATGAGGTCCCCACTCAACCTTCTTTCTCCAGGATGAACAGCCCCAACTTTCTTAGCCTCTCTTCGCAGGGAAGGTGCTCCAGTCCTCTTACCAGCATTGTGACCTCTGGACTTGCTCCAGCACTTCCATTTCCTACATTGAGGGCCCCAGAACTGTGCTCAGCACTGCAGGTGGGGTCTCACCAGAGCAGAGCAGAGGGGGACAATCCCTTCTCTCGCCCTGCTGCCCTTTGGATGCAGCCCAGGATTCCGTCAGCTTTCTGGGCGGTGAGTGCTCAGTGCCAGCTCATGGTGAGCTTTCTATCAGCCATCTACCCCCAAGTCTTTCTCTGCAGGGCTGCTCTCAGTCAATTCTCTGCCCAACCTGGGTTGTGTAGGTTGTGTAGGGGGTGTCTGGGATTGCTGTGACCCAGGTGTAGGACCTTGCACTTGGCTTTGTTGAACTTCATGCCATTTGCATTTGGCAAACTTTGGTAGAGAATTTAAACACTGTACTAAACACTAAAATCAATTACATGACATACACGTATTTCCCCCCTTTATGTAATAAAAAAGAGGCTGAAAGAAACATTTTAAGATAGTTAGAAATTAATTATATACAAAATTTTGCATGCAGACAGACCCTATTATATTTTTTAACTTCTCACCTTGATTTTTCTCTTTCCTGAACACCTCTTCAGAAAAGGGTTCAGTGTTTGGGGAAGAGGCTGAAAACTCTAATATGCAAATACTTATTAAAAGATCTGTTGCAGTTAATTACTGCAGTCCTGAAACAATGGTTTTTTTAAACAAGTTCTTGTGTCTTCTGTTGAATGACAGTTTCTCCTCAAATGTGGAAATCGTGCATCATATGGTACCTAAGTAACAAATGATCTTAAAGGATTAAAATTGTTTACGTGTCATTAAAATGTTTTTTATGAATTGCCTTAAAGGAATAAACTGTAACACTTCTGCAGAACCTTAATGTACAGGACTTTTCTGTATTACTGTTCTGGTTTTTTGTGTTTTGTTTTGTTTTTTTTTTTTTTTTAGACAGTGTCTCAAGTATGTTTGAAAACAGATGATTGCATCTTCAGGAGAAGGGGAGTAACATTATTTGCCACTTAGCTTTGGGTTCTTCCCTTTCATTCTTTGGAGCTGCAACCCACAGACAGTTCTTTTGATTGAATAAGATGCCAAGTCAGTTGGCCACAGGATCCAGCTTCTATTTTCTTCTTGGGGCCTGACTTTCGTCAAGTTGCTGAATATGTATATTTGACACTACAGAATGTTATATTTCTTGACTTGCTTATGTAATAAATGACATGGCACATTGAATTAAGGAAAGATTGCAGTTGTAGGTACAAGATTTTACTTTATCCAAAATGTTTTTCACCTGGCTTCATCTCTCTTCACTTGTATGCTTATATGTGGCCAACTGAATGACTCAAGAATGGGTGCTGAAGTGGCTGTTGTGAGCCAGAGCTGGTGCTTAGTGCTGGTATTGTGGTTAGATTGGCTACCCGTGCACTGAACCGTAATTTCTGCAATAATATCCAGTTAACCCACTTCTGATGCTGTCATTAAGTACTGAAGTGCTCTGGCATTTTTCTGCTTGTGTGCATATTCTGGAACTGTAATAGATGCAGTGCTGGGATATCCTTGTGGCTGCTGGTTTTGGCAGGGCAGGCTTGCAGGAGTGAACCCAGTAAGATTTGTCTGCGTTCTACTTCTCTGTTCTTTCATAGTAGGGCGTTTTGGGAGCTTTTTGCGTAGCAGATTTTGTGTGCTACTGGTTCATGGTGTTCCTAACCCTGTTTTGTTCATCTGTGCTGCTGATACAAAATTCAGATATGGGCACACAGATGGATTGGATGGAAAGTTGTTAGATGCCAACGATGTGTAAAGTGTAGTGAGAGCAGGGAGTGCTGCTCCTGGTACAGCACATTGTGCAGAATTCACTTCTTGGTCTAGACGGAGGGATGGAGAAATTAACTCAGCCAGTGGTGTGGTAGTGGCAGATGGGGCCTTTCCAGTGTAGCCCAGCTTAGACTGAATGTTACTTTCAGTAAAAAACTGCTTTGGCTTTTGTAGTGTATTTCCTTCTTTCTGGGCATCTTTGTGCTTTGCACCAACCCCAGCACTGACTGACAGCTTTGGCAATACCAGCAGAGAGCCTGGAGCAGGCTTGTACTTGAGCCTTTCTTGGGATTGCTTTTATGGTCACTGAGGGAAGACAGCAGCTTGGCTGTTGCTCCTTAGACACCTGGGTCTTGCTGGCAGTCAGTCAGTGCCTTGTGTATCACACTCATTTAACTGCATTAGGCATGAAGTAGTTGTCCATGAAGGGTTGACAGTGGGTTATAGATTCTACAGGACCAAAATAAAACCTTCCAGTACGACTGACCGATGAGAGACAAATCTGACAGAACAGCCCAACAGGCGAAAGAATGATGAAACAGCCCAGGTGTTAGGATTCAGGATAGAACTGTTTAAAATACTGGGATTCTTTTTGTTTTTGCTTGAAGCAATGATTTTTTTTCCCCCCACAGTATTAAAATGTGAAAGTTGTCAATTCTTGGGTGTAAGATTAACTTGGGATTCTTGCAGTATAACTCTGGAGGAAATTAAAATGTGTCAGGCTTCCTCACTAGTCTGAAATAATAACTTTTTCAGGATATTGTTTTACTTGCTCAAAGTGTTGCTAGTGATGGTTTCTGGAAAAGCAAACAAACAAAAACCAAAAATGAAAGCAAAACATTTTCTAAATGTTTTGCTTCAGATGACAAACATGTGACTAACTTTCTTCTGTAGTTGTGAAGTTTCTGTTGAGGAAGGTTTCCCATTCTGAATTCAAATCAATAGACCAAACGATCAGATTACAACATAATGTTGCTTTCTTGTGCTGCTCCATAAACCTGCTTCTGTGTTTGTTGCAAGCATAACCTTTATGCTTTTGTTTACATTGTAGGAAACACAGTTCTAGCAATGACGTTTTTTCATTTAACTCTAAACATCTTTTTATTTTGTTAATTTTAAAATTACTAGGTTTTGCTATGTTATGTTTTAAAAGATATTTTTTGCATACTGCTGCTCATATTTCAATAAACAAAACAAAAACCACACAGATTCTTCTGATTTCCTTCTGTAACTCTGTGTCTCAAGTATTTGTTTACGAGGGTTAATTTGTCACATGTAACTTGCTGCTGATGCCTCTCCATGTCCATATTCCTCCTCGTGCAAAGGTGATTCTCTCATTTTAAAAATACTTTTCTGTAGCTTTTTGGTGACATAGAAGCTGCTGTGCTCTCAGAAGCAGAGACTTAAATTATTTCATTCTTTTAAAGAGTTCTTTTTTTCTTGCAGAATGCAGCCAGCCAAAATGGTATCATTTTGATAGTACTTACAGAAATACTTCAACTGGTAGTATGAAAAATATAAGACTGTAGCAATCTGATTACTGTTGGGAGTGGTTGGGGTTTTTTTTACCATTGTGGCCAACCATAACATTTTGAAACAATTCATCATGTCTGAATGTGTCGAGCTTTGAACTGCTGACCAACAGCCTTTCAATGAATTGAAGGCTGCTGAGATATCTCTTGTAACTCAGTGCTGCTGCAACAAAATGTAAATTTAGAAGTTCAGTGAACTTATTTTTAAAGATTGAAGGGAAGAAAACTTTACCCTTGTTTACCAAGATACTGCAGAAATAGAGGTTGAAAAGTGGTGTGCATATGTTAAATCTTTTTTGGACAGAGTGAGTACAAAACCCCTGAATCCCAGTTCTGCAATGACAAATGATTTCTCTAGTATAAAAGTGAAATGAAAATGTTGCTAGGACTTTATCTTGTCTGGGCTTCCTGCTTTGGGATTTAATTTTACCAGCAGACTGCCACCTGCAGTATCACTCTGAATTTCTGTCATTTTCTCAATCATAAGAGCTTTTTCCCTCTGAATATGAGAATCCAATCACTCAGGTAAAAATTTATTTTTTTAATTAATCTCTTGTTACTGTTTTATATCAGTGTCTCCTCTGGTGTTTTGATGGGTTTGCTTCCAAAACAATGATTGCCATGAAAATCCCCAGAAGATACACTGTAATAGTGTTACACAGATGATACAGTCTAGTTTGTGAGCAAGATCCAGATTAAGTTTCAGTGGCTTACTGGCTTTTCAGAAGCTTTATGTGCATTTTTATGAACAGCTTTATAAGTAAAAAGCAAGCAACCAAAATACCTTGATTATTAAAAGTTTTAAATAATTTTGTAGAAATGAAGGGTTTTTTTTAAATCTTACTGGTCTTTCTGGGACATTTGGAGGTACAGTAACAACTCTGAAAAGTAACCTCTGAAATTTTTCATTCATGGGATTTTCACAGGGGGGAAAAAACGCTTTGGGTGAAACACCTCTCTTCCACTCCCTCTCCAACCTACATTGTGTGTCAAATAAGTCAGAGACTATTTCTGTTCACTGCTATGTGAAAAGCAAGTATCTCACTGTCATTTAAAGTAAGGTGTCCCATACCCTGTGACAAGAGAGAGCTTTCTTGTCGTGGAGTGCAGAGCAGGTTTCTGCCAGGTCAGTCAGTTCCATATTTAATTGATGAACTCGCTGTTTGATTTGCCTGTGCTCTGCTGGAGGGAGAGCCGCAGGACAGAAGCAGTGGGCAGCACATGCAGAGGTGTCACGGGCAGCTGTGTCACTGTCATCACCTGGAGCCCCCTGCCTCAGGCAGGAGTTGGTTTTGGCTGCCACCAAAGGGATGCTGAGTTAGCAGAGACTGAGCTGCTGCTCTGCAGGTGGGAGTTGCACAAACAGGGACTATGCCACCGAAATGTTCTGCTACAGGTGATGTGGGGCTGCAAGGGCAAGGTAAAAGTCTCATAAAGGCAAAATGACAGGTGGTATTTATACACACCAGCAGATTAATGTGAAATCAATTTTTTCATCAGACTTAAGTCTTGAAAATAAGCTTCTAACTTGTGTTCAGATATAAGTGTACTAAGATAACATTTCCCCTCCCAAAGACAAACCCTGTAAATTTACTTCACTCCCACGGAGATGGGAGGTGAGGGGGTTGAAGGGTGAGGTTCTGGGGGGTGGAGCTGTTGGGTCATCTCCAGACATTCTGTATTTCTGCTTCCTACAGGACTCCTTTTTTCCATAAGACATTGGAAGAAAAACCCCACACTTTTTAAATTAGCAGCTTTTCTGTTCTAAGGCCAGTTTTAATTTGTTTATAAATACCTTTTTTTTCTATTTTTTTGAGGAATAACTTCGTTGTTTACAATAACAGAATTTATTTCCAGGACTAAATTAGAAGTGCTGTGTAACCCAGTCACTCCTGCAAATTCTGATTTTCTGAAGTCTCTTAGAGAAACTGCTGACAGCAAACTCAGGAGCCACTTGAGACAGCTTTGTGCTGTGTGTGTGACTTTGACTTCAGACACAAAACAGACAAAATGGGCTCTGTTCTGTAAAAGCTAAATGCAGACTATTTTTTTGGAGATTTCAGGTCTCTAGCATTCTCACTGAAAGATTTTTATAGAAGGAATTCATAAGTTTCCTCGAAGAAATTAAGGTAAATACAGTATATTAAACCTAGAAGTGCAAACTTAGGACTGAACAGGTTGTGTCCATGAATAGAATTTACCAGTGGTACTCTATGCAGATGCTCCTTCCTGCAAGGAGGAATTTGATGATACCAGGAGGGCAAAGAGGAGGGAAAAAAAACTTGAAAAGATGTGACTGTGTACCTTGTTGCCTGGGAGACTTTTTGTATGGATTATTGGATATAAAGCAAATTTCTCTATTATACCTGTAGTTTCTGGAAGAAAGAACCTCCTAAAGACAAATGTGCTGTGAACACAATCCAGGTCTTCCTTTCACTGTCTCAGTCTGACATGTCTTTCATTGTTTTAAATGTTTCAAATATCAGGTAGGTAAAGCTCCTTGCCCTCAAAATGGGCAGAGCAGCATTCAGTGGGGACACTGCCTTGGAGAGCTGAACTGAGCCTTTTGATCCGCTGGGATCGGGTCTGGCCAGACTCTGCTGTGTGGGAGCGAGGCAGCCGCTTGTCACCAGGAAATTGGGGCTTGCACCTGCTAGAGGAAATCTCCTGAAAGTGAGTTACAAATTGCTGTGGCTCCAGAGCTTTGATACAGGTTTGGAGTGTGATCATGCAACGCAGCCTTGCCATGCAGCACTGGGTTATTTACCAGGCTGAGACACCCCAAACAGACGTGGGATATTTAGCTCTTAGGATTTATTCTTAGCCTTTTGTCTTGCTGTGCAGTTTGACTGACTTGTTAGTCCCATGGGTGAGCTCTTTCCAGGCAGAAGTTGTGATGGCCATGTGGCAAGGGGTACAGAAAACCCTCAGCTCCTGCTTTTTGTTTGGGGAAAGGGAAGTGCAGGAGGACAAATGCTCATGGGGAAGCCCACCTACAGCAGGAAATGTGAGAAGAAAAATGGGTCCTGCTGGGTCCCCAAAATGTTAACAAAGCCAGTGTTCAGGCAGAGCAATGGGATGAGTGAGCTCCCAGTTACGGAATGCTCTCGCAGAGGAGCACGGAGCTGGTGGTTTCTCCTTGGTTACTCAGTACAGTGCTGTGGCAAACTCCCCGTGGGCACTACCTGTGCCAACAGCTTGGGCAGCTGGATTCAAAACCATCCATGGACTAAGTGGTTGAAGCCAACAGAATGAAATATCACAATAATAATAGTATTTATAATAATAATCTATTGAAAGGATGGCATCAGCTTCAAAGCATCTCACTGCTTCCAGGTGGAAGTGATGAGTTGTTTCCCTGGCCCAGAGGGAGAGTTAGAAGCTTGTTTAACACACAGCTCCTGATGGAGTGGAGCACTTAGCCACGGATGTGAAGCGTATGGCTGCTCCTCAGAGTGTTACGGGAGCTGCTCATCTTTTGAAAGCAAAGCCTATAATTAAGAATTCCTCTGAATGGGGACCAGTCTGCTTCTCACAGCCTCGTGCCCCAGATTCCTGGTGTTTCGCTCATCCTTCGTGTAGCAGTGTATTGACCTCCAGTCTGCCTTGAGGAAAAGCCGTCAGGAGGGGGGAGGCTGCTGCAGGGCTGTGTTCAGAGACTCTTTCAAAAGACACATTGAGAAAGTGGGATTTGGTAAAAGACACAGGGAATGGTGTGTTTGTGTCAGGGGCAGGACTGTGACTGGCAGAAGGTGATGGGAAGGAATGGAGAATCCATGTGGGACCCCACAGGTGTCGTACATCTAATAGAGCAGTTCCAGCAAGGGAAGCAATGCCTATCAGTCCCTCCCTTGTGCTTGTGATTGGAAAGTGGATTTTTTGGTCAGCTTGAATTCTGAGCCTGGTGAAACAGAATGTTTTCTTACATGCACTTTTCACACATTGGCTAAAATTGTGGTGGTGCCCCATCCCTGGAAGTGCTCAAAGCCAGATCGGAAGGGGCTTGGAGCAACCTGGCATTGAAAGAAGACCCTGCCCATGGCAGGGGGGGTGGTGCTGGATGATCTTTAAGGTCCCTTCCAGCCCATATTGTTCTGGGATTTTGTGATTCTGAATATCATTAATACAACTTTCTTCTGCAATAGAAATGATCCTGAATATTGATGAGAGCAACACAGGGCATGCATAAAAGCTTTCCCAGAAAATCAGTTAACACCCTCAGCATGACAGGTTCTTCTGTAGTATAACTCCAACCAGGCTGCAGAGAAAAATAGGATTATTCCAGAGTTATTCTTGAATGTTTAAATAGAGAGTGCAACACAACATGTGCTCTGTCAGGTTCTGAGGCTTTTGCCAGCAGAAATTCTTAGACCAAACTCATTATGGCTGGTAGCTGAAAACAAGCTGTCATTACTTAAAAATAAATAAGAAATGCCTGATTTGATAAAACTTGATTTATTCAAAAAGGGCTGAGAGAAACACACTTGCATTTACTGTTGCTTTCTACATTAGAGTAACTACTTGGAATTACACCAGTTAAATTTGGTTCAGAGGAAATATTGGCCACATATCAAGGAATAAAATATTGAGATCTGTTAAGTAGTAGTTTAGCTTATTTGAGCAAAATAAAACATGGTAACAAAGACAACGACATGGAAGTGTTATCAACTGCACAATTTTTGGGTTAAAAAAGAAAATGCTTGCAAACAGACTTCCATATATACACATTTTGTCTGTGTGCTCAAGTGCAAGCCTGTATGTGTGTGTAATTGCATTGTAAAAGCTCCTCATTTGGATGAAAGAAGTTATGTACACATATATACACACAGTTCCTCTGTTGTACTCTGCTGGTCAAGAACGGGGTTAGGAGTACAGCGTCTGACTCCACTTTGAACCCCATTTCAGATGATCCAATACCCAAAACTGCAGCTAAAATACGATATGGGATGGGACTGGGTGTTTCTGGATAGCTGCAATTCTCCTGTACGTTGAGCCATTGGGTTTAAAAAAAAAAAAAAAAAAAAGCCCTTTGCCCACTGTTTGTGGGAATTATGGACACTCTTCCCGGGTTCATGCAGCTTGATCTGGAATTGTGCTGTAATTGCAAGTTTACAAAAAATCAGCACCACAAAATAGCTTGTCAGCTACCAGTGTTGAGCAGAAGCTTTTAGAACAAAATCAGATAGTTAATAATTTAAAATGGTGGGGGGTACCAGTGACCAGTGTTGAATCAAGCTGTTGCCATATTGATAATTCATGCTTCTAATTGGGCTAGATTTAGATGAAGAGCAAGGAGTGGGGATACTGTGCAGTAAAGCAACTATTCCTATAAAGCTGTGTTTTATGGCTTTCAGAACTTACCTACTTTGTGTACTAAACTTGGAACACTCTGCTCACCCCTTTCATTAGTTTACATAATATTAAATATATTCATTTCCTTTCCCCCCTTCTCCCCATCCTGATTATTTTGGTTTCATGCTGTGGCAAATAATTTCCTTTGTAGCTTATGAAAGCTGAAAACAAATTCCTTGTGTAATAAGTGTTTCACATAAGTAGTAACTTAAAACTTGATCGATGACACATTCAAACATCAAAAACACCCTTAACAGAATGACAATCTAAAGCCTAAATAAACATTTGTCATTTTCTCCTCCCGCCTGGTAGGCCTCCCAAGGCATCACCATGCAGTTCCAGCAGCAGTTGGGAGAAATGGGTCTGGAAAGTAAACTCATCTCAGTGTGGAGCTGTTAGGTAAATACACAGGGTTTTTACATTTGATGCTTGGTTTCATAAACACGGGGGAACAAGCTCCACCAGATGCCCAAATCAGAGATTGTTGTTAATACAATTATCCTTATATGGACACTGAATGGGTGGATGATGACATTTGCATACACACAGAGCTTAATCTGGAATCACGGGGCAATTTTTTGCAAAAACTGTATGAATTTGCTAAACCATTCTCTTCAGTTCATAACAGCTTTTTATTTACAGCTACTCAGATTGGCATACAGCATAATTTTCAGCAATCTCCTGCTGCCCATTACTCTAAACGGGGTCAAATCCATGCACTGGCACATGGCATTAACTCCTTATTGCACAGGGTTTCTGGTGCCTGCTCCTGCCGGAATGAGAAGTGTCAGACAGCTTGTGTCCTCCACGGGTTCCTCGCTTCCCTGAGCGATCTGTCGTAAGGAAGAGTAGCAAAAAAAGAATTTTTCAGCTGGCAGTTTATGAAGAACACAATGAATGTCACAGTCAAGAACAGAAAGAAAAACAGAATGATGTAAGTCACCAGGTCTGGCTTATTTATTTCCCCTTCTTTTAACACCCTGGCTGTCGACGTGTAAAGAGCGGAGGAGCTCACGGGTCTCGGAGTGCTGCTCAGGTAGGGCGTGTTGGTCTGAATGATTAGGTGAGCTTCAGTGGCACTGGTTGAATTGAGCAATTCACTATACATGTTCTTGCTTAAATTTCCTCCACAGTAGAAGTAAAGCAGGAGGGCAAATGCAGTCAGTCTTTGGCATAGGAAAGAAAAAATGTTCCTGCTTGTAAAAGGCTGCAAACCAGCCTCATGTTGTCTAAAACAAATTAATTCACTTGCATGGCTCAGTGACTTTCTTTTAAATCTTCTTGGTTCATATTAACAGCATTTATCCACAAATATTAATCAAAAATGATACGGGTACCTCGTGTCCTGGCCCTTGTTCCCCCAGCACGCCTCGTTTGGGGAAATGCGCTGGTTCATCTGCTGGTCAGCCGGGACGTGCTGGGAGCTCTGGGAATGTGCTGGGAGCTCTGGGGATGCGCTGGGAGCCCCGTGCCACCGCTCCACCTGCATGGGGTTGGAAAGAGCCACTTCCAGCCCCGGTGCTGGCACCAGGCACAGAGCAGCCACGGCTTGGGCTGGCAGCACTCACTGTCCGTGACGGGGAGGCACGATGGATTTCCAGCCGATTTTCAGAAGTGGGATGCACATAAATCCGGAGTTAAACGGCATCTGCATGGAGAGGCAGCTGCTGCCTTGAGATCCTGCTGGATTTGCCGTCGCGGTTCTCTGCCTCGGGAGTCTCCGTGCTGCTGAAATCCTGGTGCTGGGAAGCATTAGTGGACTTTCTTAATCCCAGTTAACGGCGCTCTGTGGAGCCAGTGTTAAGAGGCTGAGCTTTCTTCTTGAGCTTTCCAGGCACTCCTTTCATAGCTTTGAGAAAAATAAATTGAAAAAAGAAATTAAAAAAAAAGAGCAATGTCCCTTTGTTCAAGAAAGAAACACCAAAAAAGCCTCCCTGGGAATGGGAGAGGGTCAGTTCTTTGGAAACCTCCTCCCTGCGCTGGGCTCAGGCGAGCTGCGAGCTGGGACTGTGCAGGGTCTGTCAGACCTGACTTTCCCCTCGACAGCCGCTCCACTTGCTCCGTGGGAAGGGCAGAGCTGCGTGGTGGTGCCGACCAGCTCCGCAGCCCGTGGTGCAGCTGGCAGTGACACGATGCTAAAGAGGAAGAGATCTTCGGATAAATTCCCGTGAGTGCCTGAGGCTCTGGCTGGAGGTTTTGAGCTGGGGGAGGGTAGCAGAGAATGGGACAAAAAAGAAGAAAATTGCCTCAAAACCTTTCTTTCTTCCTCAGTCCTTTATTGTTTAAATCTAGAGTAATCAATGTCTTCTCTTCTCCTTTTTTTTTTTTTTTTTTTTTTTTTTACTTCTCTGTGATCCCCAGCACCCTCTCCAGCCTGACAATTAGCATGTTAATTCTTTTTTTTCAGCAAATTGCTTTATGCTGCTATTAGCTCCTGGCTGCTTGCCAGCTTGCTCTCACAATCTCCCATGCATCAGATCAGCACTGTTAATACTTTTATTTTAACGCATTGCAACTTGAAAAAGGGACAGGGGACAGAGCTGGAGGCGAGAGAAGCGGGGAAGAGAGGAGTAACTGGGCAGAGGAAAACACCATCTCCGGCCCCAGGGTGCTGATCCCAGCAAATGCTAAAGCTGCTTATGATGAGCTGTTGCAGCCAACAGTGCCAGTGGTTAAACATTTCACTTAGCATAATAAGTGTTTCTGCTGAGAGAGGGTGAATGAAGAGAAGAGAAATCTTCTGGTCAGTCAGATTTTAATAAAATCAAATCGCTGCAACACCCTCTGAGGCCCTGGTCAGTGTGTTCTCACCTCCTGCCAAGCTCCAGGTGCTCCAGTTAAACCCCTTGGTCCTCCAGCAGCTCTGCTGGGGTGGTAGAAAGCTGACACATCTCTGTCACATCCCTGTTCAAATCCTCCTGCAGCCATCCTCAGAAAAGCCATTACCTGTGTATTTACTTACAAGTCCTGGGGATCCTTTCATTCACAAGGAGATCTTCCTCTATGGAAGGTTTTCTTGATTTTTGTTCCTCTCTCTCTCTCTCTTTCCCCCCTTTTTCAGCCCGAGTGTTCTGACTGCCACATGCTGCTCTCCAGGATGGCAGCGGGGGCTTTTCCTGCCTGCCCCCAGTGCTCCTTCTGGGAACACATCTCCTGCCCACAGAGCCACAGGAGTGACACCTGTTTACTCTGTGTGGGTTCAAAGAACAGGACGCCGAGGCAGGCAGCCGTGGGGGTTGGAAAAATCAACAGAGCCACAGAGTTTGCAACTGTCATGTTGCAATGTCTCCTTTCATGTCTCCTTCAAAGCAGGGAGTCTGTGAGCAGCAGCACAGCAAGGCTGAACGTCTTCTCAGCACCATCCCATCCTCAGCTCTCTCCTCTCTGATCTGTTTTTGAGTTTAACCAAGCTTTACATCCTTTTTTATTTATTTCCTTTATTAATATGTAGGAAAAACAAGAAGGCATGTGGGGCTGAATCCTACAAATAGTGTGCACAGTCGTAATGTTTAACATACAGGTTCTCTGCAAATAAACTCTGTAATAGGGGGAAAATACTACAAAAGTTGCATAGGGATGTCATGGTCATTGTGTGTTTTCTCCCTGCACGGAAGTGTGGTGCAGAAGAAAGGGCTCTGCCAGGCGCTCCTTGGCATCTTTCACCTCCCTCCCTCCCTTGAGCCTGTGGGGAGCATTCCCCCACACCAACTGATGTGTCCCTGGAGGTGGATGGGACAGTCCCATGGGTGGGATGGTTCCCTCACTGCTGGGACAGGGCAGAGGGGCTCTTTACTCTGCCAGGTCAGTGCCTCCAAACGGCCTCGTGGGGCTGTGTCCCTTCCCTGCAAACACGGGGTGCCCCTCTGAGCATCCTCTTTCCACCCCTCTTCACATGCAGGTTGCATGTAGACACAGAACCAGAATCTTTATTTTTCCCTTTTGCTCCTACAAAATGTTCTCTCTCATTCTCGGAAGATGCAGTAGTTCAGCTCCAGTGCCAGCACTGTGGGTTGAGGATTGATTCCAGTGGTCACAGTCCAGCTGCCCAGCATGGGGATAAATCCTCGGGGTGTTTTACAGCCACTTTGTGTGCATGCAGGGAGTTCAGAACTTCTGCTTTTTGGCTGGCTGGTGCTTATATAGAAACTGATGAGAAGCCTTGGGAGTAAATCAGATGTATTTTCTGTGGCACTGTATCCAGGCTTAATCTTAAAACAGCTAAATTGCCATAAATAGCACCTTAATTGCAAAAATAAGAGGTGATCCTTTCCCTTTGTTCTCTTTAATTTGGAAGAGCATTTAAAGTCTTCAGTTCCTTGTAATTTTTCCTCATTAACTTATTCCTTATTTAGGAGTTTCAATAGGTTTGTTTCTTGGTTTTTGGGATTTTTTTAATTCTTTCCCAAGGCTGTCAGCATTTTGTGGCTTATTTTGTTAGTTTTTATGTGCACTGGCAGTAGCACTGCAAGGACAAACACAGAGCCTCTGACACTGGCTGGAGTTTAATAAAAATAAACCTTAGAGTGTTGCAACTTCCTGTCCTGATTAGAAACTGGGTCAGCATCACGGGCTCCGGTGGCATCATGGGGACAAGCATGGAGCTGGAAAGGCTTCTGCCTCCTCCTGTGTCACCCCCATCTCTAGGTTTGTCTGCCCTCAGCTACATTAAAGAGCAAGAAATGTGCTTCAGATGTGTTGGAGCTGGAGCCCCAGCAGACCTTAAGGAATTTGCTGATGGTTGTGGTGACTCGGTGACAGTGCTGGTCCAGTCTTGCCAAGGTGTGAAATAAATAATGACATAAACTGTCCAGAGATGGAAGGTAGGAGAACAGAGCCTGTGACCCTCAGCCCCATCCACTGCCACTCTCCAGGCTGGCAGGATGATCCTATTTGCTTTAACAATCCTTCAGCCAAGCTCCCACCAAACACAGCACAAATCTTAGCAGGTGGGAATTGCTGGGCGTTCATCCACACTGTGAAGGCTGGAGCCTTTCCCCTGTTTCAGCCTGGTAAATAATGCATGATCTCTCTCTCATATGCTTACGCAACCCCTACCACGATAAATACCAACCCAGGGAAATGAAAGTGGAAAGAAACATTATCTTTCTCCGTAATGCAACCATTTACAATCTGCGTTACGATCCTTCTGCTCTGCAGAGTGAGCAGCAGTCAGGGGGATGTTTCTATTACCAGACCAGAATGCAACAAATCACGGGCTGTAACTTTCCAGTGCCGCATAAAAGCAGCTTAAAACCATATAAAGGAAAGAAAATAAAAATAATATACAGGGATTATTTCCTTTTTTGTTCAATCCCAAGGCAAATACTTATTTTCAGGTGCCTGAGATTCATATATTTAGGAACATATTTTCAAGTTCAGGGCCATAAAACTTAGCACTAGACATCTAATGTGGGGATCTTGCCCTTGGTTCTTAAATATGGGGCAGGATGCCTGAAGAAATCGGCTCAAGTGCAGAGAAGTCTTGAAAATGTTTTGCTTCAGAAGAGCCTGTGTGTATTATTTAAAACTCACTTCTACCATTAGGTTTCTGAGGACGTTTGCACCACAGCTAAAGGAGGAGTATTTAGGAAGTTTCCAGAGAAGTCTGAGGCAATGGGGCTGGAACTGGATGATCTTAAGGTCCCTTCCAGCCCAAACCATCCTATGATTCTATAAAGGGGAGCTTGTGTGCATTTGGTCAGTGCTGCATCCAGATCCTTTTTTCTTCTCTAGGTTGGGAGGAGCAATGTGACTCATCAAGGCATTGGGTGGGCAATAAGCACCACACACCTCCTGCAAGCCCAGTAAGCTTTGCCACTGCTCCAGTGGA
>NW_008237902.1:1230015-1233157 GCF_000691975.1 Corvus brachyrhynchos | reverse complement strand
GGGAAAAGACTCTGGCTGTTACCTGAATGGGGGGAGCATCCCAGCCTCCCTGCCCTGCCTTCACTGGTCCAGCATAGCAGGCAGCTCCACACGGCTTCCGGGGGGTTTCGCAGGGCAAAGAGCTTCACCCATAGTGAACGGTTGGGTGTGGTCATGCATGGATTCCCCGTGTCCTGACAAAAATTGCCATTGTGCAGTAGCTTTTTTGGTGCATTCAGAAGGCAAAGCACAGCTTGATAGAGCTTCATACAGCCAGGAGCATGTGGGTGGGCATCCAGTGGCGCTCCTGGGGATGCAGCTTCCGTACATCCACATGTGTAGAACACGAGCAGGAAGGGGTTCTGGAAGTAAAAGCAAAAGGTTTAATTGTAGAGAAAGGTTGTCTTTGGTACCTCCTTTACACTTGAACTGATCTCTAGTCAAACAGCACTGGTTTGTCAGCTGAGCTGGGAACAAAAGGGGCCGTGGATGCTGCTCTGGGCTCTGCAGCAGCCCAGCTCTGGGCAGGAGAAAAGCTTCACCCAGGTCAGGGGTGTCAGCTCAGTCCTTGGCTGGACACAGGGGTGCTGCTCTCAGGGCTGCCTGCCTGCACATGTTGGCTCAGGACCATGTTAGTCCTGTCCCTGCAGCACAAGGACTCTCCCTGGGGCTGTTTCTGGCCCAGCCTGTTGCTCTCTCAGACAGGGAGACATGTCCAAGAACAGGCATGTGCAGTAACAAGGCTGTGTGCTGTTCACAGGGGCCGTGTTCCCAGCGTTTAACCCCAATTATTGGGGGTTGAAGTTTAGTTAAGAAAAGATGAAGGGTTACAACTCACTACAAGGTTTCAGTTTTGAATATTATTTGCTTCTGGTGTTAGCAGTCCCTTACCAGCTTGCAACATGAATAAAAGGCAGTATCAGTCCCATCCTGAATAGATCCTCTGGGGATCAGAAGTGGATTTGGGGAGGCTGTGGAAAATTGTGCTTTTCATCTCTCTCCTATTCATGCCTCTTCTCAAAAGGATTAAAAGGAGTCTTTCTCCAGGCTGCCGCACAAAAACATCCCACCTGTGTGTATAACCCTCCTCCTGCCTGTTCCACTGGTATGCTGCAAAACTTCCTATTTAACTGTAATGTTAACTTCGTTGTAGGGAACTCAGATCAGGAGTGGCTGGGAGTCCCCATCATCTTTTGAAAAAGTGTTGAACTCTCGGGTAGAAATCAGGTAGAAATTGCCCTCCTTCTTCCTACATTAATTTTGCCAGCATCAGGTATTTGGGATGAGCCAAGGATTGTTCATGAAGCTATAGATCATCACAGGGATCTTTTATTACCAGAATCTGTCTTTATTTATAGCTTCTTGCTGGTACAACTCACCTGTCTGGTGTCAGAAATTTTTCCTCCTCTCTTTCTGACCCCTGGGCAGGGTCTGTCAGTGGTGGGCAGCTGTGGCTGTGTCTGTCAGGCAGCAGGTGACAGGCTGGGGAGATGAGGTTCCTCTTTCTTCTCTGGTTATTGATTTTTGCTCTGTTTTTCTTAAGGTTGGTATTAATTATAAATTCCAAGAGGAGTCAACACCAAGTAATAAGGGGAGTTATTAAACCTGGGTGATGCCCTAGACATACAGATGGAAGGTTTTTTTACAGACTGGGGGTGTTCCTGCCTCCCTGCATGCATGCTAAGCCTGGATATCTCTGGTCATGTTCTGTGCAACAAGATGCCTATTTTGCAATATCTTTGTTTTCAAACTCCTCCTTAGTTTGAAAAACAGACTTGGTAATACTTCCTTGCCCTGCAGGGATCCAGAGGATTAATCAGTAAAGGTGGCAAGGTGCTCTGGTGTGGTTAAAAAATTAAAAAAAAAAAGACTAAAGAACCATCTAAAACAGGGTGGAAGATGGAGCTGAACCCTGGGGGTGATGAAGCTGAAATATTAATAAGGTATTGACACTCTGGAAAGTTAAACCATCATCCCACTGAAATACCAATCCCTCAGTGTGGCTGGTTGCTGCTTTAAGACATATTTTCATTTATGATTGTGAAAAAATTAAAGGAAAATTGAACACAGTGTTCTCCAGCAGACCAGGGGATTGGAGAATTTAATTGCTTGTGTGCTGCTCAATAAAGAAAAACAGTTTTGTGATTCCTAATTTGTCATTCAGAACAGTCTGAGTGAAGAAATCACATTGCTTGTTTTTAACTCCAGGGTCTTTTTGGTGTTATGATAGAAACCTTCTCTAAATCACACAGAGCACCTCTGAAAACAGGGCCTGCCCATAGCAGGGGATGTTCTGTCCTCAGTAGACACAAGGTTTCCATCAGTTGAAATCTTGTTTGCGTCCCAAACCGACGTAAATTATCTGTAGGATGGCAGAACAAAAACTTTGTTTCGATTTCTTTGTATGAAATCCTTAATTGAGAAAAGCAACCTCTTCCCTATTTTTATGCTCTCTAAAAACACCTGCCGATGTACAAGGAAAGGGTAAATTTGTCATTTCCATTCCTACAGAAGAGCTGATCTGAAAGATTTGTACTGTTCACTGAAGATATTCACCCAAAAAGGGAGACAAAAGGCTCTTAGACCTGTACATCAGGTTTCTGTGTCTGTTTATTCCTTGTTCTGTGGAGTCTGAATCCCAGAGAAGGATTTGCATATTGTCAGCACTTTATATTTCAGATATATTTTATTGTAGAGATGACAATGCATTGTCCCTGCCTGAGCAGACCCAGCCTTGAATCAGACGAATTTTTTCTGGTGATCAGGATTTCTCAGTCTCTCTGCAAACCTTGGAGCACCCTCTCCTCGTTTCTGTGGGCAGTTACTGGTCAGAGCTTTGGGGAGAGCCAGAAGAAAAGAAAGCCCAGGTGCCAGGGAGGGATGGAAAATGAGATCTGTGAGTGGGAAGCCCACCTGTCAATGTCTGCAGGAGGGGAATCCACCCTTACTCATCCCTGTGGCTGGCACAGCTTCTCCTTGTGAGTCCTCTGCGTCCTCTGCGTCCCCTTCCCGGCTCTGACAGCTCCGTGCCTTTGGCTCTCATTGCCTGAGCCTGTAATTAGCAGTGATCAAGGCAAGGTCCCTGCCCACGGCTGTCAGAGGGGATGGGAGCGCAGCGTGCTGGAGCAGCCTGTGCTTTGGGGAGCCTTGGGGAAGGGGTGCA
>NW_008237902.1:1220119-1229926 GCF_000691975.1 Corvus brachyrhynchos | reverse complement strand
CAGCCTGTGCTTTGGGAAGCCTTGGAGAAGGGCATCATGGCAGGGCCATGTCTCAGCCACGAGCGTGTGGTGTCCTGGTGCTCGCTGGCCACCCCCAGGAAAGCTGGAAGATGCCCTCAGCAAAAATGGTCTGGAACTTGTGCTTATTGAATGTACCCTGAAATAAAATCTATCAGGGTGTGACAAGGGTTATTTTAATAATCTAAAATCTTATTGCTTCTGGAACATCTGCTTTTTCACAGAGCAAGCAAATTGGTTTTAATTTCATTGCCATAATTTCATGGAAATAAGTTTGAAAAACTCAAACCCCACTATCAGTTAGAAAAACAATATTATCTTTTTCACACCTCTAACAGTGCTCATAAAACTGCATGAAATAGAAAGCAAATAAAAATATTTGCAACTAATTTCCCCCCTTAGTAAAGTAAAAACTTCACCTGATTTTTAACTTTGCAGAGAAAAGCAGTGTTATTAAGAGATGGTTCTTTTGAGGTGATGGAAGATGTTACTCAGTCATGTTCCTTGCCTACATAGAGGCAGATACGTTCCTGTTGTATTTTAATTAGTTCTAAACCTATGCAGGTGAGGAGTACAGTACAGCATTATTATTAAAATTCATGCTTTATAATCAGAACAGTTAGTACAGTCTCTGAGAACAGCAAACTAAAGAGCTTTTAGCTTTGGTTAATAGTGGAATTATCTAACTCCTGCTATCATTTAACCCATTGCAAAGTTTTTAAGTAGAGAGAAAGGTTGTGATCATAAAGTTAAATTGTTGCATTAAGATCATCAAGAGAAAATCTGTGATCGTTCTCAAAGGCTACATCAGGCCAGCCATTAATTATGAATGCTCATTAATTATAATGGATTTTCTGCCACAAAATCTCTTTAACTGATCTCTTGAACGGAACTTCAGTAGGGCAGCTGTGACAGATGTAGGAGAATGGCCCCTTTTAAAAGGCTGGGAGTTTCTCTCCTGTGGCATCCATACTGAAACAGAAGCAAAACGACTAATGAAGTTAAGGACCTCATTTTTTAGAAGATCAAAGTCATAAAATTCTGTTAATTCCCTTTGAGATGAAACTATCAATTATAGCAAAGAGATTGTTCCCTGTAACTTTTTATTGCATTTTAAAACTCCCTAATTGTTCCCCAAGACCATCTTCTTTTCTAATTTGCTATAATCTAATTTGCCGAAGTGTCAGGAATCTAAAAAAAGTATCTCTAGGACAAAACATCACGTATTCTTCTTAACATATATTCTTCTCAAGAACAGAAGTAACACCCTATTCCTCTTCAGCAGAACCCAGCACAGGCTGTTTGGTTATCAGAGAGCTCTGCTGGCGCTCAGCTACACAAGGTCCACGTTCCTAGGAAAGGGGGAGTAAATTTGGTATTTTTGTTTAGTGTTTATAGTTCTCATCTTCTCCTCTCTGAGCTGCTTCCATCTTCTCTTTTTGGGGTTAAGGACTCCTTGCTGAATTTTTGTAGGGTAAATGTCAGCTGAACTTCTTCAAATCACCCCTCCCAAGTGTATTTTTGTGTCCCCATTCAGTTTTAATGAACCCTGGAAGGTAAGGAGGGACAGAGATGTTTAACTACATGGTGGCAACACAACTAAATTTGGCTGTAGTTTTTACCCCTCTTTAACTGCAGTTTTTAACTCCTCCAGTGCCAGGTTGTTCCTAGAGCTGCTGCCATGGCTTTCCGCTGTCTAGTGCTGCATTTGGCAGAAATACCCCAGATCTGTGTGGACCCTGCTCTGCAGCCTGCAGGTGCTCATCTCTTCAGTTACTGACAAATTTCTACAGAAGTGTTTTTCTCCTTTGATATTTTAGAAAAAAATCACAGGATAAAATTGTAGCATCAATATTTTTAATGGTTATTTAGAGAATGAGGTGTTGGACATGCTTGAGAATACTGCTGGGCATCTATTTGCATGTGTAGGTGCCTAAATATCTGAGAAAAACAACCATCTGGTGTCTCTGGGCTTGGATCCTCAGGAAACATGTAGGCTACTCAAACAAAGAGAATTTAGGCACATACATTTCTTTTGATGATTTGCTCAACTCTTAATGTTTCCTTCTCTAATGCGCAGAGGAAGAATACACAAAAGGCTTTGAAAGGCTCTGATGCCTTTGTACTGTCTGTATGTACAGACAACATTATGGAAAACTAGCAGGAAAAAACATATATTTTATAGAAGTATTCTGCCCTCCAATTTCAACATCCCTTAGAACTCTTACTTTATAAAATAATTGCCTACCCGGTGCCTAGATAGCATTGCCAATTACTTCAAAGTCAATTAATTTCTGAAATAATTTTGAGCTACTTCAAATTGCTTCTCCTCCTTAAAGACTCATTTTCTTCCATCCTGTTCAAGCAGAATTTCAGATTTCATATTTTAATTTCTGTAGAACTCCTGGGTTGTCTATAAGAGAGGATTTGGCCTCAGCATGCCAGAACACAAAGAATACAAACCATTCTGCTGCTAGAAATCAGCCCTGTTTTGTGCACACCTTAACCTGGTACAGAAGACAGAAGCATTAACACCTGAATGCAGAATATTTTCTGATCTGTGCATGGTGTCACTGCTGCAAAGCAATACAAAATCCTGTAATTCAGAGCAGAAGACCATATTTTGCCAGATTTGGGTGGAAGTTCTTGCTGACATCAAGGTAACTCCCAGTGGGTGACTGCCCACGGAGTTTTGGGGGGTTTTATGTTTGGTCACTAGATTAAATGGACACTGAGAAACATTGGTTAAAAACCCCCACTCCTAAACATAGGAATTGCTCCAGCTTCCACAGGGCAAATCCTGGGACAGGGAATTAGTAAAATTATATTAATTTCAATGCTGATTCTTCAGATACAGGGCAACGTCTTGATTCTGAACCTGTTACATGACTTTCTTCCCTCAGTGTTGACAGTATTTAATGACAAAATTAATGAGATACTCATTGATGCTGGGCCAATTCCCTGACTTGCACATTGTCAATCAGGTAGAAATCCAAATGTTCACCCACTCTCTAAACCATTTTATGTCTCTGACTCCATTAGGAGCACATGACACATCTTGTGGATCATGTGGAATAAAATCAGATATTCTTTCCTTTTCACTCTGATGGAAAAGAAAGCACCCCACGATTCTCAACTGTATAATCGTTTCCTATAAAATAAATTACTTTATCTGTCTTAATACTGTCACACTTCTGTTCTCCAGTGATCTACTTCTTCCATCTGTGTGCATAACTGTAATCTTCTCTACACCTACTCTATGTATGCTCAAGTGTCAAAATCCAGCCTCAATCATTCCTGTCATCAGTCTCTTGTTCCTGGTGGGATAGTGGGTAAGACATTACTGCTCCTCAGGCTTCTTTGGGAGATTTCTGGGCTCACTTGGCAGAGTTTACATGAGCTATCAGAAATATGGTGTGACAGAGCTTTGCTTTGCTTTTTGTCACTTGAAATTTTCCACTTATGGAACAACAGGGTATTTTCATTGCTGTGTGTGTCTTGTTTCCATCATGACTGATGCTGCAGCGAAGAATAACTTCAGGAGATATCCACATTACCCAAATCCGGTGAAAGTTGACTTGCTGTTTCTTATTGAGTAATTCTAAGTGACTCATCCTTTGTTCTCTGATACAATTTTTTTCACTCGTTTGCAGAATATTGTTCAGACAATTGAGCTTACTTACCCAAATCACCATCTTTTCTGGTGAGGCAGCGCAATCACTTTCCTCTTTCACAAAGCCCTTGTGAGGGAATGAGGTGACCCATAAGTTACCACCATCTTGTTTGCCTTAAAATACAGATTATACTCGGCTAAACGAAACAACTGCAGGAAAAAAGAAACCCTTTGGAAGCTGTGCATCGTCGTAGTTTGACGTGACAACGTGCCTCTCCCGCTGAGCCATGACCTACTTTGCTCACAAAATGCTCTCATTACCTTCCCCCAAACACGAGGCTGCGGGAGCCTCAGGAATTCTGCACCTCGGGATCCGAAGTGTCAGTCACCAACAGTCCTGCAATGGTGAATTTCCTTGTGAATCAGTGTGTCAGGGGCCGTGCTGCTTATCTCATGTAAATAAAATAACCCCTCTTCTGCTGTTTGTATCATTTCCTGTCTCTGCTCCAGATTCCAGGCTGCCCTCAGCATCCACTCTTCAAACTCACAGCTGGATAAATTTTGCCATCTCATGAAAGATTTTGATACTTTTTGGACTGATTTATTTATCAGCCTGATTAAAATGTTTTGCTCTAGTAGTTCAAAATTTTCCTTTTTTTTTTTTTTCCCTCCTCCTTTTCCTCTTTCATTATTGGAAAGGAATCCTTTCTCTTTACCCAGTCTATTGTGTGCATCAAAACTTGGTAGGATCCCTGCTCATGGAGAAACAAGAGGCAAGAGTTTAAGCATCAACAGCTGTAGGAATGACCTACAACACATGGGACATTTGGTAATTATCCAGTCTGTATTATGTAAGACATAAAATCATGTAGTTCTGCTAAAACTTGAAAGTGGAGAGAAGGAAAATGATGGCAAATGACTGATTGCAAAGATAAAGATTCTTAACTGTACATTCATATTGTTTGGATCTAAAAAAAAATGCCTAAAGTTTGCTTGTTGAATTCAAGTTTGTCACAGAGCAAAGGCTCGGCTTTGAAGGATGTTTATTGATAAAAGAAGAGATGTTTGAATCATAAATATCCACAGCTGAGAATGATTTACAAATGTATGACTGCAGGGACTGGCTGTAAAAGAAAGTTTGTGCTGGGATTTTTCTGCTCCAGTTGGAGTAGGGAAAATCTCTGATGCATGTCAGAAGACAGAAGGGTAAGCTGTGGACTTTCGAAACCCTCCCACCCCCAGTGCGTGGTATTTGATGTCCAAATGAGGCAGGCATTTATACTTCCAGAGGGTGAAGTCATCAGAGCAGAACCAACTTACAGCAGGGGGAACTGTGAAGTTATGTGCTGAATAGATCTCAGTAACGAAAAATTAAGTCAGTCTGTCCTGCCAATTATGGATGTTGAGTTGGACACTACAGGGAAAGACTGTGTTGGAAAGGCTATCCACTCCTGTGATTTCTACAGGGAATTTTCCCCCCCACACACACATTATTCAATGTTATTGAGCCTAGTAACATACTGGAAAACCAGCTCACACGCAGAGTGTTTAGGGACCCAAAATGAATTTACAAACTCTCTCCAGGAACTGGTCCAGTATGTGATTTCCTCCCTGACACTGGAACTTCAAGTAACATTAAGGAGTCTCACTGCATATTTATCAGCTTGAAATTTGGATACCACCATAATGTTGGGAAGTAGAACTGGTTTATAATAATATATACCATTATTTTTGAAAATATGTTTCTTTGTAATTAAGATGTGTGCAGAAGTGGCAGAGTGAAGGCCATGGTATTTAGAGGTCCTGTGTTTGACACTACAGCCCAAATGATGAGTCCTGGAAATTCTGTTCCAGTAAGAAACACCTTCCATGTTTTTAATGCTCAGAAGTTGCCATTTGCAGTAGTTCTCAAACTCTTCACTTATTACTTACAAATTCATTTTGTATTGTGTTTTGCCTGCTTATGGTATTGCTTTACTTGGATTTACAGAGCCCACCCGTGCATATAGAAAGAAGCTGTTTGTGCTGTATCTTGCAGGAATAAATGCTGTAATCTGTGTATTTGGGTTAATACATCTTTTATTATTCACAATTCCAGACATTCTCCTGGTGAAGCTCAGCAGCTGTGCTTTCTGAAAGCAATGCCTGAATCAAGGATGAAAATTGTCCTCTGAGTTATGAGAAACACACACAGCCCAGCACTGCCCCTCCTCAAGAAACTCCCAAAGAGCTGTTGAACCGTGGCTGTGCTGTCCCCCTACCCTGTGCCACACACTGTGTTGAGAGAACTTTATAGGAAATAAGTGGCATAGAAAATAACTCCTCTCTGAGCTTGTAGGGGCCTCAGCAACTTCCATGGCAGCAGAGTCAAGGTGATGTCCTGTGCTGTTCTTACCAGCTGGCTGAGGTAAAAAATCTGCTGTGATACGCAAAAATAAAAGAAGGGGAGGACTCTGGTTTATAGCTGAAACCACAGTCTGCCACTGGAGGACATTTATCAGAAGTGGCTCAGACTCTGCTTGCCCTCCTTATTTTGAGTTGTCCCTTACTCTGGAGTGCATTGATTTCATCAGGGCTACTTGCACTCTTAAGTACAAACAGTTCGAAGTGAGGGTGAGAGAACTGTACCCTAATCCCCACACTGTATTTCAGACCTCTTTGTCTACCCACTAAAATTTTTATGCCACCAGAGTGTAAAAAAATGATTTGCATCAAAAATCTTCATCTTAGATAAAAGATCTGAGTAGCTGTTTAAAAAAAATAAGTGACACTACCTCTCAAAATGCTGCAGATTCACCTTTCAGATATGCAATTTTCATTCTATTGAATTTTTTGACATATGGTTATGTAAAACATCTAATAGCAAACTCCATCCGTTTACACCTTCCAGAAGGCAGCGACTTCAGGAGTTAATGTGGGATTATTTTTAGCATGTATTCAAGTTTATTCATGCTGAAAGGTAGTACTTATCTTTTGTAATTTTAGAGTAGTTATTTGAATAAAAACATGAGTATAGTTCTATTTTAACTGTCATGTGACATCTGGGAACTGGTTCAAACCTCCCTCTCTTGGAGAGGTGGAAATCTCAGCAGTTTTTCTTTCCAGCATCTCAGTGGTACACACAATACCTGTGTATGTGTTGAGACCTATGTCTGTAAATAATATGAGTAACAAAATATCAGTAATCTTCTATACACTGAGAGAACATTATACCAGAAACAATGAAAGCACCCATCGACCAGAGAAAGTGCAATTTTCAGTGTTCTTTGTAGGAAAAGCTTGTTGAAGTTAAATTACCCCCTTGAATACAAATTCCATGTTAAACTGTCACTAGAGACACTGTTAGATAAAAATCTGTGGCTGAGTATTTTCCCTCGAGCTGGGTAAATATTTCTGTTAGCCAGCTAAGTGAGCCCTTTTTCAAGTTCAGAGATGGTCTGTGCAGAGGTTGCAAGTTTCTCAGGTTTTGGGGTCACTCTTTATATAAATCTTATACTGTTTCTACTCTCCAATGGAATAGTGAAAAACAAGGGGTCTGCAAATTCAGTGTGTAATTTTGGTGGAAGGAGTTGAACTGTTTGTCTGAGAGGACACACAGGGATTTGGCTGGGGCAGGCTGATGCAAAGGCAACAGCAGGAGGTCAGCAAAATTTTGCAAAGTTTTATTTGTTCCAAGTTTGATTTACAGGAAGGGGAATATAAACCTCTTACTTAGAGACGACTGTGGGTCCAACAGTGGGAAAAGCTTTGCAATAAAAATAATAATTAAGTCACAATGATAATGAGGCTGTAGTTACTCAATGCCAAGTGATCTCTTTGCCTTTGCAGGCAATTCGTGATTGTACATTTTGATATTCGAGATAATCTGGGTTGCTCCTGCCTTGGGGCCTGCATTGGTAGGTCTGTGCTTTATCATCCTGCAGAAGAAAATATACCAATATTCACAGAATAATGCCTTTCACAGTCTCTTTCACAAGGAAACAGGCCATAAAAGTATTAGTGACACTGGGTCTGTTGACAGTGATGTTTGAAGAGGCATTTTACAATGTAGTTCTTCTCCTGATCTGTATTTCTATTCAGTGCATTTTGAAAGCATTTTCCAGCTCTGAGTCTCAGTGAACCAGCCCTGAATATGCCACTTCCCTTGATGACAAACTCTGAACCCTCAGGCAGTGTTTGGGAGTTGATGTCACGTAGAGCAGGTTCATGGCAGTGCTTCATGATGTGACCAAGTCACAGGAACAAGAGAGTGTGCTCGACTTTCCCCTAACAGCAGCAGAGAAGTACAACAGACCCATTACTGTGGGACCCCACTGTTTTCTTAGACCATGAGCTGTGTGTGGGGTTGGGGCAGGCCCAGCAGAACTGTGCTCTGACAGGGGAGGTTGGACCCCAGCTCTGCCCAGCTCTTTCCCAAGGGCTGTACCCACCTCCCGCTGGGATCCCAGCCCCCACATGTGCCTTGAGATCTTCTCAGCATCTGGTCTGACCCCCCACAGATGGGCAGAGTGTGTGCCTCCTTCAGCTCCCATAAAACTTGAAACAGCCCTTAATTTCAGCTGGTTGAACCCCCTGCTGGCTGCAGCTTTGGTGGTAGGGTGGAGAAGAGATCATAATTTCGTTCCTGTGTGCTGCTAATTTTCACACCAAGTGTGTGTATCTTCTCCTAATCCTTTGCCTGAATGGAACATTTCTATCACTTGTTATTGCAACTGATTCCAGAAGACTGTAAAGAGGTCCCGAGCTGAGTGATCTATTGTAATTCACTGAGAAAAGACTCAGCAACCTACATGGATACAAAAAGAACTGAAGTAAATCCCCTTTGTCTCAGTTACAGGCCTCTTCTCTTGAGTTTGGAATTCCTTAGTGAGAAGAAGCTCCAGGAGATGTTCCCTCTCTCTTAGCACTGCTGCTGCATAAGAAATAAACTTCAGTAAAAGAGTTATTTAAATGAAGGAACCGTTTTGCATGGATCCCGTCAGCTTTGTTACCATTTTGATCAAACTGGTCTAGTGGAAGGTGTCCCTGCCCATGACAGGGGGTTGGAACAGGATGATCTTTAAGATCCCTTCCAACCCCAACCATTCTATGATTCTGTGTTCTTTAACACTCCTCTGACCTGCATCTCATTTGGAGAGTGGCCACTTGGGCAGGTTGTTCATGGGAGTGTCAGTATTCAGCCCTCCAAGTTTGGCAGGGATGTGATTTGCCAAGGAGCCTTGGGCAAACAGAAGAAACACCTCTGTGCCCCGCTGTCTCATCCCTGCTGCCAAGTCAGGACAAGTACTCCCCTGGCTATGGAGAGAAATCAGACCGTATTTCTTCACCTGCTTTGGAAACACTAGTACAAAAAGATTGTGGAGTCTAGTAATTCCTTGATGTGAGAAACAGTTGTTTTGTGTTGTGTCTGTCTTCCTTGGGAAGGTGTCAGTGCCATTCCTCCTGCCCCTTCAGTGTCCAAAAATGCCCTTTCATCCTCAGACTGAAAGCATAAACAAGAGGGTCTGTCACTGGTCCACCCTCACCCCAGTGGCTTGGATAAACCAAGAGCCAGAGAAACATCCCAGTTTTTTGAAGAGCTGCACTTTTGATTCCTCCTTGATGGCACCTCTTCTCCTCTTCAGCCACCCCTCCCCAGCACCCACCTGTGCCTTGCTGAGAGCCCAGCAGCTCTGCTGGACCCGCCAGGGCTGCCACTTGATCCCAGCAGGAACAGCAGAGCTCACCAACAGCCAGAGCATTATTTCTTTACCCCTGAGCCTTCCTCATCTTGTTAATCCATTCACTGCATTAGTAATTGATTAATTGAGGCAATCTCCTTTCTTCTCTTTCCACCTGCATCCTTCTTTTCCCTCAAGGGCTGCATCACTGCTCTTGCATCACTACTCACAGAAGCTGCTCTGCTCCTACTGCTGGTCTCTCTGTTCAGTTTTTCTGCATTTCTGAAGCAGAGTTTTGAGTGGAATTGCCTAAATCTGGAGAAACACCCCCACGAATCAGACCCATTCGTTCCCTGATGTTTTATTCTTTTGTTTGACTTCTCTTTAAATATATTTGGTGGGAAGTGACATTGACAGATCCAAAAAGCCAGTATTGACATGTCCCCAGGTGAAGCCCTGCTGCAGCATGTGGCTTACACACACACTGGGCTCTCTCAACCCCCCCACCTCTTCGCT
>NW_008237902.1:1210258-1220104 GCF_000691975.1 Corvus brachyrhynchos | reverse complement strand
CTGTCAGTAGTGAAAGCAAGGCAGGAGCTTGCTCCTGACCCTGCTACAAAAGTCTTAATACAAAAATTCCTCCTGGGTGGGCTCCAAGCACACGGCGATTGGCAGGAGCTGCTGGCAGCAGATGGATGGCAGTCTCTTCTGGGGACCTGTGTTACACATTGCTTTGGGTTTTAGCTGCAAGCAAGCAAGAGAACAGCCCAACATCTGCTTTGGCAGGGAAAACGGTAGGAAGCTCCCGGCAGTGCCAGGATGTTTCTAAATTGATTCTTACTCCCTCTGCCTTCTTGTGTGAAATAAATTGGTATATTTTGTTTGTGAATTAACATAAGGTGGCTTTAGAGATACAAAAGGTCTTTGCCAGGCTTAATCCGTTTACAGCTTGTGAGAAAATTATTTAATTAGTGGGAAATATTTATACTAAGGCTTTAGCCAGGATCTTATTCCAAGCTATGTGGCAGCCCTGGAGAGCCCAGAGTGAGCTGGTACAGGATGAAGGGCCATGATGGGTGATGGTTCAGATCCTTCCTTGGACATTTTCACTCCAAATGAGACCTGGTGTCTGGTATGCCTGACATAGCTCCATATTTCAAAGGTCAAGGTGAAAAGTGATTTTTATCCATCTTTATGGCAGTGTCTGTCCTGCCCTGCAGGAATGACCCGTGAGGCCAGGCTGAGGGCCAGACTGCCTGTGTTGGCTTGTCCAAGGATGGGCAGAGCTGCTCAAGGGATGGCCCTGGCTGGAAGGAACGGGGGCTCTGTGGTTTGGACTGGCCTCAGTGGATCCCAGTCCAGTTTCCCAGGGGCCCTCGGAGCCTGGGCCATACTGGGACATGGAGTGGGCTGGTCCCAGTGCCCTGGGACACCCCAGCTCCATCCCCTCCAGCCTCTTGGCAAGACGGAACACAGCAGGATGTGGTAGGAGAGACCCAAAAGCAGCAAAGCAGATCTGCAGTGATCTTGCAGGTAGTATCCTTTCTTATGTCTACAAAAGACTCAAAAACCTGAGAAGTTTTAGGGAAAATAGAGCTGTTTTCTTTATTCACTTGCTTCTTTGGTAAACTAAAAAAAAAGGAGGAAAAAAACTAGCTCTTGTTTTTTTTAATCTCTGTATCTGGCTTTATTTATACAATCCATCAAGAGGCATCTCATGAACAACATTATTTAAGCTGAAATAGAAGACTCACTATTAGTCTTAAAAATTCATAAAATAAACAGGTTTTGACATTTAATTTGTTGTAGCCAGTGAAAGAATAAATCACCGAGCAAACATTATGCAGAAAATATTTAAGCAAAGAAGAAATCAGTATTCTTTATATGGGAACTTAAACCAGAACCATATATTTTGCGTGTTCTGTTTATTTTTGTGTTGGGTAAGATGAAGTGTGCAGTTTGCATTGTTTGCTTAGGGAATAATTTAAGCATGGCTAAGAATGGAGCATCTGTCGAACAACTCTTGGTCAGTAAACAGTACAAGATATTTTTTATTAAACATAGCCCAGCCCTCCCCCTTTCCAGGGATGGATGAGAACAGCAGGCACATGAATTATCTCCAGCAGAAGGACCAGGCTGAGCAGTGGAGGGAGAAATGGCTGCTTTGTTTCAGAGCTATGCAGGCATCGAAATGATTTGCACTGTGAAGAAAAGAAATGAGGGGTAGAGCCAACACAGCTGGGCTCCAGAAAAAGTAATGAATGTCAAATAAGTGAATGCCTGAGGTATCATCCTCCAAAAGAAAGCAAAAGTGAGATTATGCTGCTGGATGATAGGTTTTCCATTCGTTTACCCAGGCTCATCATTTCACTGAGTTGATTTTGTTATAAAAAGGACAATCATGTCTCGTTTAGAGATCTGCTGTGCACCACTACCTGCTGAAATCCATGAATGGCCAATGCAGACAGAGACCCTGCAGAACAAGATATTCCTCAGGGGGAAACACATGGACAAAACCCAGGCGTGGTATCAAAGGGCAGTTTGGGGCTGTTGAGACTTCACCCTCTTCATCAGACAGTGCTTGGAACGGCCTGACTCCAGTGCTGCCTCCTCCTGCCCTGGCCTCCTGCACTGGCTCTTGTGCCAGAAAACACCCTGGCCTCAGTATCTGTGATAAAACAAACATCGTGGTTATGATTTTAAAGGCATCTTCTTTAAAATTTACAAACTGTTAAGAAATTCTGTTATAAAAAACAGGTGAGGATGGAGGTAAACACACTGCTCTGATTATTTACTTCTGTTTAAATTTCAATAGCTTTTAAAAATGTTAATAATGAAAACCACACTCATATAAGTGTTATTCAAAGGAGCACATGGCATAAAACATGGAATTTTGCCTATCTTTCCCTGTTTTGCTTTCCCATCCCTCCATTTATTCAGCTGCATCTCTCACCTTCTCCTGACCTGCAGAGATGAGCTCCCAGGGTGAGCTGGGGCTCCTGGCTTTGCTGCCCTGCAAATAATGAGAAGATAGAGTTAAAAGGTGTTTCCACACAGAGCAGAGCTATTTTGATTATTTCTAACAAAGCATGTGAGACTTCCAAGTTCGGTACAAATTAATTAATACGTTCTGCGTTTGATCTAATGGGAGCTGTGGTACAAACAAGAGAGATGAGGATGGGACTGAGCAGCCTGTGCTGGGACCCCAGTATGGAACAGCAGATGCTGGAGCTTGTGCTGAGAGATTGGATTCAATTTGCTCTTCTGCATCAAGTGCTATAAAATTGGGAGTGGGGTGAGCCAGATCAAAGCAAAGAGGTGGCAGATGGGATGAGGCCAAGATGATTAATAGAAATATACCAAGCAGCCTTGTATTAGCTCCTGCTGTGTGTTTATGTGATATGTGTGAAATATTGTCTCCTGAAATGTGTGATTGTGAGGATCATCTCTGCTTTAGGGGTAAATCTGCTTCTCTGTGGTAGCAGTCCCATTTTGGCCTTCAGAAGCACTTGACTGTCCACACTGCTTACCAAGCTGGGAAGTGAAACAGGAAGAGAGAGGAAAAGAAAGGAAAAGAAGAAAAGGTTACACAGGAACAGAGTCTCCAATTCCCTGAAGCAGGCTGAAAAAGAGGGACAAGAAATGAGGAGCTGCAGCAGGAAAGCATTAAATAGAGAATCAGACAGGCATAATGATAGAGACAAACTTTTAGATCAGTAGGAAACTGTGAAGACAAGTCAGTTCAATAAAAAATCTGCCAACAGGGAACCACAGGGAGAGTATCCACTAAATGACATCATTTACCACTCTGCTTGTTATCACTCATTATGCTGTAGATCCTATTATGTGCTGCTTAATGGGAATCTGGCCCCTGCTGTGTCAGGCACAACACACAAAAAGAGGGGAAAAAATAATTTCTTGCCCCAAGGAGTTCATGGTGGAGAGTAAGGAGTATTTCTATGAAAGGTTGCATTATCAGTTCAGTGCTGGAGGTTCTGGAAGACAGTGACTGGTGGACAGTGTTTTTCTCAGAGTTCAGAGTTTTATAACAAAAGCAAATTATATAAATGTAAAGTAGAAATTACAGTTGGCTGAGTGCACTACAAGAAAACCTTGGAGGTATGGCGTTTCATTTTGTTGAAGGGAAATGATTCATTTTAGTGGCATAAGGATGCTGGAGATTTCATTAAATCTTAGAAGGCTACAATTTTCACTGTTCTAACTCCTGTGGGATTTGGGCTTTCATCTGGGACTCGACAATCCTTGGTAACAGCTCTTGCTTTGATGTTGGTTGCTGCTTCTAATAAAGAACCCAAAAGTTCAGCAAGTGATAAGTGCCAGCAAAGAGAAGAATTCAGGCAAAGTCTTGTAATCCAAAGTGATCTCTTTTTAAACAGCTCCAGGAAGTCTTTATAGCACCATGGCAGCCTGAGTATAAGGGAGGAGCAGGAGTGAGCAAGAAGGATTGGCCAGGAGGAGGCTGTAGTCAGCCCAGCCCAGCAGTACCCACAGGTTGGCTGAACTTAGGATAAATAAGAAACTTGACTTGCCCTTGGTAGGGGGGAGCTTGAAGGTATGCTGTTGGTTTTAAGCAAAAATTGTTTGGCTTTCTTTTGGCAGGGAGCATAATTTTCAGTTATTAGAGGTGTATTTGGTGATAGCTGGGAATTTGGTGTGAATTTGTGAAGGAATGATTGCTGGCAGATGGCTTGTAGCTACAGAAGGACACATCCCAAGCCTGAGGTGTCCTTAACTACCCCAAATGAAAAAATTATCCTGAGACCCAAGAGAAATGAGCTTTTTTCTAAATTCATCTACTGTGGTAAGTGGGGTTGGGTGTTCTTTGCAAGAATGGCAGGGTAAGAGATAATGTTCAACAAATTTCAGGGTATAAATTAAACTCCACAAAGCCTCACCAGGCTTCTTCATATGTAAATGTATGTTTAATTCATACATTTAATTGAACAAATTCAGGAATGTCTAACAGCACAGGACTAGGCCACCCTGGACTCTGCTACAAACTCCTGAAAGAAAATCCAAGCCTTAGGCTTTGCCATTTGCATGTTAAAATGTATGCTGGAGTCAACCACTGAATGCGTGTGAAAAGGGTGTAAATATTTCAGAGCAAAGGACTTCCATGGGAAATTCATGTCAGCACCCTCGGGCCTAGCCAGAAGAAAACACCTGCTCAGGAGACAGAGGCTGAGGCCAGACTAAGCCCCAGTGCTTAGCTTAGTCACAGGGACATAGCTCTGACTCAGTTTCTTCAATTTAGGGTTAATTGGATTTATTTTGAAGAACACGCCTTATTCCACAGAACTTACCATATTTCATTTATTTCCACAAGTCCCCATCAGCTGCAGAAATTTCCTCCTTTGTTTCACTGCATTTGACAATAGAAGAGAATTTTCCTCTCAACTGGCAGATTAACCATTATAGTTAGTGAAAAACACTGTCCAACAGGGTTAAGTCATCCCACTTAGATGGCTTTGACTTTGCCATGCCAATTACTAATTTCCATTAAATTCAAAATATGTTTTATGCTGATAAAGCTTCTTAAAGCATTTTCTCTAAAGCTGTATTAAAGAAAGTGATGCTTACATAAGTCCTTTGGAATACCTAATGTGCTGTGACTTTTGCTATAAATATGTGCCAGTTCATTATTTTCACTAAAGTTCACAAGTGAGTAGGTATTGATTACTTTACAATTAAAAGGGAAAAATCTTGGATAATTGCACATGGTCTGGATAAGCTTGCAAAGCAATCTGCTGCCTTCAGTCTGGCCATGTGGGTGATTATTTTCCTAGATTTCCTACCTTCTGTTTCCTCCTGGGTTTTCATATTTTTATGCTGGACAGTAATTTGCTGCCTGTTAAAGGCGCTTTACCGATAGGATTCAACTAGAAAACTCTCTCCCCCAAGTCCAAATAGGTTTTTCACACCAGGGAAGAACCTTAAAAAAAACGAGGATGGGAAGAGCTTTAGAAAAAATGTGAAGATAGGGTGGTGAGGGAATGTGAATCCTGGCAGCTGGCTGTGGGTAGAGCCACCTAATCAAAGAGAGGGTAGAGCAAATCCCTCCTCTATGGGATAGACAGGATTTAATGGATCTATCTGCACAATGGAGCAGCATCTCACACAATTTGCCCAAATTGGTCCTTGTTTGTCTCTGACTTCTACCTTAAAGCTCCTGTGGCCTCAGGGTGATGGGTTCCTGGTCCAGCACCCACAGCGGGCTGAGAGTCACTTTGGGATGTTTGTCCACACTGTTACACACAATTTAATTAGCCTGTCTGCCAGTTGACTGCCTGCTCCTCTCACTAACAGGCCCAATAAAGCAAGTGAAGGGCTGTCAGTCTGGTGTGTTTTAGGCACCTTGGAGCAAAAGCAGCGTGCCTGGCTGCTGATGAAACTGCTGTCAGCTGAAGGACATTGTGCACAGTGCTCTGGGGATGAGCCATCAGCTCTGGGGCACTTTGGTTTGCTGCTTTGCTTTTCCCTGTTATTTTCTCACACAGAAATAATTTCCAAGGTCTTGTGTTCTATTATAAAAGTCTATAAAATCATCTTTCTCTGACAAAAATAATTCAACACTGTCCACGGTCTTCTCACCTCTTCCGTGGTTCAGGAGATTCACAGCCATGCTGGATGTGACCTCCAGTTAATCCTGAAATTTCAGAGTGTAACATGTCCTTTATTTCTGAATATCAGAAAGGAATTTGCTAATTAGGGGGAAACCAAGGTCTCTCACATGGGGAACATTCTGAGAAATCAGAAGTGTCATTCTTCTGTGACAAATGACACTTAACAATGATAAAATAACACTTCATAGCAGCAGAGGTTATTTGCTGCTGATATTGCAGAAGTCAGAAACTTTGAAGGACTTGAAAAACTTGATCTGTGCTTCCAGCTTCATAAGACAGAAATAGAGAAAAGTAAAACATGATTCCTTACTTAAAATAAGAGAGGGGGTAGGAACAGAAGGAAGATGACTCTCCTACCTCCAAAGGGAAAGATGTCCAAAGACCCATCTGGAACGTCTGAAGGAGCAGGCAGAGCTCATACTGCCACGTTGCAGCTTTTTACACTAACTTCTATCACCACACCTTCCCTCCACTCTGAAATTACCTTCAGGTCATTGAGCCCAGTTTGCTGTGGGAACTGGGTTAGGCTGAACTGGGGGTTATTAATTTTAGGGGGCAGAAGGAGGACTTAAGGCAAATGCTTGTGGCACTGATAACTCCCATCCTGGTAATTCCCATCCTGGCTGTTTCACATTGGTTTCTCAGTGGAGGCAAGCCCTGAGGATGTGACTTTGATTATCTGAATCAGGCAGCTCCAGATTACCGTGATGTGGTGCTGACCTCATCTCACCTGGAGCGCTCGTGCTGAAAGGGTGATTAACCACGCAGCCATTAACCGAGCACAGCCGAGGGCAGCCGCGACCGGATCAGCTCCAGGGGCTTGGTGAAATCCTGCGAAATTGCCTGGTCTGGTTTGACACTGCACCAGAGCAGACTGGAACAGCAGCATCTGCTCTTGATGGATGAGCCCTAATTTATTTCCACTGCACGAGGTTTTGGTGACAAAGTTACCCTATAAATAATGTTTAAATTGTAATTTTGTTAAATACCCTTCTGCTGTAGGAAAAAAAGAAAAATTGTTGCCTTCTTTGATTATTCCAGATATTCAGTAACCCATCCTCATGTCCAATGCTGTCAGTTATTTTATACAATATGTCTGTATTTTTGTATAATGTGTGAATCTATGTGTACGTCTATTTATATATATACATATACACATATATGTATATGTATATAGATGTGTTATCAGGAGAAAGATAATTCATGGAGTGATGCTTGATCCACCTAAGATCTGCACAGGTCCATCAGAGCCATGGGCAGCCATCACAGCTGTACCTGCTGCAAGATGACACATGGCACCATCCCCGTGGGACAGCGTGTGCCATCTTCAGGAATGTGTCATCACAGCATTTGCTTCTAAGAGGATTTCCTCTGGCTCACAAGAAATGAGGAGATGCTTTCTTCCTGACAAGCCATGGACAGGAAGTGACTGAAATCAGACATCAGAGACACCAGTGTGGGGAAGGGGAGGCACAGCCCCGGGTGTGTGTCCCAGTTTCCAGGGCAGGGTGGAAGCTCAGTGGCACTGTGATCCCTGTCTGAACCCTTTCCTAGAAAGCCTCAAATATGGTTCTGGTTTGCTGTGGAACAGAAGAAACATGGACAGATGACTTCCCATCCTGACTCCCTGATTTATTCTGATTCTCTTCACTGGGGCATGGGGCAAATTAAAAACTGGAGCTGCTGCTGACAGGTCCAGAGCATGTGCAGCACAGCGGCCGCTGTTTCCCAGCACTGTCTGTCATTTGTGTTCTCTCGGTGCTGGTGCTGGCTATGGCTTCATTAATAAGGAACTCACCTTTTCCGAGCAGCTTGTTAGCAGGAGAGGTTTCAGCTTGACAGCTTCTGGCTCCCAAACGTTACCTGGTGCCTGGCTGGGAGAAAGGCAAGCTGCAAACACAGCCTTGGAAAACCTCCTTCCCTGAGGGCATGTGGCAGAGCGGCTGCAAACTTTTCTCGGTTGATGCTTGATCGTGATAGTTTCCCCTGCAAGCAGCTGGGACCTGACTGGTGTTTGGTTTAAAGGTTTAATTTTTAATAGAAATTTGGCACTTGATTTTGAGAACAGCTCACTCTAAAAAAACTGCATATATTTTAAAATAATTTTTCTACTATAGACCTTTGTTCTTTTTCTGTAGCCTTATTAGGGATGTGTCAGCCAGCAAAAGGCCGGCTGATGTCTCAGGTCCAGGCGTTTTGTCTTTAAAAAATGAGAAATATTAACATAAAACCGGGATGTAACAGGTGTGTAATTTAAACAAACTTTGGGGGAAACAAACGGGTATTTGTTTAAGTCTGTCTTCAACGCTTTAGCGGACAGCTTAGAAACTTTTCTGCCTGTGAGCAGGTTTGCTGGAGCATGATGTGAGCTTGCAGCAATCCTGCCAAAAGCAGCATTGCCTGTTTTACGAGTGGGTGTATTGCAAACACTGTCTGGAAAAACTGTTTCGAGGGGTGTCATTGAAGGTGTTTCAGCCAGGATGACACCTGGGGCAGCACGAGCAGGTTTAGTGACACAACCCGGCTCATCCTGGACGCATCCCAGCCATGGCCGCAAGGAACAGCCCAGCCCCCGCTGCCCAGGGGGGTTGGCCCCATTACCAGCGCTCACACAGCACCTCCCCACGTTCGGGCTCCAGCAGGATGGAAGATAAATCTCCGGGGGTCATCTCCCCTCAGGGATTTTGGCAGCTGCAGCACATGGTGCCTTGCAGTGAAGCAAGTCTGTCTGCTTTTCCCAGCTCAGGGCTGTGTCTCCTCTTGGGTCAGATTCAGTCAATGAATCCTGTTTCCCCATCCCCTCAGAGACAAACACGAAGGGCTGGATGGAGATTGCCTGAGGAACACCAGGAACTGGCAGCAGCAATTGCTCAGCATCTCCTCTAGAAGCCTTACCCACTGCTTGGAGGATGTGGAGATGCATGTGGCATGACAAAGGTCACCAGTGGGTATGTGACATGGGGATGGTAAAAGTGAGGCACTCCAGATACCTACCCACCACTGGGAACTTACAATGGTGTGTTTATCCAGGCAGAGGGGGAAGGAGTGTGCTGATATTCACAGCCAATAACTCAATTCTCAATGCAAAATATTATTTACGTATTTACCTCAAAAAATCCCCTTCCAAACAATCTAAAAACCTTCATAGGGGAACCAAGGAATTTATAAGGGCATGTAGTGATAGGACAATGGGGAGTGGCTTCAAACAGAAAGGGAATAGGTCTAGATTAGGTATTAAGAAGAAATTCTTGCTTGTGAAGATGATGAGGCCCTGGCACAGGTTGCCCAGAGAAGCTGTGACTGCCCCGTCCCTGGAAGTGTTCAAGGCCAGTTTGGATGGGGCTCTGAGCAACCTGGGATAGTGGAAGGTGTCCCTGCCCATGGAATGAGCATGGAATGAGATGATCTTTCAGGTTCTTTCCAACCCAAACCCCTCTGTGATTCCACAATCCTGTGAAATAATCAAACTAAGAGAAGATGTTTGCAAAGGTCAAACAAGTGAGTTGTTCTGCCCTAGAGTCAGAGAAATTTCACTTGAGTCATAATTGATTTTTGTCCATGGAAGAAGTCTGAGACAGACCCTGACACAGACATTCTGTCTACCCAGACATCAGGGAAGGACTTCTTTCCGTCCCAGGGATGTGACTGCACAGGACTCAGGACTGAGGGCTTGAGCTCCCTGATTCGCTGCAGTTATCTAATGGGAAGACTAATGTGAAAGGTGAGAAGGGTTCTCAATTATCAATTTATGTAGCTTTAAACTGCATTCCTG
>NW_008237902.1:1201859-1210189 GCF_000691975.1 Corvus brachyrhynchos | reverse complement strand
TCACTGCCAGGTTAGAAGCCTGAAAAATCACAGGTTGCAGAAGCAGACTGCCTTAACCTTAACTACAGATGTGCTCCATAATTACAGTGCTGTTTATGTGCAGAGCCAAGTCTGCTGTGGGACACTGTTCTCAGCTGGAATTAATGAAAGAATCCAGCAGCCCCATTGACTGAGCAAATCAGGAGTCAGTTAAGTGCATTCTGTCAGCAGAAGGTGATTTTAATACTAGGCTGTGGTCTATCATTAATTAAAATAAACATCTATTATTTGGTTTTGAGATTTTTCCAAGAAGGAAAATACAGTTTGGAAAGGTTTTCAAAGCTGATTACTTTGCACAGCTAGGGCTGTGCTTGAGACAGGCACGAAGAGGATCTGGGAAAGGAAGACAAGGATCAGGAGGAACAAAAGGTGTTGAAATCAATGTCAGAAATTAGAGAAAGAACAGGCAGGGAGGGAACAGAAAAAGCAGCAGAATAAAACCAAAGAAGACAGATAAATGTGATTGATTGGGAGGGAGGGTGGCAAAAGACGGCTGAGTGACTGGTGGGGGTGACAGCATAGATATGAAGCTGGAGAGGTGGGTCTGGAGACATTGTCCCTGGGGTCTCTAAGGACAGGCTGGGGAAGCATTTGCCAGGCATGATGTTGGCATGGTCATTGCTCTCTGAGGTGGAGGTGGATGAGAGGACCCCAGAGGTCTCCTCCAGCTCTGGTTGTCCTCAGGCATCCCATGGAACCCTGTGCCCATCCCCTCACCTAGAGGGACTGCAGGTGGAGGCTTTACCTGTCAGATCTTCTCCCAGGTCTCTTGCCAGCCCACACAGCAGGTAGCCAGATGCAGGAAAGGCTTGGAGACTCCTGCCTGTCCAACATCATCTCCATCCTGAGCACACACACAGAGCCCAGGGCCAGCTGCAGCACGTGCTGCTCTTGTCCTGCTGTGGTTAACCGGCAGCAGACACCAGGTAAGCACAGCTTTCCTCTGGGAGTGGGGTAGAAATTCCTGGTACCTCCATAAAACATGTCCACAAAACATCTGTGTGTGCAGGGGGTGTCAGGGGAGTGCTCCAACCCCAAACCCACATTCCTCAGAGGCTTCCTTCACTGAGCAGACGAGCTTTTGTGGTGGCTGCTTGTCCTGCAGGGACCTTGAGTCCTCTGTCCTGTGGCTACAGGAGAGGCAAGCCTGCACTTAGCCATCGTTTATGCTCTCTGTTTAGTTCCCAGCAGAACAGGGCGCTGTTATTTTATGGGAGGCGTGAGGCAGATCTAAGGGCAGAAGGAGGAAAATGTAATAGAGCTTCACACCGTCTCTGTAGACAAAAAAAAAAAAATAACAGCAACTCCCTAAAATCAGAGGTTTTTTTATTGCTTGATGCTACACCTATAGAAATCAGAGGAGAATCTACCATTGAAACCAGATTAAATGCTGATATTGTCATTTTGGGTTTTATATTGACCAATAATGTTGACTGTCATTGAGAGTAGACAATATGCAGAGACTGCAAGGTCTGTAGGCAGAGAGAAATTTTTTTTAATTGATCTAGTGTTACTGGAAAGTTAGGAGGGCTTTTCACAATCCAACTGCTTGTAAGTAGGAATAGCAGCCTTCGAAATGAAATAGGAATTGAGAACAGCTGTTAAGAGCTTACCTGGATGTCTGTCCCTCCCATGATAGGAGGGAAAGAAGCAGGTGTAGTACGGATCAGCAGTGAGAGCAGCATCTCCTCATCAAGGGCTCCATGTCTTGTGTGCTTTTCTGAAGGTGTCTCAGGCTCCTCTGCCTGCTGCTGCCTGGGAGAGACAGGCAAGGAGAGAAATGGGAAATTCAGGCTCAACCTCAGCCGCCTCTGGACAGTTGAGATAACGCAGAGGGGGATATTCCAGTTAATGGGATGGGCATGGGATGGTGCATTGCATGACTCAGTGGGCACAGGCTGCAGCCTGGACAGTTGCCTCCCCCCTGGAGCTGGGTACAAGGTGTCCTGAGAGAGTGCAGGGCTTGGGATGCTCAGATGCTTGGGAGTCTGGAGATCCTGTAGCCAGCTGCAGATTTCAAGGACCCACAACCCCAAAACATCAGGATATTTCATGCCTTTCAATTTCCACCTGCTCGTTCTCATTCCTGAACCCCCATGGACCTTCATGTCCGGGGAATCCCATGTTGTGCACGCATCCATGTCACAACTGAGCACGTTTCCATCATTTTCCACTGCTGCAGAAAAGCCCTCAGGGATGCCTTGGGATTCCCGGGTGAGTATAGACACAGACACAGCCTGAGCTGTGTGGCCCACATGCCATTTGATAAATTCTTAGATGAACTCCTTAATAGTATTTAACTCCCATGGGGTTTTTAGTCTTTAATGTTAAAGCTAATGGTCAACAGTAGCAAAGAGTTGCCACAATATCAAATGTGAGATCAGAGATGTGGCATTGCTTATGTGCTCTACACTAGTGACTACTTTCAGAGCATTTGCTCAGACATCCTGTTGATGGGGGAATGTTTTCCTTCTTCCTGTAACTATTTCACACTTTAGAGAAATCAAAACCTGCTTTCCAAACAGCTACAGACACTGCCTGTTTTCAAGAAGGTATTTATGGAAAGATGCTCAGCACCTCCTACGTGGTTCTCTGCTCCCCTTGAGCAACAGCACCGTGCAGGATGAGGCCCCGTGTTGGTATCAATTCCTGAGTAAACTGCCTCTACAGAAATGGAGCATCTGTTTCTATTAGCAACAGCTGCTTCTGCATGTAAGAGTGTGCTAGTGCATTTAAACACCTCATTATTAAATTGTGTTTGTTTGTGGGTTTGGGAAGTTTGGGGGCTAGATGGTGAGGAAGGGGCTGCTACAGGAGAGCAGGTTACTGTCAGTGGGGGAGATGGGAGAGCACAATTCCTACATTCACCTGCGCAAGAGCCAGGCATCCCTCCAAACCCCCTATAAAACCTCCTGTAAAACAGGGTGTTTTGTCAGCCAGGGATGTGCCTGATGGCCAGAGAGGAGCAGAGGTGAGTGCGGCTGAGCCCCGTGCCCAGGGCCTTGCTGTGTGTCCTGCTCCTCCCAGCCAGCCAGGACAGACGGACACGGCAGATAGCAAAGGGGTGAGGTAACATGGGAAAGAACTTGCGGGGCAGTTCTCGTTCAGAATAACAGGATGCTGCCAGCATGTTCCTGTAGCTATTCCCGGTAGGTACAGGGAGACGGAAATGCCTTCTGCTGTGATGACTAAAGCAGCACGAGAAGAGCCGTCGGCCTTACCTTTCCCTGTCACAAGTGCCGGGTTCAGCATCGGCGGGGGGGGTGGGATGGGACCGAAGCCAAGCTGCTCGTTCGCTCAGTGGGCTGGGGGATGAAGCCCAGCATCTGCTGCACCTTCCCGGTATCCGCACGTCTGCAGCCTGCATCCACAGCAGGAAAAGAAATAAACACTACGGAGAGGCTGGATGTGGGAGGGTGGGACGCTGCAAAGCAGGAGCAGCTTCAGCTAAGAGCAACTCTTGTTCACAGTGCGACCAGCCCAGCTAAAGGAAAGGCTGGAGAGCAGCCACAAAGCAGCCGTGAAAGTTTTTTCCTATTTAGCTGCAGGGATTTTGTTGCACGTCTGAAGGAGACTTTTTCATTTCCTTTGGAAAATAGGCTGCAATCACCCAGAGAAATGGCGTGTGACAAGATTAGGGCAGGAATCACCAGTGAGATGAGCATCCAAAATGAGCCACAGGCTACATGAGCATGTTTCACTAAAGGTGTGAATATTTTGTTCTGCTGCGCTAAAGCTTCTATCTATTGAAGTATCGGCATTTCCGCATCGAAGAAAACAAACCCATGAAACTCGGGGTGCACAAGGTGAAAATTACATTGAAGTTCCTCTCAGGCTCTGACTTCCTTTCATACAAGCTTTGTCCAAGTGGAACTTACCGTTTTCTGCCATGGAAACGCTAAATTCTTCTGACTCAAAAAGTTGTGCTGGAATGACTAAACAAATCAGACAGGCTTGTTTGGAAGGTTAATGCAAACCTTAAAAGCTGGGCCAAGCTTATAGCAAATTCAGCTAAGCAGATTAACATGTATGAATCTTGCAAGCTGCCAATCCCTTGCACAGGATTTGTATTGGGCACTTTGGACACTCTTGGCGAGTCCCTCCCGGCTGACACCGCTTGCTCACTCCAGATTCACTGAGCAGGCAAACTTTTCTGTTCTTCTTGGGCTTTTGTCCTTCAGCTAGTTTCCCTGAGAAGGGGGAAGGGAAACACATTTACGTATTGCCATGGTTGCAAAACCTGGCATTCCAATGGCAAATCAGCTCCCTTTGTGTGTTATTGGGTCAGCTGTGATGAAATGAGGGGCAAAGAATGTGTCTAAGCCCTTCAGCTTTTGAATGTTCAATGAGAGAAGCATTTTAAAGGGCACCAGCAGGTCGGCTGTGATCTTGCTGCAGCAGCTGCAGAAAACATCTCCACTTGATGCTCACAACTCCTCAGCTGATAATAACCACTGTCACAGCCAAAGTTGACAAAAATTGCATAAAGGCTACTGTTTCTGCACGAAATCAGCTGGTTTATCTTAACAACCTTCATTGGTACAATTAGTGACCAACCCCTGTGAGCTGAGCTAGGATGGGGGAGTGGGAGGGGGAAGGTGTGCAGGCAGCGTCTGCATCTCCAGGTAACAGCAAACAGCCCGAGGGTTGGGGTGGAAGGAGGGCATGCATACAACTTCTTAAATGCCTCCAGGCAAGTTTCCTGGCACAACACGGATGCTTTTAATGTGTTTTAGTCATCTTTTAAAAACAGCACAATGGTGAATACCTGAAAAGAGCAGCACCTCTGCTGTTTGGGAAGCAGGTGGCAGCTGACTCCTGTGGGTTTCCTGGATCTCCGAGGTTTGCTCAGCAGACAGCTTAGGGAATACTTTCTAGTAGGGCTGCTGAAAGACCTTGCTTTTGCATGATATTAAAAAAAAAAAAAAAAAAAAGAAAAATAGGAAATGCTGCTGAGACTGCTCATTGCACCTCTCACTTACTCTGGCCTCATTGCTGTTTAAAACTGAGTATTTGCTGGTTTTCTCCTCCAGTGCTAATCCTGTGCCTTATTGCTGCCAGTACGTGATTTTTATCAACCCTCTGATGGATACCGTTGATGCTCTGCCCAGTACAGCAGACGGTAGCCAGGAAAACACATTCCTGTGAGACCCTGCTCCAGAAAAATACATGCCGGGGCTGTACGAGCTCCCTGGGTCAGCAGTGGAGGTGCTGCCGTCTCTGCTGGCTGTCCACAACCTCCACTGAGGTTGGAAGATAGGGGTTCAGGCTGGGATCATTCCTCCCAGGTATCCATCTCTAATCACCCTCACCTTCCGCAGTAGGAAGGAACTAATGTTGAAACCTATTTGCCTGGAAATGAGCTTTTCCTGAGCAGGCTCATGATTGGCTTCCTAGGTGAATTCCTATAAATGTGTTTATAATTATTTACCTAATTGCAAGTACTTTCACCAATGCTGTTGTTAGCGCTTACTGGGACTAAAGTAACCTCTGAAGTTATAGTAATGAAAATGTAATGCTGCATGAGAGCATGATAACACCACCAAAAGGACTGGTCTGAGTGGGAGTAACATCTCAAGATCCCAGCTGTGGGTGGGTAGTTAGGAGCTCTCAGTGCAAGGAGCTGCTCTAAAGTGTGGACAGGCAAGGGGCATGGGGAGAAGGGAGATGGTAGGGATGTAGAAAAGAGGAGAATGTAGGACACCAGGAGACAAGGACCCTTTTTTAGAAGCATTGTCAGGCTATAGGGGTCATGGGCACCAACAGAAAGAAATAATTTTTTTTTTCAATTGAAAAGTTTGGTTGGTTTGGTTTGGTTTGGATTTTTTGTTTGTTTTTTTAAAAGTGACTGAGGCTCTGAATATGGCATCCTGGTTTTCATTGTCTTTTTCTTCTACAGTGATGTGAGAATTGCAGGGTGGTCTTTATTGCTGAAAAAAGACAGTCTAGAATACAGAGCCCACAGAGGGGAGTTCTGTGGAGAAGGTACAAGGAACCTGTACTGAGTGTGTGCTGAGTATTCAGCACCACTGGTGCAGGGCACAGCCCTTTGCCGACGCCCCTCCCCCGCAGGTAAGACTGGAGGTTTATCCTCTGTGGGATGGATCCAGAGGGACCCCGCAAGGTGCAGAGGTGACATTACCCAGGCCATGAGGACACTTGGCCTCTGCCCGGGAGTACTTTTGTTTATAAATCAGTATCCACTTCCCAGGAAAATATTTTTGATGTTGACTTCAGACATCCTCTCTGGGAGACTGCCCAGCCTCCTGGCTTGCCCAAGAGACAATAGAAGGAAAACAAGCACAATAGGCGCATGTGCTAAACACTTTAATGAGCACTTCCACACCATTCTCCTGCATTTCCCCACATCCCCATGAGTCAATAAGCACCTCATGCAGCTTTCTAGATAGTGTGCAATAAACCGATGCAGCCACAGACCAGCCCGAACATCAGCTCTCATTCACTGAATAATTGATGGAGATGTGAACTGATTTTATGCCGTGTGTATTGTCTCAGTGACTATTCCCAGTAATCTCTGTGCCTGTGTAGGCCTCCTACAATGAGATTATGCTTAAAATATTTCAGATACAATTATACTCATTTGTGCAAGAGGGACTGAGACAATTTTTGCACATGCACAAATGCCCAGTTGATTGATCTGCACCTGCAAACAGAAAAGGGCCCTTGAATTTGTTGCCCTGTGGCTCTGGAGGATGTGTGTCTCTTGTTTTCTCTGGTTCATTTTGAATGGTAAGTTAATGATAGAGCACAAATCCCCAGTGATTATGCTCTGGTCTCCATTGTTACCCAACATAATGTCCTCCTCCTGTGGCTCTTTGTGATGATGCTCTGTGATGCACAGAACAGTCAATAAGTGCTGTAAGTTCAGTATTAGAAACTCAGCATTTATAGTAGTTAGCTGGGGCAATTTTATCTCCTGGAGACAGGGCTTTTAAATTATGACTAATACATGGTATCTGGGAGTCTTTCATCTCCAGCTCTCTCTCAGATATTTAGCCCAGATATACTTACATTACTCCCAAACCACTCAGCCTTTCTCTTCCAATGCACACAAGAGAAATTTTTATGATTTATGTAAATGGGAAATTATCAGGCTTCAGAAAATTTATTTATTTTTTAATATTGTTTACATACAACCAGTAAGAGGATCTGGACTGAGGGATGTGGATAACCGAGCTTTGCAAAGAGAAAAGAGATGTGAGCAGAGAGGACTTAATTCTCATTCATTTAGACATAAATTAATAATAAATATGCTGGTTTGGGATGAAATTCTGCCTTCATGTCCACCAAGACCAGCTATTTTAATAAAGTTGGTTTGGCTCTGAGCTCTATGTTGGTTGCACCAGCTCAGGACCTGTTCTGATCATTCCTGCCTCTCTGCTGACTCTCTTTGAAAGTTTACCAACAGCTTTTCAATTATCTGAGCCTGTGAAAGCTCATATAAGTATCTGATTTCATTTAGTGTTTTTCCATCATGCTCTCGGCTACACTCAGTGCTCATTATCTTTGCACATTTAGTAGGTGTGTGACTACAAATATAACTTAGTGTGAGTATTCAGAATTGGGGACTGTTGGGAACTTTTCAATGAAATATCTTTGCAGAAGAAAAAGAGTTCTCAAACTGGCAGTGCAGCACTAAACCCAACTACTGTACTAGGAAAGGTGATTGCTCAGGGTATTGGAGAACGGGATCCATTTTTCATGCTGCCTTCAGTAAATGCTGTAACTCGACCTTCGCACATCTGGGTTGGTATCTGAATCAGCTGAACTTATTGGAACAATTTTATTATCGAAACAGGGATTTTAGCCTTAATCTCTCAGACTATACCCACACTAATATAATCAGCACCCCACTCCAGCAATATACTTTCTCCTCTCCTCTGAGTGTTTGTCTTCTTGCAAAGGCAACCCAAGACTGAGGCAAGAGTTCTTCTGCCTTCAGTGAGTGCATATCACTGAGGGAGTGATGTATGTGCACTCTCAGCCATGTCCCACAGCCTGCTGGCCCGGCCTTGTTCCTCCTGACACAGAGACCTTCCATTAATTTTGGTTGGGGAAAAAGAAAAAAACCCCACATTTTTAGGAAGTTCTTCATTTCATCCCTCTGCCAAATCAGACCTTTCTGAGTTCTTTTGATGGCCAGAAGACTTTGGCAGAATGAGGCTGTTCCTCACTGCCCTTTATAGCTTTAATCACTGTTTTCCCTTGTTGGGGTCCCTCCCCCGCCGTGTAGCCCTGGGAGAGGGGCCCTGAGGGCACAGACACGGGGT
>NW_008237902.1:1179232-1200752 GCF_000691975.1 Corvus brachyrhynchos | reverse complement strand
GCGCCTGGCATCGGCAGCAAAGCGGAGAGCAGAGGAGGCGACGCACGGAGAACTGAGCGGCGCGGCCCGGCCCGGCCTGGCCCGCGCAGCCCCGAACGCGACCCCGGGAAGGGCGCGCAGGCATGAGAAGCCCCGACAATTCCAACACGGGAGCGACCAAAGGAGAGAGCAAAGACGCAGCGAGACAGAAAACAGCAGCCACTCGGAAAAAGGAAAAGATCATAGTAACTAAGATCTTAGGGATAGTAAAATGGTATAATGTTAAGCAAAATTATGGTTTTATAACAAGGTGTGACAACCAGCAAGACATATTCGTGCATAGAACTGCTATTAAAAAGAATAACCCTGAAAAATGCATCCCAAGCTTGGGAGATGGAGAAGTCGTGGAATTCAAAATTATACGAGGTAGAAAAGGGTTACAAGCGTCGCAGGTCACTGGGCCTGATGGTGTTCCTGTAAAAGGCAGTATATATGCAAAAAATCGTAGTCATGTTAGACAATATCTCCATTGTAAGTCCCCCCTACAGTCTCCCTTTCCTAATCCCACCTTTCCCTTTTACCCAATGTCCTATTACCCCCAGTGTATTCCCAATCCGTTTTTTCACCCATGGTTTCCCTCACAAAACCATGCTTTTGCCAATTGTTTCCCCAAAAATCCCTTTCCAATGCCGAGTGGGGGATGAAAAGGGGGAGGGAAGAAGTTAAACCCTCTCCTGCCTCAGTTTCCCCACAAAGCATGCTCAGAGAGTCCTGTCTCCCTTCTGTCAGCCCTAAGATGTTCCACAGAATCTGACTGGACATTTATAGACTCAGGAGGGCGGCTTGTTTTGTTTTGAAACTGTTCTTGTTATGTTTATCCAGTTGTTTTCATTCTCCTTTTATTAAAATAAAACGAGTGAGGTGTTGGGGTCCCTCCCCTGCCATGGAGCCCTGGGAGAGGGGCCCTGAGGGCACAGACACGGGGTTTCCCTGCCCCTGCTCAGCCTCGTTCCCATTGGTTGGTTTGTGTTCCCTGCGCGGGCAGAAGGACCCTTGGTCCCGTGACTGGAACAGTTCCTGGGCAGAGCTCCGGCCATGCGGCTGGAGAAATAAAGATCTCTGAAACAGCTATCAAGAATCTGTCTGTCCATATATATTTCCTTTCCACGGGACTCCTGGTTTGATATATGCATGTTGCAGTATCCCCACTGCAACATTCCCTGTTGTTCATATGATGAACTCCAAACCATAGCTTGGTTGGCAGCTCAGTATCTCTTTAAATCACTACTGGTTTCTCCTATGTCATTAATATTTTATTTATGTTGTATTAAATTTCGCATCAGTCTCCATGCCAACAGTTCATGCCAGCAGCAATGTCTGACAGAATAATTTAAATCCTCAGAGATACGAGCAATTTCTTTTTGAAAAGCATCACAAAGTTGGATTCATTTTGTCCTTGTTTTGCAGTGTCAAGAGTTAGGCCTGGACACAGAGGGGTTTGGGTTGGAAGGGACCTTAAAGCTCATCTCGTTCCAACCCCCTGCCATGGGCAGGGACACCTTCCACTACCCCAGGTTGCTCCAAGCCCCATCGAACCTGGCCTTGAACACTTCCAGGGACACTTCCAGGGACAGGGCAGCCACAGCTTCTCTGGGCAACCTGTGCCAGGGCCTCCCCACCCTCACAGGGAAGAATTTATTCGTAATATCCGATCTAAACCTGCTCTTTTTCAGTTTGAAGCCGTTCCCCCTAGTCCTAGCACTACAAGCCCTTGTAAACAGCCTCTCTCCAGATTTCCTATAGCCCCTTCAGATGCTCAAAGGCCACAGAAAGGCCACCCCAGAGCCTTCTCTCTCCACACTGAACAATCCCAATTCCCTCAGCCCTACGTGTTCCTCCTCTGGCCTGTGTCTGTGGGGACACCAACAGGGGCACCTCTTCACACAGAGAGAGCTGATGACTAACACTCAACCTGGCATCAAATGTCATCTATGACTGACACCAAATCCTTAGGGAAAGGCAGAGCCTTTTGCTAGACCAGATGATAATTCTGGGAAAACAGAAGGTTTTGAATAGAAAGTCCCTTCCTCAGGACACTTACAAACTCTTGCTTGTGGAGTTGCATCATTCTGGCTACACCCCTGTTACTGCTCTCATTCCCATGGTAAGTGCAATCCATGTAATTATTTTATTGTTTCCCTGTTTATATCGTTTATCTGAACTGTAGGTTCCTATCTGCTTGGCTGCTGTCAAGCAAATCTCTTTGACACTGGTCTGGAGATAAAGACACTGAGAGGGAAAACCAGCAGCCAGCTTAACTCCCCCTTAACCACATACGGTATGGTCTTAATTTGAATTTATTCATTTATTTATTGTTATTTCAGCCCTTAGTAGATTTCCAGTAAAGAACAAGGAATGGTACTTTGTCCCAGAGGTTCAGCAAGAAGGGACAGCTCTATTGGGACTGCATGGCATCCATCCTGTCATCTCTGGGATGTCACACCAGCACCAGAGAAATGCAAAAACCAATAATAAAACAGTGAAAAGTTGAGTAGAAGTAAAAAAGGAGAGTAAACTCTTCAGATTTAAATAAGAGAAGAATACGCAAGAGAGTACGGCCAAAAATGGATGGAGTCTCAGGGGAAAGAGCAGCAAAAAAAGCTTGAGTGTGTTTCTTCATATTTAACAAAAAATGCGTTCAAGGGACCCCTAAAGAATCGCTATTTGAATGTGAAGTCTGGATAAAATAATGTGTAAATGGGGATAATCTAATGCCACACAGGGAAGATTCGACACTCAAAACACTTTAGTCTCCTGGGGCCCAACAAATTCAAATTTTCTCCCACCATATTCTCAAAATCCCAAATCTGCAAGACTTGGGGAATGCCATTAATCACAGGTGTAGCCAGAGGCAGAGATCCAGGAATCACAACTGCCTTCATAAGCCTCTGCAGCAGAGGGGATTAGGGAGAAATGAGTTTACTCGAGGAACTGTGCAGTTAGCACATATCATCCTGAGGAGCAATTTGTCAATATACAGCAACTCTGAGTGGAGGGGAAGGAAAGAAAGATCCAGGCAACAACTGCAGCTTATCCACATGGCTGTATTGATTTTCCATGCCAATTAATGCCAGCAAAGAATACATCCCTGGAGACCACACAGCACGAACTGTAGGTAAAATTGCCTCTCTTGAGACTGCAACTGCCTTTGCAGCCTCATGGTATCAACCCTCCTTGTTTGCTTCTGCTTCTTTTATTAAAAATCCACAGTGGGAAAGAGGCTGGCGCACCTTCCTGCCCTTGAAATGTAGTTGAGGGAATATCCATCTGTTTCAACGAGCCAAATCTATCCTCTATCTTGTTATTGTTGTGTTTTGCTTTGTTCTTTGTGAAATATAATGAATGGTCTTGCTTCTTTCTCCCAACTAGCAATTACTTTAGAGATCAAATCACAAGCAGCCCTACAGCCTTCTGACCAGGCAGGATTGTGAAAGACCGGCAGAAGTGTCATGCAGACTCTGCTGTGAAATCTGACAGTTTAAGAGGTTCCATCTTGGTCTAGGCAGTGATGATTTTTGATACCCTTTTAAAACATCCTGCCTTTTTTTTCTGCTCTGACAGGTATTGGAGAAATAAATGAAATCTGCAATCCTTTCTGCAGATGGGAGGGTATTTGACGATTCACTGGCCTGGAGGGTGCTAACAGCCATCCCTTACATATCTTGTCTTGGTTTAATAGGTAGTTTGCAGCTGTGGGATCATTGCTATATTTCACACTTTTGTTCTATTATTAGGTATTGGGGGAATATGAGACCATGGACAGTGTTGTGTTAAACTACTGGTTCCTGTATTTATTGGCACCACCTGGGGATTAAAACAGCTGCTGTCACTCTGCAGAGTTATCTTCAAAGCAGGGGAGATATCATGAATACATGATCAAAGCACCCTCACTTTGTCCCATTGTGCAGTAATTACAGATGGAAATGTTCTCTAAAAAGGCAGCGTTGGCTCAGGGGAAACAGCAGACAGAAGCTTTGCCCTGACATGGGAAAGCAAAGCCAGTCATGGAATCATGGAATATCCTGAGCTGGGAAGGACCCACATCGAGTCCATCTCCTGGCCGTGCACAGGACAGCCCCAAAGATCTGTGCCTGGCAGGGTTGTCCAAGCACCCACTGAGCTCTGTCAGGCTTGGTGCTGTGACCACTGCCCTGAGGAGCCTGTTCCAGTGCCCAGCCACCCTCTGGGTGAAGATACCCAACCAAAACCTTCCCTGACACAGCTTCATGCCAGTCCATGAGAGCTTCAGTGGTTCAAACACAGGAAATGCTCAATGGTTGTTTTGGGTCCCTTCAAAGAGGAAGCCACAGCAAGAGAGTCCAGCGGTGCCCTCCAGGGCATGTGAATACCCGGAGGTGGCAAGATGGCTCCTTATTCACAGTGACCAGAACCACATTTATAACAAAAACTCTTTCCATGGCCTTTTGTGATAATTTCAGCTCATTCTGCCATGGTTCCTGGGCAAGATCCTGCCTCTCCAGAGGCTGGTTGGAATCTTTTCACCCAAGGAGAACTCTGCACCCATGGGAAAACATATTTAACTTGAAAATAGCCTGGTAATCTGCCCTTTAGAGGAGAATAGGAAAGAAATCTTGGAGCTGGGATGGTGTATGAAACCTGTGGCAGAGCCACTGGCATGTTCCTTGCATGGGCAAAAGGAACTCAATAAATAATGCAGCAAATGCACAATAAATAATTTAGGTACCATGAGGCTTGGATGAGATACACAAGAACCCCTCTTAAATTTAAAGTGGCTCTCCCTTTCTGCATGGCCAGGATGGCATCAGCCTCTGGGACCCGTGTTGGTGGCATCCTGAGTGTGCCACTGCCCATCACGGCTCCAGTTCAGCAAGTGACACACACTGAAAGGCAGCAGTTCCAGCAAAGGCCTGAGTGAGTAATTTGAACATTAATTTGCATTTATGTAAAGTGCAGCTCTGTCACATGACTGCAGCCCTGTGCCAGGTGATGTGTTGGAGGTGTGTGGTGGCTCTGGGTCAGTGAGTTTGTGGTGAGTCCTTTCTGGGACCTGCACGGTGTTGCAGTTCAAAGTTTGGTGATAAGGGGGTGTTGTGGTTAATGATAAATGTGATCTTCCTCCTTCAAAAACTGTGGGAACTACTGAGGGGAATGTGAAGCTGGAGGCCAGTGAGAGAAAGGCAGGAGCTGGATCCCGACAGCCCTGTGTTCTAATGGAGCCCTCGGAATAATTATGAATAAAGCACTGTTCTTCCAAATCACTTTCTAAAATAAACCATCCAGATGGCTGTAGGGGAAGACCTAGTCATCAGTCTGAGTAATGCTTATTTTGAGTACATTAACCATGAAATGTGTACAGTTGTGCTGGATTGTGCATAATGAGGCTCAAACGGATGCAGAAGCCGGAATATCCCAAGTGCCAAACAGTGGTGGCCCACGCTGTCATTCTGGGCTTGGTCTGTGGGACAATCCTGAGAGCTGTTTCAGAGTGTCTCACATGCAATGTGTAGAGAGGAATGTCTTTTCTTTCCTACAGCTTTATTGGCTCTCGGATCACTCAGAAATATATATATGAGGAGATACTCAGTGCTAAGAAAAGGTAAATGTTCTCTCTTTCCTTTTTGGGAGAGGTGGAGAGGATAGAGACATTTTCTGATAGTCTGTATGAACAAGGTTATTTGGCTTTTCAGTCAGTGCTGGGATTCTTGCCCCTCCTTGCCCCCAGAGTGTCCAATTCAAACTTGATAAAAATGAAATCTGAAAAGCAACAGTCCCACAGAAAGGCAAAACCCCGGTGCTCTGATAGGGTTGCCTGTGTCTGCTGCAGCATAGTAGAGTGAACTAGAAATTCACAGAGGTGTTTTCCAGCTGCTGAGCCCAAGCTAACACCTTGTTTAGTGCTTGTACTGCACTTCCTGGTACGTGCAGAGCCGTGCTTGACTGCTTTTTATGGGGGCACTCAGCAGGATGGCTTCCAGCAGCATTCGTGCATAAGTGGTGAGGTATTGTCACTAGGTCAGCTGGAATTGTCACCAGGCTGAGGAATATTGGAAGGGTCTTGTTGGCTTCTGCCATTCCTCAAACCTTGAGTGAAAAGCTCTCCACAGGGAACACCTCCATCTGGCTGCTGGAAAGTGCTCCCCCAGTGCCAGGACAGGTGGAGGGGCCTTGCAGAGCCCCCACCCCACTGGGTCCCTTTCATTGGGCCCACCTGCACATGGCAGAGCTTCAGCTGAGAAAAATACCTCCTGAAACTCAGTTTGGCCACCACACACTAATTTGCATCACCAGACTTTGTGCTAAAATACAGCCTTAGTAATAGCAACTGCTTTATCTATTTAATTTTCCTGAATGCAATTTTTATTAGCTGTGAAATCAAGCCCTTTCTGGAAGTATGTGAGCAGCCTTCATGTATAGGAAGATTATAATGGTATAGCAAAAAAATCAAACCACTGGAAGCTCCTGAGGCATAAATTCAAACCCTCATTAATCTCTGTGGGCTGCATCTCAAATCTGAATTTTTATAGAACGTGGGTGGTGTTTTCAAAGTGAGTTGCTGGAATTGGTTGGCTGAGAGGATTGACTTAGATAACAATACGTTTCTGAACTGCAGCCTGCTGCCTGAACAAGATGCAGGCTGTGGTTCAGGCTGAGCATGTCATGTACAGGGGGGTGCCTGTGGCGTGGGGGTGGCTCCAGGTCCCCACAGTTCAGGGCTGTGGGAAGCACGGGGAGCAGTGGGACTGACACACAGAGCTGTTGATAGACTCGTTTTGATGTTTCTGATGTTCACTAATTCAGTTACAGCACGCTTTTATGTCTGCTTTATTCTTTTTTACAAGAAACAGTTGAACTTCTTTATCTGGGCCAGCTCAGCTTTTTTACTGTGAATACCCAATTTAAAGTGAGGTGTGGTGGATGTGTCATCCCCATAATTCTGTATCACTCCTGCCTTTCACCCCACCCCCACAGGAGTCCCTTACTACTGACAGAGCATCTCAGGTACTGCTGGAGACCTGAACACCAGGAATGAGTTAATGCTGGCTTTGGAGAGCTGCACTTGGCTCCTGAGCTTTCACCTGTCTCTTGTGCTTCCGGGAGCACCAAGGTCGTTGGTTTAAGCTGTTATAACATGAAGATTTCTGGCTCACTTCTGCAAGAAGACTAGCAAGAAATAAACTAGTGCACTTATGGAACTTTAGGTTATGGCTGAAGTGCTGTCTTTAATCAAGGACAGGCTTTGTGCCTAGAAAGGGGAACAAGAAAGAGGCTTAAGGCTCAATTCCAGCTCCAAGAAGGATGAATGTCGGAGGGAATCCCCATCAAATTTTGGAAAAAACTGTCAGTCATTCTGCTATCACAAACATCTTGGTACCTCAGATGTAAGAATTGTCCACATTTTGTTAGAAATACTCCTAAAATTGGAAGAATGGATTAAGGAAACCCTGCATGTGAGATGATAGCAGAAACATGATTTTATTTTCTAATTTAAAGCAGTGTGGTGTTGGCTTATGTAGGTACAGATTGGAAGAGAACCTAACCTTTATATTTTTAAATAAGTTTAAATAGTAGAATCTCTTATTTAGGGAAGCAGCAGTTCTGGCCACAGTGGGTCCTACACACAAAATTCAGCGGAAGAGGGAATTTTCTTCTGGAGCTCTATGTCTATATTTTGTGTAGGTATGAATGAGAGAGAGATATTGAAAGGTGTTGTCCCCTGGGAGCCAGCAGACACTTAAAGAAAAAAAAAAAGAGTAACACAGCAAAAAGCAGAAGACTTCTTTGAGTTCATCAGAGTCAGCTGAAGAAGTATTGACTTTCTAACAAGAAAGCATCAGCTCAACATTTTTTTTTTTTTTAGTAACAGAGTTTAATAAGTGCCAGATCCTTGTGGCTTTATGGGCTGTTAAAACATGCAGGCAGGCTGCTGTAATGAGCTGGAGAAAAACCCTGCAGAAAGAGGAATGTTTTTTTCCTGTAGCTTTGCTTTTACTCCGGAGCATCCCAGAGGCAGAGCTGTGGATTTCTTGTTCATGAGCACAACCTGCTGGCTTCCACCGCAATCAGCAGCGAGAGGCACGGGTCCATCTCCCTCCTCTCCCATCCACAGCAGTTTGTGTTTGGGAATGCTCTGGACTGTGTTTTCCCCTCGTGAATGCCCACTGAAATCCCTATGAGACATCCACAGCTTATTCTAAATCATGGAGGAAATATTAAAAAGCCAGGAAAAAGCGCCTGAAAAAACCCCAATCAAACAAACAACAAACAGTTTCTCTCCTCTCAGAACACCAGGTACTTGGGGGTCTTGGGCACTGAGGGCTTACTGCAGGCTGGGGCATCAGCTGACATTACCATGCAGAATTATCCCTTACGATGCTCTCTCTGAGCCACAGCCAGTGTCACAGAATCACAGAATGAACTGGGCTGGAAGAGACCTTTGAGATCATCAAGTCCAACCTATGACCTAACACCTCCTCATCAACTAAACCATGGCACTGGGGGCCATGTCCAGTCTTTTTCTAAGCATGTCCAGGGATGGTGACTCCACCTCCTCCCTGGGCAGACGATTCCAGTGCCCAATCACTCTTTCAGTGAAGAATTTTTTCCTGATGTCGAACCTAAACTTCCTCTGGCACAGCTTAAGACTGTGTCCTCTCATTTTGTCAGTTGTTACCTGGGAGAAGAGACCAACCCCCACCTGGCTACAACCACCTTTCAGGGAGTTGTAGAGAGTGATAAGGTCTCCCCTGAGCCTCCTTTTTCCCAGGCTGAACAACCCCAGCTCCCTCAGCCATTCTTCACAGGGCTTGTGTTCCAGGCCCTTCACCAGCTTTGTTGCCCTACTCTGGACACGTTTGAGCATCTCAATAGCCTTCCTAAACTGAGGGGCCCAGGACTGGCTTTTGGCAGACTCTGTAGGTGTATCCATGCTCTGTTTATCCCCAGGGGTTAGCTCTGAGCCAGCACAGCTTGGGTAAAGGTGTTCACAAGCAGCAGTTAGTGCTGGTGGCTGTAACTCCAGTTGAGAAAGGGCTATTATTTTCTCTTATGCCTGCTGACACCCACTTTCTTTCCTCACTTAATTATACTTTTAGTTGCACCTTTCCTTCCTCATCATTTTCACTTTAGGCTGGGTGCAGAACATGAGCCCCCACCTTCCCCAATATTCTTCTAAACATTTAAAGAAACCCAGCAGTAAAACTCAGAGACCATGGCCTGTAATTCACCCCAAAGGGTGATGAGGCACAGGCAGGTGATGCACAGCTCAGCCTCCATGCCACAGCTCAGTTGCCACAAGTGCAAATTTCCTCCTTCATTCCCATGCCTCTCCTGCCTGCAGACACCTGCTCCCACTCTGTTCTGCTCTGAAAGCAAAACCTGCTGTAAGTTTGTGGCTCAAGTCTGCAATATCATTGCTTCCCTCCTGCCCTGGAGGAAAGTGGTAGCAGTTTTACCCCCAGACCCTGTTGCTCTCTGCAGCTTCTGTGCCTGTGCCATCACAAATGCTGGCTCGGGAGCATCACGACAAAGGTGGCTCTGGTGCGATGCCTAGATGGCAGTAGGGACCAAGCCAGGTGTTATCAGGTACATAATATACACTTAAGAGTGTTTAATAAGCACAAAAGTCTCCCTCTAGTTGTGTCTTTTCACTCTGCAGTGAATGCAGAGTGTCTGATGAGGTGTCTGTTATTCATTCCCTGTCGTACTTCCATCTCACTAATGCTTTGCCTGAAAGTTGGGAGCTCTCAGGTGTGCTTAGAGGCTGCCCCTTGAACAAGCCTGCTGGCCTCTTGTCACCTGAAGGCTTGCCTGAAATCTGTGACAAAAATAAAAATCCCTAAGCTGTGGGCTCACTTGGCTGGCTGCAAATGCACAGTTGGGAGGAGGAGTGTGGTCTTCTGAGTACCTTGCTGAAGCCCTGTCTGTCTGTCCCGGCTGGCTGCAGGAATGACTGACAAAACCAGTCAGCGCTTATTCTAAACACATGAGCCCAACAAGCTTCTTTTCAGGATGAGCTCAATTTTTTAATTGCGTTTGGGAATCATGAGGAAGATTTGGCCCAAAGCATATTATTGTACAGAGAACACTTTTGCATCAAACCAGCTTTTTAATTTCATGGAAGCTTTCATCTTCAAATGAAAACCTTGGAGTGAGTTATTGCAATCCCTGCTGCAGAGCCCTTGCCATCAGAAGGGATGCTGGGTACCAGAGCAATGGGACTGAGAGCCCTGCTCCAAGGGGAGAGCAGGACAGCAGTGCAGGATGCTCTCAGCTGACAGGGGACAGGGACAGGTTTCTATCAGCTTGTTTTCGAAAGCAAATTGTTATGGAGTCTGTGTGCCACGCACTTGGATGTGGGAACAACCTTCATCCTACAGAAGATCTCAGCCATCAATCTGCTCCCTCACCACATGGACGTGCTGTGGTGTCAAAGCTGTGCTCACCACAGGGGCAGCTACTGGAGAAGAGCCTGGAGTCAGGGCAGTGACTCTGCACAGAAATTCATCTCCGCACCAGATCCCCCATGCTCCTGCTGTGTAAGCCTAATTAAAACTTTGCAGCACAATAATTAATCATTAGTAAGGGAATTAAATATTAGTCTGTATTATTGTAAACATTAGCTGTATATTAACGGGATCATTAGCTATTCATTAACTCTTTAAGCTCTTCAAAATCCCCTCTGTCACACTGCAGGTTTGTGTTAAATGTCTGTCTCAAATGACCTGAAGCAAGTGCCCTTTTACCTGCTGTTAGAGGCATCACAAATTCCAGAAGCAGTTTAGTTATTTTGCTCCTTTCATTATAATCTATTTGAATTTATTTAAATTCAACTATAGTGAAGACATATCATTGATATAGAGCCACTAAAACCTCCCAGAGATCAAAGGGAACGACTTCCCAAAATTATATATGGCCACTGAGGCAATCATTCTTGTTTTCTTCCCGTTGCTCTTGCACTGCTGGCATCAGGCATTGGCAGATCTTATCCCTCACTGAGGAGTATATGCCCTATAAAGATGCAGAACAGGGACTAAGAGAGGGCAAAGCTAATGATTATATTTTCATTCTAATAAGATGCAGAACCACAGTCCCATTTTTGGCCCCTTCCTTTCAGGTCATTAAGGCAAATCACTGAATTTCTCTGCACCTGCCTTCCTTCACTGGAAGCTAAGGTTATTTCATTTCCCCTGTGCAATCTCTATCCTTTCTCAATAAAAATGTAAGTTTTTAAGGCTGTAGTTTGTGCAGGCTGCTGTCCAGCACCAGGTGTGGTACCTGCGGGGTTTACAGCCCAGTCACAGCCAAGGTGAAATGGGAGTAATGGGACCTGCTGCCTGTAGCATCTAACATGGAGTGTGGAGGGATTTGTGGCCAAAGCAAGGGCAGCACTGTTTTGCAGGTCATAAGGAAAGTATTTATAGTGTCTGGATAGAGGAAACACCTACCCTTCCCATCTGAAAGCCACCAGCCTTGGCTATGAAGTCATGGCTTTCATTCCCCTGCCAGTTGGTTAGCTGGGGAAGCAAACACAAGCCAACTGAGGAATGAAATTCCCTGTTTGTCAGGTTCTTGTTTGCCAGGCTCCTGCTTGTGCCTGGGAGGCAGCAGAGCTGTTCTGTGGCAGGGTGCTGCCCACCATGCAGGACTGGTCCTGTCTCATCCCTCCCATCTGCAGCCCAGGGCTGCAGCCCAGACCTGGCCATGGCTCAGCAGAGATCTGCTCTCAGCTGGAGATGTGTTTGGAACCCCGTCCACACTGCTCAAGTCTCCTGCCTTTGTGGCGATGGACTGTGTCCCGGCTTGTCCTTACTGAGTGATCATTCATTTCTTGCATCTTTTAATCAGGGCAATTTCTTTTGGCCTGCTGCAAATGCTTTCCTCATGTAGATTAATTAAAAATAAAGCCTAGCTCTGACAATTTAATATGAGCCCTGGTCAGGATGCAGGCAGCCTTTTAAGCCATTATTCATTACACCATTCATATTCTTATTCATATATACTTTTAAACCATGTTTTTGGGAGCTGAGGACAGTATTTGTTAGTCATTCTCCATAAAGTTTCAGGCAGAATTAGTCCAGCTGGAGAGCAAAGATGTGCACGAAGCATCACATCTGCCTTGTGGCTGCACAGCCCATCTCTTGCTGCTGAAAGCAGGGGCATGATGCCAGCTGCACTTGGACAGCTCCTTTGGTTTGGGGCTTGCACGTCTGGGCAACAGGGCTTAAAACCAGGCTTAAAAACAGGCAGCTCAGCCCCATGAAATATCAAGTGCTGTTAATGCTTACTGCTGTTTGTTCCTCTCTGTTAGCAGCAGCTGACTGGTTTGGCCTTTGCAAGGTGTGAAACAACTGTCTAGAGACTTGGGCAGTCAATAAATCAATACTGGCTAGTGAATGATTTTGTTCTGATTTCCTCAGGGTGTCTATTTAAGTTCTAGTTTGATGGGCCTGGGGGATTTGCAGAATTATGACGATCCCTTGGAGAATATTCACCTTTCTGTGAACGACTTCAGATTAGTTTCATTTTTGTATGACCTCTCTTATTTCCCATAAAAAGATATAATTCTATCTCTACAAATAATTGGGGTAAAGTTCCATCCCTTCACAGTATGAATTTGTCCAAGGAACATTAAAACCTGTATTACAAAGCCAAAGGTAAGAGGTGTTACAGACTGGACCAAATGCTTCTCAGTGGGTGGTTGATGTGTCACTGCACTGCCAGGAGGTCCCCCTGGTGATGGGAAATGGGACAGGGGACCCACATGTCTCAGGTCTAATCTAATCCGGGACTCACCTACCTTGATTCTTCCTCTTCAAACTCTTTAAGTTCTCCAAGGGATCTTTCAGTGAAGCTTCTTAATTTTAACTTCTTATAAACTGACCTTGGAGAATCAACTTTGCTCCTGCTGGCAGCCCAGTAATACACAGGGAGCAGCTCCTTTGGGTGTGCTATTGGGACCAGATGAGGAAAGTGCTCTGTGGAAGTGGGATTTTGCTTGTCATGAATATTTATATAGAGTCTCCATACTTTGATACTTTCAAAAATGTAAATGCAAAAGGGGAGGAAGAAGATTTTTTTAAATAGTATTTTTAATACATCTTTTAGTCTACTTTTGAAGTCCTAGAGAATATTGTGCTCTTCCATGGCAGATTCCTGAGTGAGAGCAGCATGCCAACTACCTGTTGCTGGATTGCATTGCTTCACCTGTACAGATGCTGGAAGGACAGGAGCTGATGGGCACAGCTGTACCTCCACCTGGGACCCAAAAATTCAGCAAAGTTATTCACAGTACAGTGTTATTTGTGCTGACCAGACCATGCATTGATTGCAATATTTAGCAGCAGAAGAATATTCCCATAGGTGTTGCTGTACTGTACATCAGACATTTTGCTGAGCTGCATTTAAATATATAAAATATAAGTGCATCATAGCATTTCCACTAATCCTTTTTGCAGGACTTGCATTCAATGTCATGAGAAATTTAAATTATGGTGGTTGTTGTAAGTTCTACCAAGAACAATTTTCCTTAAATCCCTAAAACACTAAATGGGAAGGGTAAAGCAATACTTCGATCAGGAGCCATGTGTAGAGCTGTAATCCGGTTAAATTTTAAGACAGTGCCATGACAACAGGGCCGTTTTTTCAAATGGAAAAAAAGTTTTACACAGTGGCTGGAAAGGTGGGGAGGGGGAAAACAGTATTGCCATAAAATATATTCCCTCTTCTTATGGGGAAAACCGAACATATATTGGCAGTACTTACTGCGGGAGACAGCCCAAAGTGATGAGTAAATGCTGTTACCTGCAATGTCTGATTTCTCACACTGATGCTGGGTGTTTCATGCCAACACCACATTGCAGGAACTGTCACACAACAGGACAGATTTCCCACAGCTGCAACAAGCGGTTTGGGGGAGCAAAGCCCCCCTCACCCAGATGGGGTGAACAGGGCAGATGCCCCTTCACTTGTCCTGCCAGCTAAAGTCTATAAAACCTTTGTGACTTGCTTGACTTTGGTTTGCGCACTCAGTACCACCACTATGTTTGCTGAAGCCAGCAGAGCTGAATTTCTCTTTTTAGATGTTGATTTTACAAATGATACAATAATTTCAAATTAAGCACAAATGAGGAGTCATTTTTGTGGACTGTAGTTGGTCACACAGCCTTTAATTCCCTAGTTTTGTTCATTTTAAATGTATTTTAGTTTAAGTGTTGCATTTTGGCTCTTTCAGGCTTCTTATGCCAGAATTCTTATGGCAAATTTGCTTCATATAATGATTTTATTGTTAACAAACACAAAAAAGCAAAAAAAAAAAAAAGGCCATGTAATAGGTAGTCAAAAGATCAAGCAAATATTTCACTCAGTGTACAACAAAATATTATGAGGTAATTTTATTTTTTTTCCATTTTTAGGTAAAAATATTACAGTATACAAGATAATCTTATTAAAGGTAAAAATACAGTATTTTTTTGTCTAAACAGATCTACGTACAGTACACTTTTTTATTTTGTTTTCTTTTATTTTTGTACAAATATAACTATTATTCTATTAGGCTATATGTATTCTCATCTGGCACTTAAGAACTGATCACAGGTCACCTTCTGGCTCTGCTTGTCTCAGCTGAAACCTAAATGTCATCTTCATTTTATAGGTGTCTCTTGTAAACAAACAGTCCAGTTCCATGGTTCCCAAGTAGTAAGGTGTGCTTTAAGAAGTTGAGATCATGTACCCAACCATGAAAACCCAAGCCATCCACTTCTGCAGTTGTGTTGCACAGACTCACAACTTTCCTGTTGTAAAAGTGTGATCCTTGTATTACCACAGCCTTAGAACAGTTTGAATCCCTTTCTCACCCTCTGTAAGAGCCAAAAACATTACAATTTCTACAATGATTTTTCCTTTTTTTAATGTTCCCTTTTTTTTTTTTTTTTTTTTTTTGGTCACAATGTTCGATTGAAGCCTTTTTGTATTAATTTCAAGGTTGGAAACTACTGGGCAATGTTCTTCGTGATTGATCTCTCCTTATGGCTTGCAGTTTGACCTCTGGAATCTGAAAGCTGAGCTCAGTTGCATCGCTGTCTCTGGATTAATGCTGTTCTTTGAACTGAACACTTCAGCACAAGGTGTTTTACCTCTGGGTATTCCTGGGAAGTGAGCTTCACATCATTATGAATATTTCAGTACACTGTTGTCGGAGATGGGATTGACTAAGGATAAAAGAGAGGCTAAGTGCATATAAAGAGACCATATCCATCAGCAGACTAGCTAATACAGCTGGAAAAGGTGGAGAGGAGTGTTTGGCTGGAAATCCTTTCATCAGGTTAAAGGATAATTTACCCCACAAGCTTGATTACATTTTTCCAGTGCTGCCAGTGTCTACTTGTTATTCACTGCCTTGGTCACTTCAACAGATGATTTCTCATTAGTTTTTCACTAGCCACAGTGCTGTTCAAAGTCAGGGTTGCCAATGTAAACATAAAAGGAGCGTACACACCCAAGAATAGGAATTTTAAAAATTTTGCAGGGAATATGCTTGGCACATTATTTCTTCAGACTTCACCCAATTCTGGTAAGTACAGACTCTGTTGGTATTAATAAGCACAGTTACATTGTCTTCTCTGGCGTCAGATGAATGAAGATCTGGCTTTTTTTGCCTTTAATTGGAGGTGCCTTCTCTGTGGTGCATCTATTTCTGATGTCAAGGGGCATAGATTTTTACCATTAAGTCACTTTTGTATTAGAAAAGATTTAACTGGTCTCTCACCAAGTGCAGGAGTAACGCAAAGTGCTCCTACCAACACTTGCTTGTCAGCAAAAGCTGAGTGTGCAGTACCCATCTTTCCCATGGTTTTTGCCCTCCTAAGATGCTGGTTGAGAATGAGCAATGTCTCAAGAACAAGTTGTCTTTCTCTGTATTCACCATCAAATGTCCTTATTTAAGGTCTTCCCAAACTTGTCACTCAGCTGCTGTATCAGTTTTGCCAGCTCACCGGTAGCTTGGGACTTTTCCTCTAAGAGTTCATAGCGGAGACTGGAAATGTCTTGTTTGATTTCTTTAAGTTCTCCTGAAAGAGGAAAATGTTCTTGTTAGCAGCACTGAACCAAGTCAGTAATCCCTATGATTTCAAGACCCGAGAGAGCAGTAATTCCAGTGTGTTTGGTCAGGAATGTGTGTGGAGCTGCATTTGATCTCCCTGCACTATGCACTTGATATCTGCAGTTATAAGGAATAACCTGTACTCGCAGTAGTGGTACCAATAGCAACAGCAAATATGTGTGGAGAGTTCATGATTTTTCCTCAAGTTTGTTCTCTCTCCACATGTTGATCTCCACCTGCACAGGGTATTTGCAGGAGGGTAGCAGTTAAGAGGTGTTGGAGCTTCTTTTCCATCTGCACACAAATGCCACATGCCAGCATGGCAATATGGATCTGGATCCCGCTCAAAGCAGTGTCCTTGGGGCAGGCCTGGGCAGCACAGTCAGAAAATGCTTTACTTAGACACCAAGGTCAGGTTGGGTGTTGGCAATACCCTGGCTGTTGTAAGGGAAGGAGAGTTAGAGCTACAGGGGTTAGAAGGCCTGTGGAAGATCCTGTGACATGTGTGTTCCACTAAGGAAAAACAAGGACCTGGAGTTTCAAGGTTACAAGGGTGGCTCAGAGTCAGCACTGCTCACCTGAGTGTGAGCACGGGCAAGCTCTCTCTACAGAGGATCTTAACTGAGCTCAACCCTCGTACTGGCCAGGTCAGCAGCAATAACAGCACATGCTCATTAGGTGTATCAATTATAAAATTCCACTTGCCTTCATTGACCTCGTCATTTTCTCGGTCAACCTGAGCCTTCAGCACATAGCGCTTAATCAGACGCTTCATTATCTTCTGAAAGGAGAACAGAACCACTCCTTTAGTGGGAGACTGTCCACATTGCCTTCATTCCAGACTTACTATGAGCAATTCAAACATCTGTCTTCACTAGGGGTATTATTATTATTACTATTATTATTATTATTTCTCATTTATTTTATATTTTATATTGTGGACATTGTACTACAGTAGTTGATTGACAGCCATTCCATCATGACCCCACATATGAAGCACTTTGGGGTATTTTGTGGGATGTGTGTGAATGTAGAGCATGTCCCACAGACAGAACGAAAACACAGCTGATCCAATAGAAAGCTAAGGAATGGGTTCCAAAGCCTTCTTTTGGCATGTCGCTGTCTAATATTAATTTACAGGAAAAAATAAGTGGTTAATTACTAATGTTAGCAAACTCACGCACGATGCAGCTGACCTGAGGTTCACAGAAAGACTGTCAGCCTTGTGACTGGGTTTTTAAGAGAAAATAAATTTAGAGGAGGACAGAGAAAAGAGAGTTTGAACAGAGGTGGGGAACTTGGCTTAAGAGAGAAAAGTTCCTTAGGGAAATGGCAGATTTTAAGAGACATATACAGTGAAAAATACAGAGCCACGTAGACTTACAAAATGGAAGATGATTGTTAGTGAGGAAGGGTATATATGGAAATAGATTATGGTTATGGATATGAGCTTGCAATGTGCTATTGTTCCAAAAATGTCTAAGTTCTTTTTATCTAGAAGGAAAGTAACTTTGGCAGTCTTGGGCTGCACACTGGGGTACCGGTGATAGCCTCGTCTTCAATGCAGAAAAGACACTCAGTGGGGAAAAAAATCTCATAATAAAAAGCTATAAGGGAAAAAAAGGAATAAAAACATCTAAACATAAAAAGAATTGCTCTCTAAGAGACAGAGATTTAGGTGCATTCTCTGCAAACATAGGAGAGCTCAGTGTCTTTGATTGACCAGATGTCCAGTGTTAAGGGAGAAGCCTCTCCCAGCATGGACTCACTTCTCCACAGAGCAATCACAAATCTGCTTGGAACATCACTGAAAAATTCTGCAAAGGGTCTGAAATACAGATTAAGGAAACAGTACACCTGCTCTTTTTTCTGAGCAGCCGAATAAGGCTTATAGCAGTGCAAAAGGCTTCTGAAGATCAAAGAAGGATCCAGTCATTTGTATATGCCATGCAGCCATGGAATATGGGATGTCTAAGACTGTCCTTGTATGTCAGAGGCATCTGGCTAAGCAGGTGAGTCACTAAGGCAACAGAGATGAGGCACAGTGCACGTACGCTGTGTTGGAGATGGCCAAGGTAGAGGAATCCAGAGGGAGGTAGGGTTGTCACCTGAGAAAACATAAATGAAGTAATGTTTGGGGAAAGTAGGGAAAACCTGGATACAAAAATAAGTATTTTTTTCCAGAGCAGAAGTCAGAGGAAATTTAGACTAAAACAAGGAGTCAGAACACAGGCTCTTATTACGTGGGGAAAAAAAAAAGATAACATACCCTCTCTCTACTCCAGTTCCCATATCCTCTTTGATAAAGGTATCATTTTTCCTAGACTAGTTTATTCCCAGATCATGGCAGCTGCATTGACTTGTTCCTCATGCTTTTCAAATTATTGCATGTTCAAATTCTGTATATTTTTGTTATCCCTCCAGAGCACTGTCCATATGTAGTCTTAAGTACACAGACTGCAGGGACTGCAGATACATCACTCAATAAACACTGCTAAAGAAAACAGTTCAGCAAAAAGCATCTGCTTCAAAGGTTTTCCCAGTTGTAGAAGAAAAGCTTGCCAGCCAGATTATCACACTGTTCCTTCTTCTTTATTTTTAGATAATGAAGACTATTACACTCTCCTTATATTATTTGGGCAATTTCTTCCTGCAGCAACTGAAATGTTCTAAGATAATTTGAAGACAAACCTAGCATTATTAAAACAAAATAACAGGTACTTATCCTTTTCTATCTATTTTTCACAGTCACCTCTGGCTTTTTCAATATTGGAAATAAGGGTCTAATTTACCACAACTGTTAGGTGGTCTCATTGAGAAATAATAGCTACAGGAAGAGAACCAGTCCAGCAGAGGCTGACACATCACCTGTGGGTTTGGATGGGAGGGAAAGTGTCAAAAGTGCTGAAATGCCACTTTGAGCAGGACACAATCTCTCATCCCTTTTCCTTTGATGGAATCAAGCCAACTAACTCCAGGTGCCCGAGTGAATGTATCCCATTTCTAACTTAAATTTTAGATACCCCTCCTATTGTGGTAGAAAAGCCTGAAAAGTTTTTGAAACCAGTAGAAATTTCTTACTGGTCAGCTGAACAGCTTGGGAGCCCATTGCGCTGGATGCTGTACCAACACAAGACAAACCACTTCTAGAGTGGGCATTGCACATTTTAGCCAATTTAACTATTATTTTCCTCATCTGTCTTCAATGTCAGTCCCTTCAGACATATCACTTGCCATCAGATTCCTTTTCACTATATGTTAAAGAAGAAGGCAAAAATCCTGTGGGGCACATTCTGTTTATTGTATTGCCTTAGGGACACACTTGCACGAGAAATAACACTTCTGCTGGCACAACACTCTTGCTGGACAGACAGCTGTGGTACCCTGTGCCACCTCTGCAGCCACAAGGAGGTCTCTGAACCATAGCACATTGCAGGTTTAGCTTGCCAGGATGAGCCACTGCCAGAGGAAGCACATGCAAATGTTAATGCAGCAGCCGGAGAGATGACTCTGTGCCGTGGGAAATGAAATGCTGTCAATACAAGATGGGAGGAGCAAAGGTTGGATGACATCTCGTGTATTAAGTTAAACACCCTCGAGTGGAATTAATCAGCATGACAAATGCTAACACCATGCGTATTTCCATGGGTGACAGGCTGCCTTTGTCTCCAAAACACCCCAGCCCAGCCCTGTGCCAGTGCCCCAGCCTGGCACATCCCAGGATGGCATCGACTGGGAGAATGCAAACATCACCCCTGCAGGTAAGAGCTGTCCACCGGCAGACCTCTCCCCTGGCTCTTGCTTTCATGCTGTGATTACCTGGTATCTTGTGGGCTTGTTATAAGCGTTCTTCCCAGAAAAACTCTCAGTGTTTTGAATGCTAGAGTGAAAACGAACTTTCTGAAATTATAAAACATCATGATATGATTAAATCAATGATAGCTTCTCATATCCAGACAGCCCCAAACTAAGCAGAGCTTTAGAAAAACAGTAGGAAACGTACAGTAGAGCAAAAGCCAGAACATTCAGGGCAAACAAGTAAATTTTTGGAAGACAGAAAAGAGAAAAAAAAATATAAATTAATGGAAAAATCTGGATTCTAAATTATCTAGACAGAAATGGTATTCACACAAGTTTTGGACAATAAGGTGTTAAGAGGCACAAAATACTTTTATCTTAATGAGGCTGATGCTTATCAATTTAGAACACAACTTAAGAAAGATAACTACTTGTATCTGGAAAGAACAAGACTGTGGTATAAAACCTAATTCTGAAACACAATTGATTTTCACTGGTCCTTTTAAAACAGCAGCACATTTTGCCACTTCTTTTGGCTCAAGAAAAATATATATTTTTTAAATAAACCATTTTATTTTTATCAGAGGCATCGCAACTCTAGAAGCTTCCAAGGAGAATTTTCTGGACTCCACACACAGTATTTGTTAGAGATTTCTCTGACTGTAATCCACCTCTGAGGTTTTTGGTCCAAGTACTAACAAAAAAAAAAAAATCACTTATTCAGAGGAATAAATATCATAGACTTCTGCACCTATGTGCAATTGCATGTAGAGGGAAGGCCCTGGATAAAGGTTTTTCTTCCCTGGTTGAACCAGAGATCCTGATTATTATTATTATTTGTTTTTCAAATCAGGATGCTTATAATGATTAGATTAAAAATCTGAAGTAATAATGTAATTTTTAAAAAAATTCTTTCTTATTCATCAGGTGTGTCATGAGGTTACAGAGACTCTTGAAGATGTTATGTGAACAAAATCAATAGGCAAGCAAGAAATGACTGATACGCTTAATTGTTTATGCTAAAGCCATGGAAAATATGAATTTTGCATGAGTTCCATGAAAAAGGGCAAGCCAGACACTTTCACCCATGTGGCCTGGGGAAGAAGAGGCTTAGAGAAAATTGTATTACTTTGTTTTAGGCTTTGAAGCAGAAATTAAATTTCAAACAAAGTGAGCTTAATGGGGTTTGATTCAAATAACATTTTAAAAACATTAATTTTTAAATCATTATTTGAGGTAGTTGAAGGAGAAACACTTCTTTCATTTTGATACTCCACTGTTCTAGTGGTTCTTTCAGTAACAAACAGCAGTGTTAAATGAATTTGTAGACATGCTTGTCTATCTTTGCAATGCTCACTATGTTGGTAGTTAAATTATTTGGTAATATGGACTAAACCCCATGGATAGACTTCCCGCTTTAATTTAGGGGCTGGCAGAGACTGGATGAACACCAGACCCGAGCAGTTCTCTCAAACTCTGGAGGGAACCATCCTTTTTGGAGGCTGTGGGCTTTGCCTGGAGCTGGATGGCTCACCATGGACTGGATGGCTCACCCTGAGCTGGATGGCTCACCCTGGGCTGGGTGGGCCCCCCTCGGCGGGATGG
>NW_008237902.1:1131895-1178929 GCF_000691975.1 Corvus brachyrhynchos | reverse complement strand
GCTCAAACACCGTGGGCTGGATGGCTCACCGTGGGCTGGATGGCTCACCCTGAGCTGGATGGCTCACCATGGGCTGGATGGCTCACCCTGAGCTGGATGGCTTGGCTGTTTGCGCCTCCAAGGAGAGCCAAGAGATCCAGGTAGACCTAAAGCAGTCTACATATCCCAAAGGCAAATTCTGCAAAGCCTTCTCCAACTTCCCTTTCCTTCTCCTCAGTCTCTCTTTCAAGGTTACAGCTGAGGGCGGGCTGCACACGTCTCAGCTGGAGAGTCCCAGTGTCACTCTGTTCTCCCCTCCCTGGGCAGAGTCACAGAGCTCAGCTGGGAGAGCCTGGACCAATGGGCCTGAGCCAGACAAGCTGTGAGCCTGTTTGTGCCTCTGCTTCTGCCCCTCTCTTTGACCTTGTTTATTTGGCCTCGGAGTGCCTGCTTTTACAAAAGTTATAAAAGTGCCTGTTCTTATAAAGGTTGCCCTTTCCCTGGTGTGAGGATAGTGCCTAGGACAATGAGGCCACACCTCTGGGAGGACCCTCTGCTTGCAATGTGATACAAACAACATGCAGTGATGAGGTCCTGTGAGAGGCTGTGCTGTCCCTGATGTCCCCGTGTACCATGCAAGCCCCTCCAGAAGGTCCCTGGCAGGAATCCTTTCCACAAAGAAGCTGAAAAGGGAAGATAAAACATACCCGTTTTTTGGAATTCAGCATCCCCATCTCAAGGTCATTTTCACAGTTTTTGGCCTTAGATTTGCAGAGTTTTATGAGGCACATTTTTATTCTCAGTATGAGATAATAAAATGATTTAGGGCTTGGCACTAGATTAAAAGGAGCAGGTAAAGTCCTTCCTTCATCAAAGTAGGATAGCCAGAGCTTGGCACGTGCAAACTTCCACTCCACATCCGCATCCTCCTTGGGAAGGGAAGAAGGAAAAACAAATCAACACCCAAATTAATAAATAGGAAGGAGTTTAGCTATGACTAGGGCAAACATACAGGTAGGAGTTAACTAGAACCAGATTCTGCCTGCCAGAACAAGGCCCCTGCACAAAATGTGTATTTGTAGGCTTCTCTGTGGTAATCTCAAAACAAGGAAAATTTAAACAAAGTGGTGCATAAACAGAACATATGTGTCTTCCAAATATTAGACTATTTCCCTGTATATCAAAGGGGTTGTCTCAGTAACAATCTGGTGGTTTTGCTATGATGATGAATGAATGTGTCAGAACGTAGAGACATGGAAAGCAGGAGAAACTTTTATGAGCATAACAGCAGCAAAGACTGTTGCGATGAACTGCAGTGCTCTGTGTCATCTGTTACCACTGCACTGGCCAGGAATCCCCCATCGGGAGGCTCAGACACTGCGTTCTTCTGTCATCCGCTGATTTCCTCATGGATCCTGTCTGCATTCACCACCATGTATCCCTATACACCTTAATCCTCCTACTATTCACCTCCTGCCACTGATGAAGGTGGAGAAAAACTCCATCCTTCAGTGTCTGTGGATCTCCTTTATAAATTGCCAAGGTGGGCCATGATCGCTTCCAAGTAACAAGGGCACGGTTAGCAAATATTTTATGGAGGAAACCGTTCACTTGGCATTGATACACGAGGATGGTCAGGGCCATGTATCAGAACCATTTATCAGGCAGAAGAAAGGATGAGATACAGCTGCTGTACAGCTGTGTTCATTGTGGTGTACATGGAGGGCAGAAGCAGCAGTAGAGGTGTGGATCTGCCAGCTCCCCGTACTCGTGTACATCTGTGTTCTGCTGCAATTCATAACCTCTGATTACCCTGTACCTCTGAAACCTGGTCAGGAACTGGGCATGACACAATGGAGATTAATTCTGCCACAGTTACAGCAATGTGTCTTCACCAGAGCAGCAGCATTCACTTTTGCCATTTGCTCTTCTCATGGTTTGGGGTTGCACCTCACAGAATCCTTAAGGTGAATTACAGAATAAACCACTAGTGAGCAGTTCTAATGCCTTTCTGTTAAAGCAGTTAAAAGTACTACTGATGGAAGTAGCTCTGTTTTATGGCTGGAAAAAGGATTTCTTTCCATAAATGCAAATTTGTCAGGAAGCACCAATACTTGAGGCATAAACAGAAGAAAACCTGAAGCAGATGAAGAGGGATATTAAATGGAAGGCAGGAGAACATGGTCTTGTCACTCCAGCTTATGGTAAACCACCTGCCCACTGACCAGAATGGAATTTAATTCCTCAGTAATGTCCATCCTAGGACACTACTGACGTTGCTCTCATCAGACAAACACTTTGGCAGTAGGGACTTTTGCTGCAGTCAGTCACCATCCCTGGGGATATTGAAAGATGTGCAGATGTGGCACTTGGGGACATGGTTTGGCACAGCCTTGGCAATGCTGAATGAATGGTTGGAGTCCATGATCTCACAGGTTTTTTCCAACCTACGTGACTCTGATTTTACAACTATCTTTAATCTCAGTGCTAGTGAGGACTGAAATTAATTAGTATGAGAAGAACTAGTTTTTCCTCAATTAGGAGGATCTGGGCCAAACAGTTCACACTTGTTTTGCTTGCTGATACTTAAAAGTAATCTTTAACAAAATTTTGAAAATTTCCATACAATCAAGAAGAATGACAAAGCATTTTGCCAAGAAAATGGGCCATCAGAAAGTTTAGACTGCAAAGTTAATATAGGGCACCTCTTCAGATAGTTTCAGAGATCTTTTTTCTCTCAAAAACTTTCAAGAGCATCTCTGTCTACTACAATAAACTAGAAAATGCAGTAAGAGGCTGAGACCCCTTCTGAAGCAGAGCTTGTTTCAGGTGAATAGAATTCAGGAAATTGCTTGATCTTAAGTGATTAGAAACCTTTGGAGAAATGACTCCGCTTTCTGCAAGCCTGGAAGATTCTGGGACAGAGAGCATATGTAAGGTCTCTCTGACATTTAGACTCAGTTACAGCATGCACAGGATAGAGTTATACTTGTACTACAGCACATGGATGAGTCAGACATTACAGTGAGAAAATATTTTCAGCCCTGGCCATTTTCAATGTCAGGTTCTGAGTGGAGATTAGGACAAGTAATTAATACAAACCCAACTGCAGAAGTTTGACATTTAACAAATCAGAAGTAAGAGGTGACTCAACATTAACATTATCCAAATAATGTATTTTTTTTTCTGCCTTTATTTAGATTAGCAGGGAGTTGTTTATGTCCAAAGCATTTAGCAAATCCACTCTGTAACAGCCATACTACTGAGCAGGGCTGGGTAAACCCTGCAAATTCCTTTCTGCAGAAACCTATTCATATTCCTTGAGGGCTCTGTTTATATGCTTTAAAAGATGGTTTTTGTAAATGTCCACAAAGTCTTGTTTTGCACACCCTAGAGACTCCTCAAAAAAAAAAAAAAAGTATCAAATTTTATGCCTGGTGATTGGAAAATACGGAATTTCTGAATATTTTCATGAATGCACATGAGCTTCAGATCTACATGGGCTGGAATGTTTAAGCAGTAGAGAACAGGGCAAAAAGTCAGAAGAAATATTACTCTGTCATAAGCAAACAATGCAACTAAGGCAACACACATTGATAAATTATCATAACCAACACAGGGAATAAAAAATATCACAAGCCACTTTCATTAAATATATGTAAAGGAAATTGGGTTTACTCACAGAGGGTCATTAAAGACAAGGAATCCAAAATTGTTCTAGAAATGATTCACTGTTGATTATTAATTCAGTCATAATCCGGGAACAGACTCAGCCTTAACTCATAATGTGTAAGATCTGTTTTCAGCATTCTAACCTTGGATGTGGAATAAGATACACTCTCTTTGGGTTTTTACCATTTGCATTATCAGTTACAATTAAGTGCATTGAGTTTATAATCTGATTTCTTATCTTACCTCAATTTCCTGATAGGAGTTGTTGATCATGGCTATTAGCATATTAAGCAGCACAACCACCATAGTCACGTTATATACTCCATAGAGTACATATCCAATATTCTCAATGAATTTATGGTCGTACTTCAGCACCACAGATATCACTTCAGATAAGCCAAATATTGACCAGAATAAGGTTTTAAAACTTTCTTCTACCCTAAAAATAAAACAAACAATCACTTTATAGAGTTGACACCAGGTTAGCCAGGCCACATCCTACTAATAAAAGCAGCAACACACAAATATAAATATGTCTTGGCACAGTTGTTGTAAACCATTATCCATCACCCAGGGAGGTGCCAAATCATATTTCCTAATTTGATAAAGAAATATGATTTCTGGTTAATAGTACAAAGTTCCAGTGTGCCCTGATTTGCTCCATCTGTTATCAGGTGCATTACTTGTCACTTGGATTTTGTGTCCCTAATAGGGATGACAAATCCATGGGCAACTTGCAGTTTGAAACTTTTTATGTAGTGCTTTTTGCTTCTACTCACTCACTCTTTTTTCATCCTGAGAAAATAGAACCAGGTCTGACCTCATTCTATGCAGTTTCCAGGGCAGAAGAGAAGCCTTTTACCCAGGAGAAGGGATTGAAAAGTTCTGCTTTGTGGCATTAAGATAAAGAACACAGAGTGCAAATATAGTCACACCATAGTCTGATTCTCTTCCCATACTGCTTTGGGACTGCAAACATGTCAGACACCCAAGCATTTGCAGGAAAAAACTGGGCTTAAGGAGGGGTAGAAGATGTTGCAGAGAGGCATTTTGATTTGTTTATTATCTTTGCTTAAAAGTAGAAAGGAACAAGAGGAAAATTAAAAGATGGGAAAAAGGGGAATAAGCCAATGACAAAGAGAAGTGGGGCTGGAAAGAATGTGGCTGGACTAACATGTCAAAAGGAGAGACTGATCCAAGGAGTCGGGGCTGTAACAGGCGGAAGGGGAGCAGCCACAAGCCACAGCTGAAAAGGATGGAAGGAGGAGGAGGAGGGATGCTGGCACATTTTTAAAGCATTTTGCCTAATAATTAATTTAGAAGGCATTTTGCCTTTGCCGAGCAATCCTTAGCCATTAACAGTTAATTTCCTCCTTTCTCCTCTTGCCTGCCAGGAGGTGAACACCTTCAAATGAAACAATGCCATAGACAAAATTATTTTGATGAAATGTTTTTTACTAGGGTGGCAGACTAATCCTGCTAAATCTGTTAAAAACAACTTATAGACACAAACCACAGCATATTCTACAAGAAAAATAAGCTTTACATCAACTCTGGTGTCAATTACACCATTCACAAAAGCAAGAGAAATTAATTTCAACCCTTTGAAAGGCTGGTGCAGCTTGCTGGGCAGTTCCTTTCTGCTGCAGCAAACTGGGTTTTAATTCCCATCATAATTTGTGTTACACCATGTTTCATTTACAAGTAAAACTGCAGTAAATAGAATAGTTACAACGTACTCTTGTGGGGAGTAACCTTGAGCGATGTTTCAAATAAATGTTGCACAGCTTTATTGATCCGTAGAGCCCCTGATACCACAATCACTGACCCCTGTTGCTCTGCACAACTGCAAAGATACCCTTGTGGGATGATCTCTGCCTGTGCTACACTCAGGTACCAGCACTTTTCCACTTGCTGCACGTTTCACGTCCTGTAACACTCTGCTCTTTTCTCCTGCCCTCATCTGCAGCTGAGCTGACCTAGCATTAATGTGTCAGATTCCCTCCACTGTACAGTAGCAATCTGGCCACTGCTTCTTCCATAAATGTTGTACTTTCCAGTTAAGGAACACATATTACACCAACGATCTCTGGCATTGAAACCCACCACCTAAGTGATTTCACAAACTAATAAAATCCATAACCCCCAGCCTTGAGCCCAGCTGCACCCTGCTATTAACTTCTCTTTTAATTTGGAAAGGTTCCCTAAGTTTTCCACCCTGCTGGCAGATTTTAATACAATGTGTCAGCTCTGCTCCTTTTCTGCAGCTTAAACATTAACCTCTACACTTGAGCAGTGCCGAATCTCCTTGAAAAGTTAATTGAGAGCTGCAAGCAGCCTTGACCACCCTGAGCCCCAGAGGTAAGGGCAGGGGTGCCGGGCTCTTCTGTACTGTCCATAAACCTTATTTCCAGTGTTAGGTAAGGCACCAATGCCCGTGGTGGTGGGACTGGGAGGGTGGTGGAGATGTTGACCTAACCTGTAGCGCCAAAGTGATGCTTAGCAGTGTCCCCAGGCAGATACAGTTCTCCCTCTGTCAGAGGAAATGGTTTAAGGAGACCTTGTACTAGTCCATCCCTACCCTTCAAAAAGGCTGGATGACCCTTTCCTTCTCCCTTTTAGATTACTGCCAAACTGCACGAGATCTGGCACAGGTTGCAGGGAACATCAGTTGGGCTTTTTTTTTAAGAATATCTCACTAAAACGTGAGAGGAGGACCTCAGGAGCCAAGTTCTAAAATACTCCACGATGCCAGTGTGTCTCCTTGTTGCCAGCTAAGCAATTTACCCCCTTCCTGCAAGGTCAGCAGGTGTTTTATCCTTCTCAAAGGCAAACAAATGAAGGCATGGAGGAAGTCAGGAGTCCTGCACAGACTGACAGCTCCTGGCAGCAGGAGGGTCTGGCAGTGACAGATTGGCTGATGCTCCTTGCGGAGGTGGGTACGCAGCAATCACCTTCTTTACTGACTGTTGCAGTGGGGAGACCACAGAGATTTTTTTGGTTTTTGTTTCATTACACATATTACAGATTATTATTATATTATAATCTGTATATTATGTTAAAGATTTTGCATCAAGGAAGATGATGCTTCCTAACAGACCATAGCCAATCATCTAGTTGCAGATTTTCCTCGCTTTTGTAAAGAGCAGTGTGCTGTTCATCAAAAAGGATCATGGCAAGTGTTATAATTGAACTGACTTAAGTTGGTTTTCATAGCTGAGAGAATAGTTAAGGGTTCTCTGTTAATTGTTAATTAGTTAACCACTTAGTATTGGCTTTGCCAGTTGATTGTTAATTGTTAGGAAATTTGCTGATTAACAATTGTTATGGGGAGGTAGTGTTAGGAGCATTTTCTGTATTAGTGTTAGGATGGTGGGGAGTGTTGCAAGTTGGTAAAGAGGGAAAGTTCTAGAAGCTGTGAGGGTCTGTGCCAGTCATGTCTCCTTAGCATAAGGGGATCAATACCACCTGCTGATAGGACCGAGACCAGCGAATCGCTCGATGCCCAAGAATCACCCCACAGATGAGAACCTATGTCCTAGAGGTGACATCTAAACGAGCCAATCGGACTATGGAAGGTGCAGGGGCCTGGGGTGTAAGAGGGTGCTGCCTCTATGGGGAATAAAAGGCAGCGTCCCTCAGGGGACGGGGATTTCTCTGCCCGCACACGGCCATGAGTGGAGCTTCCCGTGCGCATCCTTTCCCTCTGACTGTTGTGCTGATTTGCCAAAGAGATTCTTAATCGTCTCAACTTAAACAGTGAACTCTAAAAAAGGACAACTGGCTGCTGTGGTCATTTCTCTCAGCAAGGCTATGATTTCATATCAGTCTTGTGCCCTCTTCAAGAAAGCTCAAGGCATCCGTTCAGATTTATCTCCTTAAATGTGTTTGAGAACTAACTCTGCCAAAAAAGTAATGCAGTCAATATAATTACAAAATGATCACATTTTGACAAAACAAGTAGAAAAAAGCCTTCAAGCCTCAAAGTAGCTGTGGCACTGAAGAGTGAGTCACATTTCCCTTTGGGAGAGTGAGACAGAAAAGCTTCCCTTGTAGCCTTCAGCCTGATTTCTGATGCAGAAAGCAAGATGAACACAATCAGCCTTGCCTCCATTTCGATTTTGTTTGCATAGCATGTTCTTAATTACAGGCTGTTTCAAGAGCTGTGTGCTGTACACAGCATATGATAAACAGATAAACATAGCTGGCGTAGTGGCAACTGCTGAGGAAATGATCTGCTCTTCAGCATTGAAGAACTTCCAAAACATTTTAAAAGTATCCCATGGTTAGTTAAATAATCTCTATATTTAACTGTGTGGAGTAAAAACAACTGCATCTTTATTTCCTTTGCTTCCAGAACATCAAAATGAAAGAAATGTCACAAACTTCATATAATAACTCAAATCAGAGGCCACTGGGGTACTATGTGCTTGCTTTGTAGATGACAACAGAGGAGAAATTGAGCACACACTTTCAAAAGTACAGTAGCAAGGGAGGGTGAAAGTTAAACCAAACATTCACTAACCATTATCATTAGAACAAAGCAAGCAATTCCCTCAGCATACACTCTTTTTTTCTGCTTACATACTGCCCTGGAAAGGTGTGCTTTTCTTAAATGTGTAATTTGGAGTTGTTTTAGTGAGCAGCTGTTTGTCTAAGGGCTCCCACTGAGGTATCCAGGGAGCTGTCAATGCTCTTTGGAACTGGCCACAGTCAATTAAGTGCACAACTCCAATGGGTCTTTTTCTGTCACAACTGTCCAAGTGACCTCTGAGAATCAGGTCCCACAGTTAAATAGTCATATTTTGGACTACAAAACAGTGTAAAATTTCACCCATTCTCATTAGAATTCACAAACATGTCCCCCAGGAAATGCCTTCTGTGATGTTGCTGAAGTCACAGAAGGGTTAGGAGGACACCAAAGTAAGCATTACCCCTTTTTGGCCCAATGATTTTTCAGTGAAGGAACAGCTGAGTTCCTTGTTCAGCTCTAATACTGAAATCTTCCTTCTTTCCATGAGTAAGTTAATGGCAGCAGGAGACCACCACCTACAGCAAGGCCAACAAGCAGCCACAAAAAATAGAGCAGGAAGCATTGCTAGAACTGGTGACTGCCCATCTGCCAAAATAACCTTGTCATTAGCTTATTAAAATTGTTTGAGACTGTCTACCTCAAGGCTTCTAGTTTGTTGAAAGGAATGTCTAAGAAGGATTTTTTGGAATGAATGTAAATCTATTCTCTTTGTTTCACATGATGAAAGGGCTTTTTTTCCCTGATCATCATTTGCCACTCTTGTGTGTTTAAATAATCAGAAGAAAGTAAGTATTTTAAAAGTCTTTTCTGAATTCTTAAAAGGAAAATTTATGCTCTTGCAAAATTTGCTTTATAACAACATGAAGTCCCTCCAGGATAAGTAATCAGCAGTCTGAAGTTAAGGAGGATCTCTCCCCAGTCCAAATATACCTGGGGCATTTAAACAATTTTTACTCCAGTGAGCAGTCATCATTTTAGTGAATGTTTGATCATTATTTCAATCAAAGGACAGTAACTGCTGGAAGATCCACTTAGATAATGAGTGCTAATAAGAGAGTTACTGCGCTGAATTGCACCAGCAACTGGAATTTGTCAATGACGTTCTCCAGGGATGTGCCTGGGGGATGCTGTAAGTGAGGGCTGCTGTGCCACCAGGCAGTCAGGGATGGTACTGACTTGATTCTCATTACGTCTTGTGCTTCAAGGGCATCTTCTTTTCAAATATGAAGCAAGTCACATCCCACATACTCAGTTCTCTTCTCCCTGACTACTGAGCACAGATAGATGTAAATGCATCTGGTCTCACAAATCCTTCCATTAAAATGCACCCTGAGGCTACAGGAGAGGTTTAGAAGGCACATTTGGCTCAACAAGGGAAAGTAAACATTATGTTACAGGTTACATGTCGCACAAGAGGGTGTGTGGTAAAACTGGAAGGCAACAGCCCCTTGCAGGACAGAAATGATGCTGAAAAGGTCATTTCTCCAAGAGGAGCGATGAGCTAAGCCCCAGGCTCGCTGTGTAACATGTTCCAGAATTGACACATCAAATGCAGCATCAAGTGTCTGCTGTGCACACTGTAACCACTGTGGGCTCAGGCACTGTGGCTGTGGAGTGGTTTTCTGGAAGTCAGCTCACAGCAAGGGGAAAACACCATGCCAAGCTTCCCACACACACAGGTGTGTGGGAAGGAAAGCCCCCCCTGTGTCCCTAAGGCAGTCAAGGTGGATTTGTGAGACTCAAAACTGACTGTCCCAGTGGTGTGCTGGTGCCACATTGCAGTGCAAGGGAGGAGGCTTTCTCCTGGATGCATGGGACACATCCCTCATAGTCAGCAGGACTATACCCTGCTCTGAAACCTCCTTTAGGACCTCAGCTGTCCCTCACAGGATTGGGACTTGTGCTCCTGGGGTCCTGCAGAATTGAGACTGCATTTTGTCCTGCCACCAAAGGGCTGTAAGTTCAAAAGCAGCCTCACTCTGAACCGCATTCCATTGGCGTTTTTCAACCTCTTTCTCTTCCCAACGTCCCTGACAAGGTGAGGGAGGGGGACACCTAGCACAGACAGCTGTGCAGGGCTGTGGGTGCTGGCAGGTGAGCATGGCCCAGGCAGACCCACTGTGGAGAAGAGCCTGGTGTGATGCTCTGTGCAGCTTTCAGATGGCTTCTGCTGGAAAGTTCCCAGTCAGGACTTAAACCCCACATCCCAGGCACCCTGGTTGGTCTTGCTCTGTTTTGAGCACTATGACCAGCAGTTGGCTCTGCAGAAGGGCACCCAGTAATCACACCTGCACTCAGATGATGTCCTAAAACAGATCACACAATCAGAATATTCTGAGTTGGAAGGAACCCACAAGGATCATCAAAATGAATGATGGCCCCTAATCTTAAATGAATGGCCCCTATTTGTTGGGTTCAGTTCCCCCAACGTTGGCTCTCAGAGAAGCAGAATCCTTTCTTATTTTACACACATTTCATCCTACAGGTTTAGGAACAATAATCTTAGGTTTAACTTATTCTCCACTGCTTCTCTTCACACACTGAACTGAACATCTCACAAAACCTGTCCCTGATCTGCTGTTTTGATTTCCAGAGATAACCATTTCTGAACTGCTCCTCTCCCTACCCTCAGGCCTAGAGCTGGCTGCCAGGGCTGCAGGCTGTGGTACAGGTTTCCCTGTCAAAACCTGGGTGTGATTTGCCCACACAGCTGCAGCAGAAGGTACCTGAGCAGACCTTGCATCAGCAGCAGGCTGGAAGGGGCTGACGAGAGCAGCCTCTTTCCCCCAGGTACTCACGTTGTAAACGCGGGGTTGTACTTTGCACCAAGGTAGTAGGAGTAAAGGTTGAACATCCCAATCATGAAGGCTAGGAACACCATGATGAAGATGACCATGAACTTGAAGATATCCTTCACAGTCCTCCCCAGAGAGATCTGCAGGGGGCCGAAGCTTTCGTTGGCTGGAAGAATGTAAGCAATGCGGGAGAAGCTGAGTACCACAGCTATGGCATACAGGCCTTCTGAAATGATCTGAGGATCCGAGGGGAGCCACTTGTTCCTGGCTAAAACAATACATGTACACTAGGTGTTAGTAACAGAAAGGGTTAGATGGAAGCTACTATGATAAATGACCCTTTTCCAGACTCAGCCTTGCATTTGGCTAGGAGTTAAAGAGAAAAAACAGCTTTGGGGCAATTGTTCACTGGACCTTAGCATGCTGTACAAATAGGGGTGAATTAGTTGTATTTTTCACATGGTAAAGATGGGAAATGACCAAGTCACTGGGATTTACTGAAGCCAGACAGTGAAAACAACCAGCATGGGTTTAAACAAACTCAGTATTTTCTGTTTCCTAGTTGAATATCAACTGGGTTATGCCTTTTCCATTTGAAGCTCTTAAGATGGAGAACCACAACCACAACACAGTGGAATGTAGCTGTAGATTTGCATACAGGGCACTGTGTCAGTATTTGGAACGGAAGCATTATGGAGACCAAGATCTCTCTCCTCACCATTAGAGAAGAAAGTTAGGATTTGTTCGAATAAAGCAAGTATAAACATTAAGTATACCATTTTCATGTTAACTCTAAATTAAAACCAGTTTCTGAAGTCTAGTAACTGTAATATTTTTACTTTAGAAAACTCCAGATATGCATCATTTACCTAATATTCTGAAAATTTAAACATTTATATTAATATGGCTTATAAGTGTCCTTGCATCAACTGAGGTTCTTGGTGGAAAGATTGTGATTCACAGCTAAAACATGCGACATCTTCAGGGCCACAGCAGTAAACTTAGGCATTATTTGCAGTAATGTGAACCAAAGGAAAAGCAGCAGATGGAGGGATTCACAGGATCTCATTGGGATATTCTGTTCTGGACCCTTTGCATCTTTGTATCATGAACTCACTTTAAATGGGTGAGCAGCAAGCCAGAGAGGGAAAAGCCACATTTTCTGTGGCCTCTTGCTTGCGTGGGCAGAGAGGGATGCAAGAGACTGAGCTGGTGGGGCCACGCAGATCCTGTGGCTCTGTACCCTGCTGTGGGTCAGGCACGTGGCTCTGGGGCTGTGTGGGGTATGTCTGCAGGGCAGGAGGTGCTGCCTCAGCTCTCCGCTGCAGCCCAGCACTACAACAACCACCTCACAGCTCTACGGAGCAAGTGGTGTTCTTGGTGCCCAGCTCTGGAGCTCCTGCAGCCCCTCTGTGAGCAGAAATCCCCATGGATTTTGCCCAGGGTGACATCTAGAGTTTGCAGAGGTGTGCAGTGGATCCAGTCCCCACACGGGTGTGAAGCTCTATTCATTTCCGTAAGCAAAGGAAAACCATTTCAGCCATCCAAAATAACAATTTCAAGGCACTGCTGCTCCTTGCATTTCCCAGTATCAGCACTTATAGGTGATACAGGATTTACAAAAATGCAGGTTTTGAGGAGCAGCAGCTATTTTTATTTATTTTTATAGAGGTGTTGGATGTAGCAGAAGTACAGACTTACTGCAGCCTCAGTTTACACGTCTCCCTCCTCTCACATCTGGAAAATGAAGCAGATTAATTCATCTGTAATTTAAATTATATTCTGCTCACTCCCAGTTCCTGATTATCTGTTGCTCAAGCTACTTTTTCAGGATGTGATTGACCTGAATGGCACAAGAGCAGAGGCTGCATGAGGCTTGGATCCTTTCTTACTGGCTGGGAAGATGGCTGGAATGGGTAGATCTAGGGAAAATAATTCGGTTTAATTAGGAAAAAACCTATATAAATTCACAAGAAAAAATCTGCTTTCAGTACTCCCACACATTAACCTAAAAGAACAGGAAGTATTAGATAGCAAAAAGCATCTTACCGTAGGTAAAGTAAGCAACTTCAGGGGGAAGGGTGACATTATTGAGGTCATCATCTTGAACGTACTGGTCTACGTACTGTTGTGCCTCAGAGGCTTTGAGAAAAGCCATGAACCTGGCAGTGAATGATGCCACGAAGATGGACAGCATCCCGAAGTCCAGCAGGTTCCAGAGATGCACCACGTATTCACGTGGACCCTCTTCCCAGATCTCCTTGCACTCTGACCATATCATACCTGTGGAGGGATCAGAGCATCTTTAACTGGCAAACACAGAAGGTGTTTTTGTATCCAGACAGATCTGTTTCCTGTTTTCAGTGGCTTCTAAGACCAAAGCAAAAGACTCTTTAATTAAATGACTTTATGGGGAATGGGTCATGTAATCTTTTCTTAAGAATTAATTCAACCTTGTAGTTTGTATGTCCTTTTGTGCTTACAAAGTAGAAATCTCAAAATGTCACTGTTTAAGTCAATGGTAAAGCTGATTTCTGATGACGACAGAAAAAGCACAGTTCAAAAATTCTGATGACATGACAAAATCCTACTGCTGATGTGTTTGGAAAAAATGTAGATTTCCTTTCTTGTCCCCAAAATGACCTTCCTACACTGTGCCACTGAAAATGGCACTGCTTGCTCTGCTGCTCTTTTCCTCCTTCCCTAAGATAGTGGGTGTGTCCATTTTGAGAATGCAAACAGAGCTGTTCAAGAGTAAGTTTAGTATGATTAAAAAAGGGTAGGGTAGAAGTTCTGTCCTTCCAATTTCATAAAGCTTTCTGTATTAAATAATGAATTTCCATATATCAAAGGCTGATCTGTCACTTTGAAAACACTGAGTTTAGCCCAAATTTAGGATTTCTGAAAACAGACTTAAAAATAAACCTTAATGCCAAACCCAGTGAATTCAAATATTTAACATCCGTGTCCTACTGGGAAGGACTGGGGTGGACAAGTGAATTCAGTGGGCAAAGAGCTCCGGTCAGATTCACTAATTTGCCCAACTTTCAATCCCAGCAGGGCTCCAGGGCCGAAATCTTGGTCCTGAATAGCTAAAGTGTTGGAATATTTAACCCACTGATAAATATTTCCTGCACTCTACCCAGTCCTGTTTCCATAGCAGCAGCAAAATTCACATTTAATCAAGAAGGAGAGGTGCCTGCCAATTTCCATGTGACCTCCTGCAATCTTCTCCTTTCTGTGAACTCCTTTCATTCTCTCTGCTGGAAGCTCTCGTCGTGTGGCATGTAAATGCATTTGCTTGGCTACTTCTGAGACTCCTGGAAGCACAGGGTGTCCCCAGAGCTGCACTCAGAAGATGGGTTACTGGGAGGGAAACAGGTCAGTGGGAATGTAGCCTGGGGGTAGAGGAGTGGAGAACTGCTGCTGTCAGTCCATGTGCATGGAGAAGGATTTAAAGAGAAAAAGGAAAGCTGAGCTATCCATAGCACCATCAGCCAAGGTCACAGCGAGCCCATGAGCTCCACATCCCTTGAATCTCCCTGGAGATGTACCCTGATATAGGTTATGCCCTGTGTAGATCTGTCTTGGGAGAGAGCCTGAGATCTGCAGAGCACTGAGCAGAGGCAGAGGGAGGGCAGGAGAGGAGCCTCCCAGCTCTCCTCCTCCAGTCTGCAGGTGCTTGGCTGAGTTAAAAGCAGGAGCTTCATCCTGCACTGGCACTCACCGTGAGTGAGATTTAATAATAAATAGCCTAAGGGAGAAGGTGGAAGAATTGGTTTCTCAGGACTTTTCCTGGAGCGAGGATGAAATATTAAAGAAACATTTCTACCTTGAAAAAAAAGCATCCCAGAAGTGATGGATAGGAGCCATTAGCCCTGTGCATTACACATGTGTGCTGTATAAAGGTGCTAAAGCACTCAAGGAAATACCACATGCGTGGTAGCATTGCCCAACAAAGCACTTGTTCATTGATGACCAGAAATGACTCCCATCCAAATTTATTTCTAATCTTGCTCACTTAATATACCTAAGTCACAGATTAATGAACAAAGAAATGTCTAAAACTGAGGAGTCTGACCAAAATTAGAATCGTTATGTGAAAGTAATGTGCCTATAATTTGCACTGTTTTTTTCCCCAACTTTGTGGCAATCATTTTTAAAAAATGTCTATTCAGGACAAGTAGAAAAGTTCCAGTAATTACTTGGTCAGCACTGCTGGGTAATTGTAGATACATTGTGAGATAGTAATTCAAAGCTTCTCCTTAGTAAAAGTATTGAGAAGAGAAAAATCAGCTAAAATTCAGGGGATGGGACATAAGAGGAGGTGTAAGAAATAAGGAGAAGCAAATAGGCAAAGCAGCTCTGCCAGGATGTAATCACATTTCCATGTGGTGTTTCTGAGATCCCCAATGGCTCTGGCAGGGGGCATTTCCCTGAGTTTGATGTTCAGAGATGTGGGATATGAGCAGCTCCTATGCTCCAGCTTCTGCATGTCTCGTGTTCCCACAGCAGGGATGATCAGAAATGTCACCTTGATGGGCAATTCTGGTTTCAGCAGGGGAAGGAGAGTCAAGATATAGGCACAGCCCATCTGGAAGAAAAATGGGAGTGTGAAAGAAGTGCTGTTCACCACCTGTGCACACAAAGGAACAGTTTGTCAGATTTTTATATCCTCTGGCCTGGTACATAAATCAAGAGCATCAGCAGATGTTGCAGAGCTGCCTTTGAGCCTTTCTGGGTCCACCAAAGGCTGTTGGACTAAGAGATTAAGACTGCTCAGATTGCATCCACCCAGAGTTTAACTGCTACCCTGGTTGCTCTTGCAGTGGGGATTTTGAAATAAACCCCCCCTGCTTTCAGTGCACACTTCTGTCCATACTGATCACAAGGAAAATCCCAGCCTTCCTCATTTGAAGGCAAGAGATAGGAAGATCTGGCCACAGGGAAGAGGCATGCAATGAGCCCTGGATGCATGAGCCAAAATTGCTGTGCCCAATGTACAAGGGGATGTTGGTCTTGTTTAACCTCATGAGATCCCCATGGTTCCATTTCTTAAACTTGTCTGGATGGTGCATGCCATCCTTCAGGTGTGTCAGCCTTGGCACTCACCATCTGCTGGCTTGCTGAGGGTGCTCTCGAGCCTCCGTCTATGTCATTAATGGTGGTATTAAATAACACTGGTATTAAAAAAAAAATATGCCCTAGGGTATATTACCATGTCCTGCAGCTGTAGGGAGGAGGAGAGAAGATCCAGCAGGCAGGAATTGTGCAGCAAGATTGATTTATTTAATTATTTTACAAACTCTTTTATAGACTTTTTTCTTCATAGTCTAATTGGACAAAGGACCAGCCACCCCTTGGGGGTGATTGGCTAAAATCCTAAAACATCCATTGTCAAAATATTTGTCTACTATACTATAAACAAGACTTCTCCAGGTTGCAGGTATTTCATTGTTTACAGAACTCTGCTACCTCTTCTGTGAGAGAGAAAAGTCTCTCAGGGGCTTAGAAAATAGCAAGAAAATCCTTGCTAGCAGCATTTTTGTATCCACACACTGGTCCCAGTACAGACCCCTGGGGGACACCACTTGTCACTGATGTCCATCACTGGACTCTGAGCCTCTGACCAAGCAACCCTCCAACAGCTTTCTTATCCATCTATCAGTCCACCCATCAAATCTGTCTGTGCTTTAGAGAGAAGGATGTTGTGGGGGTCCATGTCAAAGGCTTTACAGAAGTCTGGTTAAGTGACATCTGCAGCCCGTCCCTTGTGCACTTACACAGTCACTCCATCAGAGAAGGCCACTAGGTAGGTCTATGTTAGCCACTTTAACTATATTTGTACTTAAAGATACATATTTATAATACCTATAAGATTTTAGCACCAAAAGTTGCCACCCTTGGTGCTTTCAGAGTCCTTAAAGTTCAGGGTCACACATGGGGCTCAAGAAGTGCAGGTGTCTGCAGGCCATGTACACCAAACTTTCACCTCAGTATTGCTGAAACATTATTTGAAGCTTTATGGAGGCAGGCAGGTAAAATGGCCAGAGAAGATTGTCAGTGCAGATGTAGGCAATCATTAGAAAATCTCATTATATTCAGGAGTCTGTACAATGAATCACCTTTCTTATCCCAGAAAAGTGAAAACCTTCAGTTTAAATGAAATGTTTTCTTCTTCATCTCTCAGGAACTCAACAAGCAGACAGATACCTACTGCCTACAAGAAAAGAATGCCTAGTTTAAAATCTAATCGTCTTGTCCAACTGCTTTAATATAATTTTAAAAATATATCTTACAGTCTTACTCTATCCAGTCTGGCATCTATTCAGTATTTTCTAGCTTAATATCCTGTATGGGATTCTGATTATCATGGGAACAGGGAACAAAGAAACATTGGACAGGAAGTCATCAGATAGAGCAGCCATATCCTATTTTTTAGGGGAATTTAATGCCATCAGTACTTCTGGAACAGTGGAATTATTTGCTGCAAGAAAAGAATCAAAATCATGGTGGTGAGCAAAAATAGATACAGAAGAAGTAGACAAAGATTCTACAGAGTTGATAAGCTCAATTTCCCAATAAATCTTCCCAAGCTTGTTTAGATTAGTGGTTCAAGCTAAGTGACCTGCCAGGAGTAAATGATGCCTGTAGGAAAAGTGAGACATCTGATTTTGTCTAAAATTCCTTAGAAATTTAACTTGTGCATGTGGCACACTTCTGCACTCAAAGGGTTCACCCACATGAATCTTTACTTTGTCATTGTTGAATAACTTAAATTCCTTTAAAAGATTTGAGCACTGCACTGTCCTCTCACCAGTAAAAATTTCATACTACGAATTTCATAAAATCCAGTGCTTACTTGCCTAGCAGGTTTCATCACTAGATCTTGGAGTGCATTACAAAAAAAGCACATGACATTATACTCATTTTGCAGACAAAGAAACTGACGTTCAGTGAATTATAGTAGGATCCCATGGCAGGGTAATAAATCAGGCAGACTCACCACACTTCTTTCTGCTCACTTTGTCCTAGAGTGAAGCCACAAGACCTTCTTTAAGATGCAGTGATCAAACCAAGAGAAGTAAATAGGCAACATCTATAGCATTTACCATGGAAAGTGGAAAATCAGGTAAGTGAGAATTTGCTAAGCATCATTCAATGTTTTCAAAAGTGGTGACCATGATCAAAGTCTTCTTTGCTCGTCTTTTAATTAAAACTCTTGACATCAACCTCTAGACTCATAGTGAATTGTTTAAGTTTCGGGGAGTTGTCTTGGTTTGCGTTTTTTGTTTGTTTAGCTTGGTTTTGGTTTTTTTTGGTTAGTTAGTTGGGTTTTGGGTTTTTTTAAATTTTTCCTTTGTCTTGTCACTGGGTATGATGCTATTCCTAATGAGGTTGAGTTCCCACGGAGAACTTGTAGACATTTTGGTTTTACTTACCCAATACCCACTTCATGATCAGCAATTCTGTCCATGAGAACTGAGTTGTTTTGACTCTGAATATTTGTTTTGGATGATCCGTGATGGTCTCGTTGGGGAGATTTTTGACTCCTTCAAAGCGGTCTGAAGCGTTCACTACTAACAGTCCAAGGAAGATTGTGAAAGAAACTGCATGAGCCACAAACTTCATGAAAGGACTTCGAAGGGTACGTCCCAGCTGCAATGGAACATACACAATCATAAAGTTTTTATTTACCCACCTCCTAGAAGTTTTTTTCACTATAAAAAAACCTTTTGAAAGCTTTTGCCCATGGTAAAAAGGATTCAATAATTGATTCTGGATCATTAGCTAAATAGGGTTTAGATTTGTTCAAGTTGTTATTTGCTATTACGAGACATTATACATTGGGTAATTTTTATGCATGCCAATGTCTTACAATGCCCCTTTAAACCCACATGTAATATCTAATTGTCCTGGCCATATGGTGAGTGGAAAATGAAGAGACAGGACATTTAGATGAAAGACATGTTTGTTTGTGTATGTGTTATATGAGTGCACTCTTGTGTCAATATAAATCCTAGTGATGGACACAATTGTCATCCTTAAATCATTGTTATATGTCAGAATCTTTTACTAATGGTGAATTCTTAGTTTGTTATCAATGTGTAAGAAAGAGCCTTCTGTTTAAATATTCTGTGGCAATGCTTTTCATATGCTTTGCTATGATAGGCTTCTCTCATAATTAGTACAAAAGCTGGAGAATCACTCCCTGAACACAAGGATTTATTTGAAGACATTAAGCCAAGAACCAGAGCAGCAGGTCTCTTCACTACAGATAATATTTGTTCTGCTCTTCTTGAAAAGCTTTCTTTGTTAATGAATTTAAATATCACTCTTTTAATTTTACATTTTCTGTGAACCAAGAAAACATTACTCCAGAAAGATAGAAAGAGTAGAAGCATTTTCAGGAGCACTAGGGCTGAAGCCTGTAGTGTTGGACACAACAGGGAGCAATGGAAGAGCTGGCCTGGATGGGGCCTTTCCAAACCCCCCACAAAGCAAATTATATATATATTTTTTTTTTGGTATATTACTCATTGATTCATTCCCCTTGATGCCAAGGTATCATCCATTTTTTTTTAATATCTACTGATTTGATCATAAAACTTCATAGGAAAAAGGACATTAAAAGGAAAATCCTTGTTTCTTATTTATCTCCAATAGCAGATTAATTCCAAGGAGCCCTGGTCTCTGCTCATGGCAGAACAGGAAATATTTCAAAAGTGGAGGTCTCTAGGTCTAGCAGAAATTCAAAGGAAGTCCTAGGATTCTGGGTTTTATTTCTTTTTCTTAACAGAGTTTTTAAAATGTCAATTAAATCTTTTATAAAGTTGACAGAATAGGAAATCCTACTGGAAAATTTGCATGTTTCTAAATATGGAGAGACTTTCCATTAAAGAAAATGAAAATGTCTGCTCTTTCCCCAGGTCCTGGCTAACATTCCCTGAGGTCAATAAGGACATGTTTAATTGGGTAGATATTGCACTGACTTGAAAGCCAAGTTTCTTTAATCTTGTCTAGGAATAATATGGCAGATGTAGGAGTGGATGAAGTGTGTTAAAAATAGTCTCAACACTTGCAGTTCTGGTTCACCCCCAGTGCTGTCACCCTTGGTGTAGTGCTAGTTCTCAACAGTTTTTATGGTTGGTGTTGTGTAGATTTATGCTTTGTAGTAGAAATTACAATTCCAGTACTGATGGGATGATGGGATAGGCCTGAAAAATGTCCCACACAGTAATAATCTCGGACGTTTTCCTCCTATGACCTGAGAGAGTTCAGATTGCAAGAGTAAAGTGGAAAAACAGCCATGGATCCTTAACAAGAAGTTTTTAAGAAAGTGGATTTGCAATCTGTATGAGATTCATTTCTACCCTGAATTCACTGAAAGAGAAAAATTGAATCTACCTATTGAATCACGAATCCTCTCCAGATAATGAGAATTTTTCTGCTGTCTATAGAAATGCAAAAAAAGAAAGACCTTAGATTAAAGCAGCATAGTCTCAGTTATGAGAGAAATAATCCCGTGTATTACAGAACAAAATGAATTCTATGGGTAATTTCATTTACTTCTCTCATGATTAAACAGAAATTTGTATTTAGTTAGTGTTACATCAGCCTTTCGTCCCATTTATTACTGCAGAAAGTTTACAATTATTTTCTTGAGCTGAAGCTTTTTCATCTCTTCTCAGAAATCTGATTTTAAGTAAGAGCTACAGAAGATGTTGACTAAAATATCCTGTAAAAAATTAATGAAGTGTCAATTCCTCCAGCCAGTCTAACACTTTATGACTAAAAGATTTTTCAAACAACATGATACCGTTAAACTCAAGGTGTGTAACTGCATGAGGGTATCAATTTCTCAATTTTTTAGAAAATAAAAATACCACTTTCATCAAGCCAGGATTGCAGGGTAGTGTCTGGCTGTACTGCTAAGATAGAAACACTAACAGTGAATGAATACAAAGGTTCATTCTGAAGAGAATAGATCAGTGCATGACTTTAGTATCCTGTCTCTATGATAGGAAAATAATGAAGCATACAGACATGTCAGAACAAAAATATATAGTGTGATATCATTACAAAATTTTGCGAATGCTCAGGCAGGAACAAAAAAGGATAGAAACATCATAAAGAAAAAATCCATTACTGTGCTCTGTGCTACGCTCACAGCAGAAGCATGAAGGATACTGTTGTAGTGATTTCATGTATTTCAGGATAAAAAGGTACAGATACAGCTTAGGCAGAGTGAGCCATTAAAGTTCCAGTGCTTAAACAATGCAGAGTCCGTTTCGGTGGGAGCTGCAGTCCACAATCCCCAGCATGGTTACAGGAAAATGAGACAACAGCCATTGAGGGCTGTGTATGAATGATCTCTCAGTGTTGCAAAGTTTGGCCGTGCACATCAACCAACCCGAGGAGAAAGAGAACACATCTTGAAGCTCTACAGACAATCCAAACAGTCCCTCGTGCTCTTGTCATTACATTTTTGGGCAACAGACTGTGCAATTTTTCTATCCAATCTCTTTTCTCTTTTGATCACCAATGAAAAAAAATTCAGAGACCAACATATAAAGCAATAGTTTATTGCAGATTCGTGGCCTCCAGGAGATGGATGAGTGAGCATGGATATTTCAGGATAGGATAGGCTTAAACTTCATGGGTCGTGTCAACAGTCTGTGCATCCAGAAATGAATGAATGAATGACTGACAGTAAAACTGCTTCTAATAAAGGCAGTTCTGTGCAACTGAGTGGAAAAGAATACATAAGGTTGAGGTGCAAACTCCAGGCAATACTATGTACCAAATTTTTGTGGGTAGTATTTGGTATGGTACATTCTAACCTCACAGAGCTTTATTAAAGAAAATTTTCTCTTGGGGAGGATAGGCTCCAAAGTATGTTCCTAGCTAAAATACATCAGTATCTTTGAAGTAATTTTGAATATGAATTCCTTTACTATCCTATGTGAAACTGCAGAATGTGAGCAGCATAAGAATATGATACACAGTAGTGTTGATTGGACAGCTCCTATTGCAATATTTCACATTAGAAATTTCCTCCATTTTTATCACTGCCTTGGTAAAGAAATGAGTCCCTGACTCATTCCTGGGCACCTGTGTGTCTTGTAAGACAGGCCTGATTTAAGTTAAATATCATAACTGGTTGTTCCTATGGAAAAAATATTTCATTGCCCAGTTGTGTGATATCAATATTGCTTCCATCAGTAAAAACCAAATAAAACATTTATGAAGTTGACCAGGACAAAACTGGACTGCTCAGAGTGGAAACGCTGCCTATGTAGAATTTTCTGCAGTAACACTGTGAGAGGACACAAGACTCTTGGATCAACCTGCAGCCCTTGAAACTGAGGCCAATGATTTTGGGTAAGGTACAAATTTGTGGGGGAAAAATGCATTTGTTATTCAGTTATTTCTATCACAGGCCCCAATCAAAAATCAAGACTACATTGTTCTGATCAAGGCAAATCCATGCATTAAAAGACAATACCTGCCTGAAAGAAATTTCAATTGGACTTTGTGCTAGAGGATTACATGTGGTTTTTCACAGTCTAAAGTGGGGTGAAAAGAAAGGACATTGAAAAATGAGAATGCATGAAAGGTTTAGTGTAATGAAATCAAAGCTGATGAAAAGTTAAGTATCTCCCACCTCCCCCCTTTTTAAATTTTAATACATCAACTTCAAGAAATTAAAACCAAGTAACTTTCTCAATAGTTTCTTACTTCTGCTGTAAAACTGTTTTAGTTTTAGGGGGGTTTTGCCTCAGTTTCTTTCCCCTTAGTTTTTATGCTTTCCTTTTAAATTGTCCGCTTATTTCTAGTCTAACTGTTCTCCCTACCCATTGCTATATTCAAATGTGGCCTCTCTAATTCTGAGACTGCACCACAAACGTTGCTGTTGGATGGTGTGCCAACTCCCAACACGTTCAACAGAGGTGAAGGAAATTAAACAGCTTCATAAATCCCTGCTAGACTGGGGTCTGACATGAGGGAATCGAGGTGGTAATTCCACACTAATTCCCTCTATGATCCAGCCAAAACCACCTGCAGCACAGCCTGGCTTTCACATGCACTTCTCTGTGAGCACCTCTGGAGTCCTGTCTGGTACCCATGGAAGATGAGGGGCTCTGTGTTGATACAGACCTCGAGGAGATGAAGTTACATCCTCATATACTCTAACACCAAGTACTCCTCTTGGAGCTATTTTGGAGGAGACCAAGGCTCGAGTGTGTTTTATTATCTCAGACATACTGAAGGACTGTTTTTCTGATTCTATTAATGTACGTTTCAAATTATAATCTCTCCTCAATACTAATTGATGGATCTATAACTACTTGGGTTTGATAAATTTAGAAGGGATTCCTCACTGGTTTTTAGAGGAAATGGGAGAAGATACTTTCAAGACTGAATACTGTACAAAATCACCAGGGGTGATTTTGATCAAATTTAAGTACCTGTGATATGCCTCCTGCAGAAGACATCTACCTTGGAAGGGATGATGTTGCTGGCTATTGCTGAATGTGAAATGATCTTTTCCCCTGCCACCCGTTTTTCTGTGGCAAGAGCAGTGAGAAAACTGTTTATCACTCAGCCACACACCTATTTATCTCCCCTTGTTTGAGCAGACTCTTTCAGGATGAACCCTCTACAATTTCATACCACAAACAACTCGAGATTTTACCCAGGCTAATGGTTGGCTCTGGTCCTTTGCCCTTTAGGTCTCAACAAATTCTCCTCCTCCATCTGATCTATATTTAGGTATACAGCAGTATTCTAAGTTTCATCATCTTTTCCCTCAAAACCATAAATATTTTATGATTAAGTCTAGTCTTTGCTGCAACACTAAGAAGTTTCCTGGGGCTTGCCAGAGTATCAGGCCCACGTGTCATAATAATGCTCCACTAACTAAAACCACAATAATGCTCCACTAACTGAAACCACAATAATGCTCCACTAACTAAAACCACAGTAATGCTCCACTAACTAAAACCACAATAAAGCTCCACTAATTAAAACCACAAGCTCAGAAAGAAGGAGGAGAGGTAACAAAGGAGCCATGAAGAAGGGAGGAACCCACAATAAAAAGTGCATGAAAGGAACAAGAGTTTAACTAAAGAATCTTGTCTTTAGTTATTTCCAGTTTTGGTGGCTCTTCTGTTCTTGCTTCACTCCACTCCCATGTTGTTATCTCCTATAAATTTCTTGTTCCTTTCTTGTCACCCACTCTTCACCCTCTTTCCCCACCACCCCACTTTTTTCCCTGTCAAGATGAATCTCAAACCATGCCAGTTTGTTCCATTTGTGCTGTCAAGCGACACCTCCAGCTTGCTCTCCCCCGGGGCAATACTAGAGGGTGCCATTAATCATTTCCCAACAGCATTATGGAAAAATCTGGGGCTTCATTCCAGGCCCTGGGTAGAAATGCCCATAGACCCCACGCACCGTCAGGAGTTTGTACCTTGCTGCAGGGAGCGATCCAGTAGGCTATTGCAAGGAAGGGCAGGCCGATGGAGACTCCAAAGACAGCCAAGAACTTCACAGCTATGGATTGCTGCCTTAAGCCTGAGAGGTTTTCATACCACATGGTGAGCAATTGCTGCTGGCAGTTGGGGTGAGCAACAAACTGTGAGAAAAGCAGAAATAGAGACATCAGTAGCATTGTCTAAGGAGGATGAGATTTCAGGGAATAACCTTCTGAGCTTGCCCATGGAACGTGACAGGTCGTGCCTTTGTTGTCTGACAAACAAACAGAAAACTGCAAAGCAGGCACACAAGACCCTCAGGTACTGGCAGAATGTGCATCACTTCTACTCCTTGTCTTCCCTAGGGTCGAGCTACCTTTATGTGATTAAAAAGCAGAATGTCAGAGCCAACCCCCAAAATCCATGTGGTCAGCACTGACAAAATGCCTCTGAGCAAGTTACCTCTTGGGGTAAGACAGTCTACCTGGGATTCAGAAAAGACACAGATGTACTTGGAAGTCAAGCTGAAAAACACCATCATGACTTTGCTAGAGACAGAGGCCCTTGACCCAGCAGCTTAACATGGCACTAATATTATAGTGTTCTATTCACTGTGTAAAGACCAAAAGGGAGCCATTCTGCAGGGCTCTCCTGTAAATTATGAGATCTGGCTGGTATTTTGCTACTTTAAATGCTTTATCTCAGAGTACCTTTCAAAATATGACAGCTCATTCTTTACTGATCAGACAAAAAGACAAATTCAAAAGCAGAAGGAAAAGCTGTGGTGCTCTGGTACAGAAAGTACCTGTTTTGTACCCTGTAACTGAGACTCTTCTGCAGTTTACTGTTCAGAGGTAAAAAAAAGAGATAAAAGGAAAGGCGAGCAGCAGAAAAGTGAAAAGGACAATTTCTTAATGGCAAAATTACAGCACCACCAGATCCCACCTAACGGTTTTATAATAAAAGATTAAACTTCTTTATTTCATATTGTCCTTTGAGGTGATTGAATTTAGAATGTGGCTACCTTTAATCACAAAGAAGGATAATTAAAAGGCAAAATAACAGAAAGAAAACATGAAAAATAAATATGTTGCTGATGCAGTTAATTGCATTAGCAGAACTGAGGGTTTCATTTATTAGTTCAGTGGCTGAATGAATGTTCCTAGGAGGGAAATATAAAATGCTCTACTATTTCAATGAGCAGAACTTTCTGGAGGTGAAGGGGAGGATGAAGGGGGTCAAGAAAAAAAGAGAGGAGGAAAGCAGAGGCTGCTGGAGCTTGGTGGCCACTGCTGCCCTGCCTGCCTGGACATGGACCAGGTCTGGCAGCCACTCCTTGCCCTGGATCAGCCCTTTAAGCTGAAAGATTTCAGCCGTTGCTGTAGTTTTCTTGGGACTGAAAAGCAGAGAAAATGCTAACTCTGCTTTCATCTTCACTATCTGTGAACCATGATCGAATTGGGAACTTAATGGACTCTTTTTGAGATGTTTGCATAACAAAACTGTTACTGTTCAGAAGGAAATACAGTTGCACAGTAATTAGGATTGCTGTGGAATAGCACTTTTCCTTCATTAAAAGCACATTAGCAGATGTTTAAAATGCGCTCTTGAGATGAATTTGGCTTTTCTCAAAAAGAAAAAAAAAAGAAAATGAGACTTTACCCCTTCCACTGAATAAATCAATCAGAACAAAGTAATTTGTAGGTACTTTTAACCTCCTTTGTCTTTAGAATTTTTTCCTGGAAATATTAGCGTTTTAATATGCTTTCTTTTAATCTGCTTTCAAAAAAAAGCAAGCTTTTAAAAAAGATAATTATAAATCATGAGTCCTAGTCCTTCTGAGCATTTAAAGTTCGAGGTGATGACAGCAGTATTACACGGAGGCATTTCCTAATGCCCAGCGTTTATGTCTGCACTAATGCTGCTTGGGCTTGTTATCTTTCTGGCAAATTGACAGAAAAATCAAGTGGAAGGAAGCTCGGTAGAGAATTGATCCCTTTTCCAAATTTTATTTTCAGATATCATGAATTCGACAACAATTGTAGAGGCTCATGGAAAGGGAAATTACACTGGTGAATGTGCAGACTTCTGGGATGAAGGGCCCAAGCAACATCCAGACTTCCTCCTCCTCTTGCAATTGCTCACTGCATTATGAGAATTGATTCAAACAAAGAAATTCAGTTGTCCTTGGCAATGAGACAGTCAAAGACTTCTGGTTGGCATTTCAGAGACTTCATCAGACATTTTAATCTGTCCATTTTTTCACTTTGTCTGGGAACAGCTACAATGAAAATACAAATATAGGAAAATTGAGAAGGAATTGCCATAAAACCCAGTTCAGTGGAACAGTTTATTTTGTACAAGGCAATAAAGACAGGTGGAGTGGCATAGAGCCTTGATGGTGTTCATCTTACTCTGATTATTACAAAAATGAGGGAAAAATAGGTTTAGGATCAGAAAGATCAGTGCATGAATGAGTTTTGATCTGTTATTTGCTTATAGCAAGCAGTACAGTTTTCATTGTTTTCTCTATCAGACATTAATGAAACACACAGTGACCCCTGGGCACTGCCAGCCCTCTCTCTATCAACATTTCAGAAACTCATCTTAGATCTCCTCAGAGATGTTACAGAGCCATTTAACTTACTCTGTCCCCTGGGAATGGGCACTAACACCAAGTTAAAGATTACACTAATGCTTTGCTTAGTGACTTAGGCACGGAGAAGAACAGAGCTTGAGACAAAAGCTTCAAGGCAGAATGCTTCAAAGCATTATGACAAATGGTGATGTGTGATATTGAATTTCAGAGGACTGAATGCTGCAGTGCTTTTTCAATGTTCCCATTAAATGCTATTTTCCTTTCTTCAGTGCCGGAAAATGAGGCGAGGAGGCTTTTAGGGACAAACTGTGGATGCTCCTGTGCTGCAGACAAGAAAGAGTGGTGTGACCAGGGCTGTGCAGAAGGGCAGGATATCTCTGATTGAAATGGAAGCACTGGCAGTGGAGGGGATTGCCTGGCTCCAAAACCAGCCACTTAAAAGCATTGAGTGCTTTATCTCCTGGGCAGAGGCAGTAAGGTAATGCATCAGGACCTGCGAGCTAAAGCAAAATGTTTTCCAGTGCTTGTGCATTCAGAAACCACGGTGGAAGCTTTTCTGGTCCCATGGCCCTGGGATCCCAGTAGATGGCAGTGCTTTTTGCTGGTACCGTGCATACCTTTTGATATAGGAAGGAAACTGTACTTCCCTCCAGCCTATCAGTCACCCAGCTTTTTAAGTTAAAAAAAGGCTAAAATAATTATAATAAAATCACACATCAATCAGCTCAAATAATGAAGCTGCCAAAGCAGCATTTTTGAGAGGCAGTGAAAGACTCAGGAAAGTATTGACAGCTCCAAAAGCCCCTGTCCTGTGCTACAGGGGATTAAATGAGAGAGATTAGTATTTGTCTGGAATATGGAAAAAAGTTCCTCAGAGACTTCAGTGGGAATTGAAAGGACCTAAAGAAACAGTTTTACATATAGGAATAAAGAGGGTGTTTCAGAGATCACTGTGGATACCACATTGAGTGATAACTTCTCCACATTTCTATCTAATTCGATGTGTGGCAGCTCTTTCTGCTAGCTCAGCGTGTATATGCATTGTGGGGAAACACTTTCCAGCCCTTACGACAGAATGAGAGTCTTTTCCTCAGCATAGCTGTTCAAAACAGGAGTTTCAGCCCACAGATGATAAAGTACCTTTATATTTCTGTGAACATATAGAAAGTTACTTCTGATAGAAAACACTGTAATAGAGAGACTTTTATTTTTTATTTTCTACTATATTGAACAGAGAAAGAGCCTGTAAGAGGAGAGGAGAGGAGTGGAGAGGAGAGGAGAGGAGAGGAGAGGAGAAAAATCTCTGTCTTGGACAGAAAAATGGTGTCAGCAGAAATAAGGAAACTTATGGCAAGACAGCTAAAAGACAGAGGTCAGCCTCAGATCATTGGAATTAATCGTGCAGAAAACAACCAGTCTCTCTTTTATTACTGAAATAATTCTATTCCCCTTAAAAGTACAGGCAAAAGAATTAACCACCCAGACAGGATCATCTCACTTTTCTAATGTACCCTACACAGAATAGCCAGGAGCTGTGGTAGGAAGGAAAAACTCATCAGTGAAGCAGTGGAAGCAGTTTAAAACCCTGCATATCAGAACTAACAACGTGAACCTGTGACTGTAGAGTCCTGAGGTGCTCCTGTCATGTTCTCTCAGCTTGTCCCTTCTTGTCAGCCTTATGGCAAACCTCAGTGTGTTTAATCACTGAGTGTGAGCTAAAATGGAGCTGCATAAATAGACTTTCAGTAGAACACTGGGGATGTCAAGAGACACTGGCAGGGGCAGAGATGAGCAATTTCTCTTTCCATCATGTAGCTGCATTCATGTCCTTGGAACAACCTTTCTGGGTTCATTATTAAGCATTTATCTTTTGATGTAGCTCTTTGCTTCTGCAAACCTACATTTATTAACACATTTTAGGCTGCAGCACCTGCTCACAGGAACCCTGGGCTGGGTGTGTAAGGCATCAAATGCCAGAGATCTGAGGGAAAATGCTGACTCAAATGAGTCATCCAAAGGGTTTCAATTGTCACCTCGTGCCTCTAAATTACAAGTGAAAAAGAAGGGGACAGCAAATGGGTTGCATACATGGCTTTTCCCATTTTGCCAGCATCCCTGCCCATGGCAGGAGGGTTGGACCTGGGTGATCTTTAAGGTCCCTTCCAACCCAAACCATTCTGTGATTCTGTGTTGCCAGGAACAGAGGAGCAGTGCTCCTTCCGGGATCCACACATTGGAAAAATCAGGTGGGATCTGAACCCCACACATTGTGTGCTCTGCAAAGTTAAAAGTACGTCAGAATTATCACGAAGATTTCCTGACACCTCACAGACAAACACAGCCTGAACTGACTGAGCTTGCTGTGCTTGTGTTCCCAGCAGGACCAAAGCCAGTGCTGGTCTGGAAAGGTGAGTTGGGGTTTCCTTGGCAGCTTTGCTGTGCTTGAGCAAAACCAGAGGGAGGGAGGGAGGGAAAGCTGAGCTTGCTGCATAGGCAGTGCCGTGTTTCTCCCAGTGAAGCATTCACCAAAGGAGAAATGAAATCATCCTTTTTCAGCAGGTTGCTGAAGGCTGTGGGAGTATCAGCAAACATTGGCAGGGGTGGAAGAAACTCAGGGAAAGGTCAAAGCAGGATATTACTGCTCTTCCCCTGAAGGGTGAAAAATACACTGCCATTTCACCAAAGAGGATCAGATGAATTAAGGGGTATACATATGCCCACATGCAAATGACAGGGGAAAAAAACCAATGAATGTATTAAAACAAAACATAATTTCTTTGCTTTTATAACACTTTTCCCTTTTGAAGATTCTTTTGATATTTTAAGCATTTTTAAGGCTTGAAGCCTAAATAAAGGGTCTGCATTTATACTGAATAAAATACTTTTCTTTGACTGAAAGATACATTTTTGGAGGCTGGAGAAAAGGTGGAAAATGTGTCAAAACATTTTTTTTATCCAGTAAAAGACCCATTGCAGAGTCATTTCACCTGATGCAGAGCAGAAGATGACAGAGCTCAGGGGGAATTACTGAAGTTTGCTGGAAAACACACAGTACAGGGAAAGACCAGCACAAGCAGAAGCCTTTTCTTATCTCCACGTTGTACTCTGCTCTGTGAACCTCCAAGTGAACAAAGAGCCCTTTGTTTTGTAGAAACTATTCTGAGACCTTAGCAGAAGCAGGTGGGGTATTCTGTATGATACTATGGATTATTTCATGCTCTGGAGTGTGAAAAAAAATTGCCTTTAGCAAATGCTTGTGCTGTTAAATTCTGATAGGTGAAGTTGTCAGAGGGTAAATATGGCTGGAACTTGGTTCCCTCTTTGCTGTTGTGGCTGCAAGAGAGGCAAATAAAACTGCAGAAAGTTTAAGAAATAAATAGAAAAGTACATGCCCTACTGTTAATGAATTAAAAATAACAAGTGAAGTTCAATTCCAAAGACCCATGCTGTGACACCAGGACCTTTTCACAAAAGAGACTTGCTCTAATTATATTTAAATTCTATCCATGGCCACAGGCCCAGTTTTAAAAACACTTTGCACCAGACTAACCTTATAAGAGAGAGTAAAAGCAGGTCCAAATTCCTTTGTCCAGATGCAAAAGTAAGATTTTCATGGACGAAAGAAAATTCAACTGATCAAGACTCATTTCAATGGGATCTGACCACGGCACAAAAGGAAACACTACGTGACAAAAGATATATATCTGAGATATTGCTGCAGACACCCAGACAATAAGGAAATATCCCTGCCCTGAGGATTGCTGCAGCTTTCCCTCTGTCCCTGGGGTTCATTTGACTGTCTAATAGCAGCACACAAATATTCATGAAGATCTTGCTCATCCTGCAGATGAGCTTTGTGACAGGCTTGGTGAATAGTCAGACCTGCTGTCTGGAGTCTAACTACAGTGGTTTTAAACCTGCAGCAAAGGGAAGAGGTTTATATTTGTAAGCAGGGCCCAGATGAGCCAGAATTATCAGGAAAAAAAGCCCCAACTAATTGTGCAACTTCACACTCTGAATTACTTTTAAGGTGTAAGCCCACAAGTATTTAGTATTAGTAATTAATTGCACCTTTCACAAAACCTTTCACATTGTTTCCTTCTGAACCAAAATCTTTCTTGTTAGAGCCATTTGGCAGAGGGCAAGTACATAAAATCCCAGGATACTCACACATTCCCCAGTTTTATTGAAATCCAATACCTGGATCCACTTGCTGGTTGACCTGAGTTATCCAGTACAAAATCATAATTTTGAACAGTTGAAACTTCACCTAGCTCCAGCTTACAAGCACATCTCCTTCCTGTGACTCATTCTGCTCTATAAAAACAAGAGTGTTTGGGGCAGATCTGCTCCCTGCTAAACCAGTGAGTACGTTAGCAGGACTGGGATCTCACTTTGCAAAGGTGACAAAGGACAGAAACAGGGCAGTGAAGATCATCCCGGTGCTTGTGTGATTGTCCCAAAGCCCCCGTGTGGCTCAGCTCCGTAAAGGCCATGGCACGATCCTGGCAGGATGAGCAACGTGGGTAGAAACAGGCTTTGACCAGACACCATTTAAAACCCAATAAAAACAAATTAGTCTAATAGAAGACAAAAATGATGGGGTAAATAAAACTGCCAAGACCATTGCAAATGCAATTTGCCCATTGACACTAATGCTTTTCAGTGCTGACTGGAAAAGCAAAATTAATAATAATAGTGGAAGGGACTTTTGTTGTTCTCCTGTTAATTTTATACCATATGAAATGAAAAGGTAAGCCTGATATATTTGAGATGTGTAACTAGAAAATGTAGAGTTTACACAAATTCTTTGGTTCAGTTTAAGCCTTGTTTTGCTTTCAGTTTCTTTATAATTTGACTTTCCTGAGACAAAAATAGGGCTTTTTTGGGCTCAGCATTCTTCTCTAGGGTAGGGAATAAGGCGGTTGGCACTTTGGAAAACGTCAGTTTCTTGTTCTAGTGGGCTGCATGTTTGCTGAAGAGATTTATTGTTACTGTCTGATTTCTCCTCTTTTTACATATATGAATAAATATTATCATTGAATTATTTATCTGAAAACAAGAAACTGAATTGCAAGTCCCAGCCTTTAACATTCCAGGATTTTCATATCTGTGCAAAATCAAAACCACTTGAAAATCCTTATTATTGAATTATTCATCTGAAAACATGCCATAGTAAAAAACTACCAAGCAACAGTGTCCCTTTGGTATCTCAAAAAACAGCCACAGAGGGCACAGAAGAAGAGATTTAAAACGCCATAGCCTCTTCCTCCCCCAGGAGAGCCAGGAACTATTTTCCCTTGGTCACATGGTGAAGAAACTGGGCTGGTGCTCAAGCTCAGCTGCCTCTAGTGTAGATGGATTTATTCCCAGCAGGGCTGGTGGGGAGACAGACTCGCTCATAGGATGAGACTCCTCTCTCCACCAGGTATAGAGTCCCAAAAATATGCTCAAATGCAGACATCTACAGGAGTGTGACAAGAAGCTCATGCAGGAGAGCCTCACCCTGGGACAGTATCCATGCAGATCCACATTTAAATATCACTTGGGAAAAGACCCTCAAGAACTTGAAATACTGGTTTATTTATATTTATTTTAAGGGTTCTATTAATCCATATCTGACTTTTCATCCCAAATGCACCTTTACAGGTCTATTGCCTGTGGGGAAATAGGCAAAGTCAAAATTGAAGTCATGTAAGGTCAGATTTGTAGCAAACCATATCAATTGCTCTTTCCTGTGGGAATTTTATTTATTTATTAAAGGTAATTTAAGTCCTTTCATATGTGAGGTACATCCATGCAATGGTTTTGATGTGTTCCTCTGCTCACTTGTCTGTATCTTGATGGACATTTAAGACCCTGACACTTTGCAAATGAAAATAATTAAGTCTGCATATTACAGTAAATTTGGAATATTGCAAACAATATTCAGGATGGAGAAATGATTCATTGAAACCTTAAGAGGATGGATGTATGGGCAGGAAATAACAAAATGAGATTTGTCAAAGAAAAGAAATTAAAACATCTGGGAAAAAGGAAATAATCAGAGTCACAGATTTCAGTGGGAGGAAGGAACCTTGCTAATGAAATACTCAGATATAGAAATGCATTCTGTGGGGAAGGGAAGTAACTCCTTCCCTTTCCAATCTCTGTCAAAACATCTGCAACATGCAATTAAAAGTGTAAAAAGAAAAATTACATGGATAAGCTTTAGAGTCCAGAATGACCACAGTGTTTCCACTGTTCACTTAGATATTAAATTACATTTTACAGTATTCACTGGCTCTCCCCTGATGGAAACAAGAGATACTTCTCTTCCCACCACCACTGTCCAAGACATCAATGACTTCCCAAGGCCTCAGTTAAATATTCCTGAAACTAAAAAGTGGGAAAAAAAATTAACGAGGGATTGCACGAACAAAAGTACAACTTCCTGAAAGTCCTTTTGACTGAGGAGTTCTCCTCCTTGAGGCTTCTCATTTGGTGGTAAAACATAGCCCTGTCCTGTTCCAAGCTGTATCTGTGCATGTTATAACCACTGGGGCACTGAAAGATCAATGTTCATCCTATGAGAAATTCCTAAACTAAAGTTGTGCATCTGAATAATTTCATTTGTGTTACCAAAATGTAGTTTTCCATTGGTGTTAAGGCTGGTGTGCAGGCTGTGGGCAGTGCCCTGGTGTGCCCTCTCCCCTTTCCCCTGCAGCAGTCCCTCCCCAGGGCACTCCCCACAGGATTCTGCAGGATAACTGCAAATTGAGAGCGCTCAGATGTCACCCACCATGGCACATGGCACAGATACACTCCTTGCTCTCCAAGGGGAGAAGTGTCAGAACTTCTTGTCAGTTTTGGGTTTCTCCTGCCCTCTGTTCTCCACCTTATTTTCCTGTGCTTCCCATGCAAAACCCAAGCTTTCCCAGGTAACCTTCCTAAGGATGCTCTACAGGAGCTGTCCCCCAGCCTGTGGCTGGGACAGTGTCTGTTACTGCATGTTTTGGGGTCAAAACTCTCTCTTCAGCACAGGCAGGGCTGGTTCTTTTGCCCATTCAGGCACTAACCTTCTCCAGCTCCCACTCAGGCTGTGGCAGCAGTTAATGAGAGCTGGGACATCTTATGCCCTCAAGCATCGGAGTCGCGTGACCAACGCAGTGCAAAGTTATAATCTAATGCAGCCACGAGTATTCTGTTCAGAGCATCCTCCATATGTTAATTATTAATAATATAGTTATGAAAAAAGTTCCTGTTCCAGCTCCCTCTTAAATAGGATTTACACAGCCATCTGGTGTTCTGTTTAATTTTTTTTTTTCCAACCCAATTTGTGTGTCTTACTGTTAATTAAATTAAAACTCATGAAAGAGAAAGGTGCTCTGGCTTTATGGTGGTTATGAACGGAGCTGCTGAGAAGACAGAGGTGGGCACTCAACATTTGCAATTAAAAGAATAGAGCAATGATAATTCTGCCATTGGGAAAGAAGGAAAATGAATGTCACCTCCTACAGAAGAGCAACAGCTTTACACCTACAGAGAAGCAACAGCTTTACACCTAAAGGTAAATGTCAACACAAGTCCCCTGCCAACATTAAAGAGAGGCAAGAAAGGATCATATTGGTACAGACTAAAATGAGAATATAAAATATGAAGGCATCTGTGCAGCTGATATACAGCAGCAAAATGGTTTTGTTGTGAGACATCAAAACTTTAATTTTCTCATCATTGGCTGTCCAAAGGTATTTCCAACCTCTGCTTCTCAAAAGCAGAAATCATGTGCTGGCTTAATTAGAAATGAGTTCACACACAGAAAAAATGTGTGCTACTCTTACGCTTCAAGTATCTGAGTGAAAACAAATTTGTTTGAATGTTTCAAGAAAAGAAAAAAAAACCTTACTATAAAAATTTCAGTCAAGAACACAGTAAGCTTTCAGATGTTGTAAACCTGCCTGAGGAGCAGCTGAGGGTATCCATGGCCCACAGAGCTCATCGTCCTCGGGATCAGAACTTCCACTAGGCAACTGAAGCCACTTCTGGTTATAATCCACCAAAACCACCTGTTCCACCTTAATGCTGCTTTTTATTTTGCCACTTCTATGAGCAGCTGCTGGACTCCACAGTTTGCTCTCACCATGAGACTTCCCAGCCTGTGCTCCAGTGTTCAGGTTAACACCTGCACAGCCTAGCTGCAGCATCATCAGAGTGCTTGGCTGCTCTTCCTGCACCCAACCTCCCTGTCCCTGAGACCCTGCATGGCTGGAGGAGCAAGAAATCTCTTATTGGCTGAAGTGTGCAAGTGCAAAGCATCACTAAATAAACCAGGGGAGACAATGGTAAATTTGCAGCCATCCCATAACATGGGCTGAAAGTCTAGTTCTTGGAAAGAATCCAGGACTCAGTAAATGCTTAAGTGTTTGAAAATTGTTTGTTTTGCTCTTGACAAACTGTTCCCATTTTAATAATTTTCCGGGAATCATTAAGACAGCTGGTCTAAACAGAAAAATGCCTCTGAAAAACTTGAGCAGAGGACATTTGAGTAAATTTTTTCCAAAAATCCTGGGGTACAGAGTGATTATTTAGTTCTTTCAAAAAGTGGTAAGAATAACAGCAATACAGCATTTTTATAAACAACTTTGTAAACTACTGTAATTTTGGGTTACTCTTTGGTGCAAAATATGAAAAAGCAGAATTTCCTAATTCTTCAAATATCTTTTATGGAGAGTCCTTTAATTAGAGCCTTAAGCTTCTCACCATTATCTCATATGTGCTAGTAGCATGCTTTGCAAAAGAAAAAAAAGGAAAAAAAGGAAAAAAAGACCAACAAGTGAAGCCTGTAATTTCTGATGCTTTCTTGAATGACTTTACAAGATTCATCTCAAACTTTGTAAATTAGGAAGAAAGATACTGATCAATAAAGCTGTGTCCTTTCACTTGACCAGAGAATTGCTTTTCTGAAGTTGAAAATGAACGAAGTAACAGGGGACTTTAATGGGAAGCAAAGAAGGAAAAATGCAGAGACAGATCATTTAGGGCATGGACAAAAACCTGCTATAGGTACCAGTTACAGGTTTCCTGAGCAGGGGAGGTGTGAAGGCTTCAGCCCTGGTGTGAACACAAGATTTTCCTTAGGCACTGTGCCTGCAGTGACTGCACTGTATGAGGACAGTGAAGGAACAAAGAAATTTAAAAGAACAAGGGAGATTTTAAAAGACCTGATGAAACTCTGATGAACAATTGCTCTTCTGTCTGAGGGTGGGAGTCCTTGACATCTTTCCCAGACTCTGGAAATAAAAGCGTGATGAAATACAGACTGCATCAGCAGCTGTAAAAGTAAAATAATGGATATTAAATAATAATTTTCAATGTGTTTCATTGTTCTCTGCAATTTTTCATCAAAGAAAGCCTATTGTAGGCACTGAGTGTTAATATGGAAATGTGAATTAGGAAGCTAATGGTAGAAATAGATTTTTTAAACATCAAATATTTCTTAAAATTTCACATGCAAATGCAAATATTTAGTCTGCATATGAACTTAATGAAAAAATAACTCATAACCTCTAACTCCTTTTTTTGGATTTTTTTTTTTTCAGACCATTCTGAAGTCCCTAAAGTTGTCTTGTATAAAACTCCTGTGCAAGCAGGGTCATCCCAGAGCACACGGCACAGGATTATGTTTGGACAGTTCTTGAATGTCCTCAGTGAGGGAGACTCCACACGCTCTGGGCAATCTGTTCCAGTACTCGGTCACATGAACAGTAAAGAAATTCTTCCCATATCCAGGTGGAACTTCCTGGGCATCAGTTTCTGTCCGATGCCTCTTGTCCTGTTACCTGGAGCACTGAGCAGAGCCTGGTCCATCCTCTCGACACCTTCCCTGCAGACACTGACAGACACTGATGAGCTCTCCTCTCAGTTTTCTTTTCTCAGCTCTGAGCAGGCCCAGCTCCCTCAGCCTTTCCTCATAAGAGAGATGCTCTGGTCCCCTAATTACCTTTGTTCTCTGCTGGACCCATTACAGGAGCTGCACATCTCAGACTCAGGAGCCCAGGACTGGACATGGTTTAGTCATGATGAGTCATTAGCTTTGAAAAAGTGACTTGAAATTTACAGAATCTGTCCAAAAATTGGTCTGTTAAATATCCGTAATACTTCACCCTCCCTCTCACCTCTCTCTATTACAGGATTTCCTTAAAATGGAAATGGATTTCAAAGCACTGGATTTGTACACATAAACCTAAATATCTCTCAACTGAATAAAAAGCTTGCACCTGAAATGCATTGCCTCTTAAGGAAATAATTACTGTGTTACCATAACACAATGTCTTTGTTCAGCAAGTGTGACCAAAACCAGTCTATTATCATGTCACTGCCAAAGCCCAAAACCATTTATCTAAATGTGTCTGTCTCCCACAGATTCAAGATAGCTGCTAAGTACTCATCTTACACATAGACACACACTAGCTGCTGAAAAGATTGTGCTGACCTGAGAGTCATCACCAGACTGCTGAATGCTCAAGGTCATATCCTGCAATTAGTTTAATGGTTTTTATCAGTGTGCAACAAGTTGCTGTGATCCAGAAAGGATGCTCAGCTTTCCTAGGTATAGGAAGATATTTATACGTGAAAAGATCAAGTGTACATGACCTCCCACAGGTGCTTTAGGTCAGCATTCATGCACTGTGAAAAGTTCTATGTATAGAGAGGGTAAGAAATGGGGGAATGTCCCTCTGGAACCAGGCAAGCCAGGATGGAAGTGCTCAGAGCAGCACAGCAGCTTCAGCTCATGGTCTTGGTATCGAGAGGAGGACACAAATATTTAGAAGGATAAGTGAGCAAAGTAGCACAGGAGAATTCACACACTGAAAAGGCTCGAGGTTCTGACCAAGTCCTTTGCAACTCAGAATGTTCCCTGATTCTGTGACTGATGATTCTCAGGCCATGGATCACTGGGCACTGTTCCTTGATGAGGTACTATCTGTGTTGTTTAGATTAGTTCATTTTCTGAAAGACCATCAGAGCAAGTTTGGCCGCCTGTTACCAAAGCAACAGCTTCAACAACTAAACTTGACCCAGCTTGTTGAACATCTGACTAAGAGTGAAGTGGGATGTTCCACTTGGTTTTGGTGATGGAACAAAGCAGAGACACAACATTCTAGGAGAAAATATTTGGCTCCATACTACATGCTCGTGCATGAAAGCATTTAATTTCAAATATGTTTTAAGATTCTCTTTAATTAATGGCTTTCGTAGCAGGAAAGGACTTTCTCCAGCCAGCACAGCAGCACAGTCAAGAGGCAGAAGGAAGCAGGTGGTGGGTTTGGGAGGGGAAAGAGAGAGCAGATGTTAGCTTGAAAATTTGGAACGCTCTTCGAGTCCTGTAGCAGGAGCCCAGTTTCCATCAATGCATATTGTAGGAGCAATTAGTTGGGACCACCCAGGCCTAGAATTTGCCAGAATAACATTTTCCATTCACACAACACCCTTCTGTAAGGCTGAATCATTGTTTTAAATACTTGTAGAAGAATTTATTTTTCACTTTGCAAATAACCTTGTTCATATTAAAAGATGTGAGAAAATGCAAATCAAGCCACAAGCTGCTAAAGTTCTAGGGATAGTCCTGGTCCCACTGAAATCTATCTTTTGTTTATTTTTCAGGTGACATCAACGAAGCATAATTAAATGCGACGACATATTCACCAGGGACCCAAAGGGACTTCACATGTACAGGAAACTTATTTTAAGTTTCAAATAGTAAAGAAAATCAATAGAAGTAATAAAAAAGGTTGAGAGTGGACTGATTCTTACCTTTTTGACCTCATATTTAATAGCAAGTTTAATCCTGCTCAGACTTGGCCGGTGGTGCTCAGGGCACAAATGGATGTTCACATCTCCATTCAGAATAGCCTCCACTTCTTCAGTGTCTCTGCACAGGTCCAGCACCCCCACGACAAAGTCCTTGCATTGCATAGATAACTTCCGATAGTCGTTCTGAGGGAGAGCAGAAACAAAGGTCTTTATTTGTGCTGCAAACAGGCAAACGAAAAAAGAAGAGACAGCAATTGTGAGCAAGGTTACTTCTGCAAAACTACTGCCTGGAAGACTAAGAAAGCATTTGATTCCACACAGCATGTTGATGGCTTTTCATGAAAGTACAGGAACTCGTCCAGACTTAATTAGCAATGTCTATATCAGCAGCATAGTTTGCATGACAATAGAACAAGTTTTACAGAACAAGTAAATAATTTCTAGAGAAATTTTGATTTTAAGCAATTAGTTGACCTCTCCTCTCTGTGTGGCATATTTCTAGGAATGTAAAAATATGTCCAAAAAAAGGTCCTGCTAACTGTATTATAATAGTACAGCAAATTTTTCAGTTTAGGTTCTTTCCTAGTAATTCTTTCTTTAATAACTTTCAAGAAGTTTCAGACTGGTACAACAAGCTGGAGCATCACGCACAGATGTGTTCAAATGAATTATATAGTTGTAATACCAACTTCAGCCTCAAACCTTAGAATTTAGTTAACCATTCCCAAAAGAGCATCCAGATGATCATTGTCATAACACCTCTCCAAGAAATGGGACTTCAGAAACTCAACATGACTTCCTGTGAAATAATTGCACTTTGCAAACCCAAATTACACTTACAGGAAAAGAGATAGCCTATAGCTGACTTGACAGAGGGGTAGAAGAGCAATTTCCCTGCCTTAAATTAAATTGTGATTGATTTTCACATGCTGACACTTAAAAAACAAGGAAAGTGCCACCTGAGTAAATGTTATAATTTAGAACACAATTAAGGCTACCATTAATATCATAACAAAATGGTGATATTAAAGGCTCAATGCAACAAATAGAATAATAACCGTAAGACAAGCTCTTACTGACTTGAGAGATCTTTTCAAATTAGGTTTGATGAGTTAATTAAATTCAGTACCTTATCTAATTAAGCCAGCAGCCAAAAGAAGAAGATAGTTAAACCTGGCTTTGCAGAAATGATAAGGGCAACCTGACTTTGTGCTTCTATATTTTCTAAATTATCGATTCTATCATTTACTCATAGCAACATATTAGCCTTCCTTGTTAGACAAAGATCTCAAAGCGCTGTGCAAACATTCATTAATTAAGTAGAACGGAACTGTCTAAAATATGATGTCATTAGAGGTGGCTTAACTTCTTTGGTCAGTTTTTACCCTTCAGGACTGAGATGATAAGGAGTTTCTAACATCAGAGGGTTTAATGACTTCGTTATAGGTTTGAGGTTGTTTTTACTGTGCATGTGTGTGTGTGTGTCCCAACTTTGCTTTCCATGCATGGAAGAGCTGGGAAGAGCACAGAATAATTGAAGAATCACAGGGAACTAGAAAGCCCCTCAGGAGTGGAAGTGGGGCATTCTCACAGGAAAGGGAAGAAGCAGTTTCTGATCCGTGTTTAGGAGAAAGGGCTGAAGACAGCTGGGGAATAGCAGGGATTTTACTGCTGACACCTTCTGCAAGGTGAAACTTGTATGGTTACATCCTCTTAGCTATCAAAAAGGTTTAAATCGGAGTTCCTCTTTTTGTCCTTGAGTGCTGTAATCAGACCGGATGTTCTCATTGTGTTGTTAATGGAGAGGAGCAAGAACTTCAAATCTTCATTAAGAGGAGACATAAGAGTCCAACAAGCAGATCTTTATCTGGGTGAATGCCCCATTGCAGAAGCTGGGGCACCAAGACTTCCACAAATGTGCCAAGCTGGAGCACTAAGATTTAAGATGTCCTCATGGCTCAGGCAGAAAACGATGGTCCATTTATATCTAAATCTAGTACCTGAGCATTTTGTGGAGATAGATAGGATCTGTGGAGTAAATGTTTTCGAATACAGGGTGAGGTAAGGTCTGAAATGTAAATGAAAGACAGATTGTTCTTTATGGCTTCAAAGTGCTCCTCTCAAATCAGTTCTGTGCTTTTATCTTCCCCACACCAAGATGAATTTCAATAAACAGAAAGCTTGCCTCTTCACTGAGAGAATAGATGGCCAAACAAAAATATCAGCCTCAAAATAACTACAGAAACAGTGAAGGACAGCAAATATAGATAGATTTGAAAGTAGATGTAGAGTGGGAATGAAATGCCTTGCTGCCACAGGTAATGGAGATACTTTATTAGCTCTGCAGCTTTAAAATAACAAGAGTGAGAACTCTGCTGAGCTTCAATATCATTCTCTATGTACCGTTTGCAAAGTTCACAAGGTTATCTCTTAACCAGCACATTTTAGGAAATTCTCATCAACACTTCCACATCGTCTGAGCAACTAGCTTGTATTAGATTAGGTTTTCTCCCCTCTTCTCTTTTCTTTAAGGAAAGAGTTTAGTTAGCAACTAGAAAAGTGCTTCCAAAACATCTGCAAATGGCAGGTTCCCAGCTGGAAAACGCTATCACGACCCAACTTTATTCACATCTCCAAGCTTAATGTTTTTACTGGTTCTGTACATTTGTAGAGACTATGGACGATTTCCCCATTCAAAGTTTTTTACTCTGATTTTTAAGCAGACACAAGCAGCCATACACCCTATCCAAGATACAGACTGTAGAAAGAACATATAACATAACATAACATAACATAACATAACATAACATAACATAACATGAAGTAAAGTGCCCTCCAGCAATTCTGCAGCCAGGCAGGAGAGCAGATTACATCTCTCAGGAGACTGCTCATCTGTTAAGACATGTCTCAAAGATAACTGAACCTGCTGTGTCTTCTGATGATCCCTTTTCTAAACCATTTGTCATCTTTGTTCTGGCTTCCTTAATGCTCACAGTCTTCACAGAAAATCCTGATCACCCTGATGGCGAGAACACACTCAATGACTCTCCTGTCAGTGTATTTCTCTCAAGCACACATTATTCTTTACTTAAAAACTGAGATTAACAGAGGTCTGACAGCCAAGCTTCTCCTGATCCTGGCTTGCAAAGCACAGTTCTGGTGATGCAAGTAGAAATTCTGTACCTGCATCTAAAATCCTGAATTGCGAGTTCTGACGCACAGGAAAAATCCCAAGGAAGCCAAGAAGATTTATTTACAAGCAGCATCCAAGCTCTATCGGTGTTTGTGCCAGCACTGGGTATTTCACACATTTGCCTATATTTCACACATTTGGAAGCATCCAAGATCCTGCTTTCCCTGCAGGAAGGAGTGTGGGACAGTGGATGGAAAGCTGCACCCCAGGGCAAGGATCAGTGAGAGGCGGGAGGAAGAGGTGAAGGAGAGCAAGCACACATTTCCAGATACTCCCAGACACTGGTGACCAGTGACAGGACCTGAGGGAATGGCCTGAAGTTGTGTCAGGGGAGGTTCAGGTTGGATATTAGAAGAAGGTTCTTCACCCAGAGGGTGGTTGGGCACTGGAAAAAGCTCCCCAGGGCAGTGGTCACAGCACCAATCTGACAGAGCTAAACAAGTGTTTGGACAAGGCTCTCTGGAATATGGTGGGATTCTTGGGGCTGTTCTGTGCAGGGTCAGGAGCTGGACTTTGATGATCCTTGGGGCTCCTTTCGAACTCAGAGTATTCTGTGATTCTCTGTGATACTTGTTACACCAAGTTTTAGAAGATCATAGCCCTGAGGACACCCGTGACTCTGCCAGAACACTGAGGGGCACATGGCCACTGTGTCTTGGGGTGCAAAAGGACAGTTACCACTTCACCACTGCCCTGCCAGCGAGGTTCAACCCCTAAACCAGGCACCTCATGGCCCTCCTGTCTAAATAAGTTTTGTGGAGAACTATCCTGGCTGCAAGCCTGGGCAGGCAGTGGGCGGCAATTGGGGTCAGACTTGTACCACAACAAGAAACTCAGGGCTGGAGACACAAAATCCAGCTCAGTCCTCCTGGCAGTGCAGCAAAAGCAGACACAGGCAATGAAAATAACCCAAACCTTCCCAAGCATCCCAATCAGGTGCCATATTATAGAAGTCTGAGGATTATGAGGTTCATAAACCAGATGGATTTTTACAGTAATGAAAACTGCAAATCACACATGAGAGATGCAGGGGCCTCATCCTGACAGGCTGAGAGCTGTCAAGCCTCAGGGAAGAAGATGAGGGATACAAGTAGGCAACAGAGCCAGTCTGTTTCAAATAACACATGTAACAGAATTTTATTTCCAATAGAGGCGGTGAGCAGAGAAGGGTCAGGATAATGCCTGAGAATGTTACAATATCATTTTTTAAAAACTAGAATGTAATAAAAGGATTCCAAATTAGTCATTTCCTGCTTCTTGTAACACTGTTGTGCATGTGGAGTTAAAAATGTCTAATTTTGCTGTTTTGAAAAGGCTGATGGTACTTGTCATTCACTGCAATTTCTCCAAGTACCCTATTATTATCTGTTGATTATGTTCTAAATGAACTCTGTCATGTCTCCACATCTGTTCAAAAACAACCAGATTTTTTCAGAAAGGAGCTGTTTCAGGTCAGAGGGATGGAGTTTGAGTAAAAAGTTAAGTGAAATGAGAAAAACTAAAACCAAGAACCTATCTGGAATTACTGGGTAGCATTAAATTTGCTGTGCAAATGAAAGCTGTAGGCGCATTGCACAGAGCCTCTTTTCATGTTTCCATGAGCTCTTGGCTCTTTGTATTTAATCTACATCACACATGCACATATATCAAGGGGAGAAATATTGCATTGCTTAGATTAGCATTTTGAGAAGAGGCAGCAGAAAAAAACATGGAGAGGTAATTCTGTAAATATGAACAGAAAACTCCCCCAAGTAAAAATTATTGTGGAAAGAAAACAAAGCTGAGAGAAAGGAGGGGGACAAAAAGCAGAAATATTTCATGCAATATTTGAAATGAAATTGTTAAATAAGCCATCATATCAAATATTCAAAATGCTTATAAATATTTACTGATTAGATATCATATGAAATATGCACAAGCCGGTACAGAAAAGCTGTGGGACAGATTTCCTTCTGGGTATTTACAGTGTTGTTGACTGGCCATACATTTGGGAATGAAAAGAAGCACAAGGCCTGTGGGAGAGAAGGCAATGAGAGAAGATGCTAAGGAAGGGCTCTGCACTGATCCTGACCATGTAACCTCGTTATCCTCTGAAATGCACTGAGCACCCCTCCCAAAGAGCTTTGCCAGCTGCTGACACTTTTGAATACAGTTGAGTGCATTCCTATTGTTTCCAGACTAAATGCCTACATGCACAGTCTATGTATGCCAAGGCTGTACAGTTAATTTTCCAGAAAGCACATCCAGTTGGTCTATGTTCTCTTGCTTCTTAAGTGGCAGCAGAGAATTATTGGTGCTCTGGGCATACTGTGCCATACCCAGTGGGCATGTCTCTGAGTTTAAAGCCAAGTGCTCGTTTAAAACATTTCACTACTCAGGTGCAGGTTACTAAATGTTTCTAGAGGTAGGAACAGATGCTCTGGTTCATTTTTAAAATCATCCAGACCTTGACTTCTTAATCTCCAGCGAGCATAATATAATCAACAATCTGTTCATATACAAGAGTTTGACATTTCAGAAGTGTGACTCTGTTGCTTTCCAAGCAATTTGGACCCTTCTAAATGGATCCAAGAGAAACATGGCCATGGTTTGTCCTCTGAACAGTGCTGCAGCATGGCAGAGCAGAGGGGCCTCCAGGCAAAGGGGGATTAGATCTGTCATGAGACACAAAGAGGTGCGGCCAATATAAGAGCCCAAGGACAAACCACAGTGCTGTCTGTGTTGACATTATTCTTCTCCAAAGAAGCCCAGAAAACAACAGGATGATTTGATAGAGACAAAAAATTTTCTGACTTCCAACAAGCCATGGAAATAACATCCCTTGCATCACTACAGGGATTTCAATGGCAGTTGCACTGGCTGATTTACCATAAGACTATTTTTTTGTGTGTGTCTTTATTCTCCTCAGCATTCTAGCTGCAATTCATCTCTTCACATGCACTGCAGAAACTCATCTCTAAGAGAGCATATCCCTCCACCAAGGGGATAGAGCAGTAAGGAATCAATCAAACCACTGACTTTGGATTTCACCTTATACCTATTTTCTGGTAGATATATCAAATCCTTAAAGAAGCTTGAGAAGATGGTGGTAGTGATTCCAGATGTGGAGTTGAAAAGCCTTTAAAATTTGTCGCCGTGCTTTTGCAGCATCATTTGCAGGTGCAGGTATATGTTTAATCTTCAGCAATAACATTCCAAGAACTTTAAAGTGCAAACTGTCAAAGGCAGCAGAAAGGACAGGTTTGCACCTCCCTGTTTTATTTCTACTCTTTTGCACTTTAGCTCTTTTCTGCTCTAGCTCTTATGAATCTACCAACTCTACCAATAATTTCTTCTGGGAAATTATTCATGTTTTTGATAAATGTAGCTTCTGTGCGACCAAAACTAATGAATAAATTTTGGAAGCTATTTTTCCATCAATAAAAACATTAGAAAATGAAAAATACTTTGACTTGCCCTTGGAACAATTCCTTTAAAAGGTGTTTGGTTGTTTTGTTTTTTTCAAATCTAAAATTAATGGATGGATTATTTGGGGAAGCAAAGGCAGGAACTGAATATAATCCTTGAAGAAAATTAAGGATTGAGACTGAGCAGAATTCCTAACTCTTCAACCAAAGTTTTAGATTCCCTAGCATAAGAAATTTCAGAATCAGTCCACTCTCAACCTTTTTTATTACTTCTATTGATTTTCTTTACTATTTGAAACTTAAAATAAGTTTCCTGTACATGTGAACTCCCTCTACACTGAAATTAAAGGATGACTTGACTTATCCAAAGTTCTCACCCTGAACAGAATACAATCTTTCTTTTTCATACTTAAGGAGTTGCCGGAAAAGCACCTCCATCTCCTCTACTCCTTTCTCCCAAAGTCACCTTCAGCCTGACAGGTGCCATTACTGAGCATCCCTGTGCATGAGTATCAGTGCTATTCAGCAGAGAACTAACAGTACATTCCAAGTCTCTGAAAATATTTATTTAACCTAGAACAGAAATTATGCTGGTTGACAATTTTTTTAAAATGAGAGAATTTAAAGTCCCAAGGTTGGCATAGCAGCTTTTCAACATAAGATGGCATTTGATGCTTGATGTACTTCTCTTTCATATCACCACAGCTCATTTTCAAGCACACATCACAAATAAGCCACACGCTTTTGATTCCTCAAGTAAGTGAAAGGTGTTTTTTTTCTTGCAGATTTTCCCGAGCTCATTTGAATGTTTACGCTGAAACACCTGTTTTCTGAAGATAAACTACCAAGTCCCTGGACGTCACAAAAACAGGACAGGCTGTACAGAGGTATTAGTGAAATGTGCATGCCAAATGTAGGGAACACACAAATTCGGCCAAGGAGAGGGTCTGTCTCCTGTGCCCTGTCAACAGCTTCTCTTTAAATGCAATCTATGCATTTCAAAGGAATACTCTGATAATTTTCTTGTTGAAAAAGAGTTTAGGATCTGTTCACATTAACAGTAAAGTCAAGCTCATGCTGATGCAGTGCCATGCTCCAAATCCCTCTCCATGACATTCAAATACTTGTTTGCTCCTTGTGTGGGGATATGACACTGAGAATCACTGGTTACCTGGGAGAAAAGGCCAACCCCCCACCCCACCACAACCTCCTTTCAGGTCATTCTGCAGCTCTGACGTGAGAGACTGTCATAGGTTAGCAAGCATAGTCCCGGAAGGGATGTCCTTGCTAAGGGGTGCTTACAGTTTCCTCTGGGAACTGACAGAACCTATCAGCTGGCCAATTTGAATATGGACAATTCTCTAAGCCACTTAAAGTTGTGACTGCCTCTGTGATCCACATTTAAGAATAGGCAAACTCCCCCTCCAAGCTCTCTCTCGTTTCTGGTGCTGGCACAGGTGGCTGCGGGGCCCGAGCAGGGCCCAGTGGGCCTGGCCAGGCCCTGCTTGGGCCAGGCTGGGCCGGGCCACGGCCATCCTGGAGTCGATGGACCTGTTCCAGCTGTGGGAACCCCCCCCCCTC
>NW_008237902.1:1119457-1131809 GCF_000691975.1 Corvus brachyrhynchos | reverse complement strand
GAGTGTTCAACTCATGAGCAAAAGCACCTACGCTGAGATAGGCAGATGCTGACGCAGCTGTAATTTCATGAGAAGTTTGGACAGGGAGAGATGAACCAGATGAGGACTTTTGCTCCAAATGGGAAAGGAGAAAACCTCAGTCCCTAGAGATGCTCCCAGAGATAGTCCTAAGGATGAAAACAATGAAGACCCTTTGCTCCCAGGGAAGGAGAAGGGCCTCTGTTTTTGTTTCTGAACGGCTCAACCTTAAAATTGTACCCCAAAAAACTTCAAGCGCGGACCCTCGAAGGCAGTTGCGGGAAAAGCTGCAAGTCGGGGGAAGGGACTCACATGCGAGCAGAGAGACTCCTCTTCCTAAATGGACTGAACAATATTTGGAAGTGGGTGGCTGTCTCGTTGTGATAATGTTTTCATAGCATGAGCAAGAAGAGACTTCTCTTTCTAAATGGACTGAACAAGGTTATTATGGAAGTGGTAAACAGACTGAACATCTCAAGGGTTGTCTTTTTTACATTGTCAGTGGGAGAAGGGAGGAAGGTGGGGGGAGGAGGAGAGTTCTGAAGGTGGTATAATTTTTTTTTCCCTCTTTTAGGTCTGTTAATAAACTTCTTTATATTCTTTCAAGTTTGGTGCCTGCTTTGCATTTCTCTCACAGCAGATAAACAGTAATGAGTATTTTGGACCAAACCACTACAGAGACGTAATCAAAGTACAAAGTTATCTCTGGACCAAGCTTCTCATTCCTCATGCCATGCATACCTTTTCTCTCTCACATTTTCCCATGTTTATTACATTCCTGATCTCTCTGTGGCAAGCTTCACTGGGGAAGATTTCTATTTTCTATACGATTTGAGAGGAAATAGTTTCCTTGCACTAAAAGAATTAGCTGCTCTCTCTCCCTCAATTGTGTGGCTCTTTTCAGCTCAGCTGCTTGAAATCTCTGTTTCCTGAAAATCAGATGGGAAAAAACTAGGAGAAAATGATGGATTTAAATTCAAAGCAACTATTTGCTCAACACAGCTTCATTTATCCCTTAGGCTGAGGTAAGTGTGGCAGCTTCAACTCGCTTAAGGAACACACTTATATGTTCAAAGGTGCTATGAGTCCCTCCTCTCATGGGAATTTTGGCTACAAGCAGCACGTGCATATCAGGACAAAGACTCCTCCTAAATGCATCCTGCAAGTGAATGTTGGTTTAACTGCGAGCCACGGTGCAAATAATGTCAATAATTAAAATAACCATATGTCTTCCAGGTCTCAAACAGCCAGCTACCACAGTTCTCAATGTCCGGGAAGAACAACTCCTTATAAAACTGGTCACAGGCATCAATGTGGGTGAAATTCTGGTTCCCACAGCACATAAGCAGCAACCAAGCACTTTGGAAAAATGTGATCCTAGCTGCAGAGTCCTGGCACAGAGCACTCTTGACCATATGGAAATTGTCCTCTCTGTAAGAAGAGCAGACTTAGAAGTCATGCTGCAGAACCTTCTTGAGCAGAAATATGAATATAAAAAGTGCATAATTACATCTCTTTGTTCTGAAATGAGTTCAGATCCTGGGGTTTGGACAGTGAGAATGAAATGACACTCAGTGGGCAATGAGCTCTTTCCATGCTGCACTGGTGACAATTTCCCTGCAACAAATTATATTCCAGAAAAATTCCATTTTTGATCATGTAAATGCCAAACCCCCATAGATACTATAGTACCTAGCACCATTTTAAAGCAATATAAAATTGTTTGTATACCATTACTGTTTATCCACAATTGTCTGAATAGTCTGCCTGGGCTCAGTGAGGATAAGTTCATCATAATTATCTACAATAACAACAATTAACAACATAATGAGGGATAAACTAAATCACTTCCCATCTGCATCCTATTTAATGTCAGACTTGAGATCCTCAGAATGTGTTACTTCGTTTACATTCATTAATATGATATTGATTCCCTACTGTGCCTTGGATAAATGTACCTGGCTCCATTCTCCCATCTGCTGATCTAACATCATTATTCTATTCGGAGCAATCGTCCTAATTATGCTCATTTGTAGTTCCAGTAGATATCCCTTCCCAACGTGAACAATGAGCAGCACTCTTTGGAAACCAGTCATCTTGCTCATAATAAACCTCCCGGCTCCTAACTATCCCCAAACCCCCAGTGCTGATACCAGCTGAATGGTTGGCCATTTGGTGTTACTGATTAAATGCAAAGCTTACCAATGGTGTATTGGACTGATATTACAGTAGTGATCACAGCCTTTTCTGTCTGTTTTCCTCAACAAGAATTGGATTTTGGCTTTCTGAAAAACATCTTTGGTGGTCTAAGGTGGACCCCTCTTGGTTCCACTCATTGCTGATGGGAGGAGGACAATAATTGACAATAAATGCCCTTGCTGTGTCATTTTATATCAGTAAATGCACTGAGAAAATTCTCTTAGATGAATGGTGAGTGTGTAAGGGCAAGGTGAAAGTCAGAGGAGCTCTGTACTCACTGCAGAGGATCCAGTGACTGGCAGGGAAGGAGCCAATAAGTCTTTCCTTTCAAACAGTCAGCTCTGGGCAGCAGGAACCCTCCTTGCTGCACTGCCATCGAGTGCATGCACCAGTTTGATTACCAGGACTCATTTTGTCTTCCACGCTCAGTGGGCAAGAAAGGAAAACACTCTGTCACTGTTAACTAAACACAGGCAACTGGCCAAATCATTCTCCCTACTGATTGGAGCTCTCTGAGCAGCTGGCAGCAGACCTGGCAGGGAAATGCAGGATGCTCTGCTCTGGAGCAGCAGCGAGGGCTCTGGCTGAGCACCACAGCAAGGGCCTGGCACTTGGGCCAGGCAGCCAAAGGAAGAGCAGGAGGTGGCACAGAGGAGTTTGTCTCACCTTTACTGCTTAGAGACTGGAGAGACCAAGGTACATTCTATGGGAGAATCCAGATCATTGGGAGAGGTTGTGGTAGACATAGATCCCACCTACTGATACACCAGCCTATCACACCTTGCTGTGATAGATGGCTTGATCCGAGATGTGATACATTATTCCTCATTTGTATAAAGAGAGGAATCCATGAGCAGGGGGCAGCCTCGGATCAGACCCACTGGTCACCCCACTGCTTCACTGCACATGATTCTTTCAAAGGGTGAGGATGAAATCATGGCTTCAACAAATCTGAAGGTGACTCAATGGTCAAATGGGTCATGATTTTGCCAGCTACTGAGCTTTTCTCCCATGTTAAAGCTGTTATAACGATCAAAATGTGACAATAATAAGATTGTAGTAAGCTGAACTTTTTACACTTAAATTTTGAAAGTATCTCTAAACTATTTGTTGCTTCTCTGCTGGGTTTGTGACAGTCATTGTATCTGTTAGATTCAACCTTCTAAGCATCTGTACTCAAAAAGTTGTTTCAGAGTAGTGCCTGCACACAAAAGACACAATGCAGGCAGGTCATCTTCATTCCTAAACTCAAAATAATCTCTAAATCCAAAGAACTTTCTTAACACCTTGTCTCTGAGGAGCAGAAACAGGCTGAGGAGCAGGTATTAGCCTCACTTCTGCTACAAGAGCTCCCATTAGCCAGTTAAATGCCACTTAAATCTTCGCAGCAGTTACCTTACTCTCCCTTGCTCAGCCATGTGTGGTGTATATGACTCCACAACACATGTGGACATTATATTCATTTAATTTGACCTTATTTCACTTGCTTTATATCATAGTAGCACTAATTAATATAACTGTATTTAACCTTGCCTTCCCACAAATCCCCTTAAACACAACAAATTATCTCAAAATGTCAGGTGTTTATTTTCCTTCTGTTTAGTCAAAACACTTTACATTCCTGATTAACATTACAAGCTTTATTGTACTTCACCCTGGCTACAAAACATTCAGCAACTGCTTGTATCAAAGGTAAATGACTCTTGTATTCACTAACAGAAGTTTAGGTTTAAGAAGGATGAAAAGGAGATCCCTCAGCTCTAAACTCCTTCTAAACATATTCAATATGCTCCATGTTATGTATATAAGATGGCACATACACAAATATATTTCCTGAAAATAATGGTTCAGTAAAATTACTTGCCACAAGGCCATGGTGCCTCAGAAGGGTTTACAGAAATCATGTCACATAACAAAAATTAATTTCCAAATTGCTCATCACATCCAGAATTTTAAGAACTATGTGGAAAACCTGGACTTAATATAATCATTACAGCAGGCTACAAAAGGAAAAAGTAGAAGTCACCAGCCATGTATACAGAGAGAAGCATGCTGACAGTCCCAGTCCAACCCATTTTCTGGGAGGTTGAAGCTTCAGATTCAGAAATTTAATATCAGATATTTCTGGCAGGGGAGAAAAAAAAATGCAGTGCTGGATTTCCCCCCTTTTTTTTGTTACACTTTCATCCCAGGATTATTTATGTGTAAGAGAGTTCACTCTGCTCACCACCCTTAGCAGCTGCTGCCTTTCAGGTCCCTTAAAAATGTATCTGTTAATAGGGGTTTTCCAACTCCACAGAAATGTGCTCTTGTTGGAGGATGGGCTGCTTATTTGTAAGGAAACATTGAAATCCCAGGAGGAAAATTACCTTAAAGCAATTTCAACTGGTTCCAGATTTTACATTTATTTCTCTACCTGGCTAAAGCATCACAGTGATTGGCTTAAAAGTTTTATGCATGAAAATGCTTCTAAATTGCTCTTCAGTGGTGAGACAACTGCTGTGCTGCTTCCTTATGTGACACTTTTCTATTGCTCTCTACTTTCCACCTAGCTGGTGAACCCACCTGTTGTCTCCTATTAAAGATTTAAGAGGATTCCATGTTATTTTATATTTTTATGATAATGCCTGTTGCTCACCTAAACTAGAATCCTGCTCCAGGGACGTGTTCAGTCAAGCTGGGAGCAGTAAGCTGTAAGTGCTGCAGTTGCAATGTTGCTCATCCTTAACTGAGTAGGACTAAAAATGACTTCCCAGGGAGCTGTAAAGGGTAATAAACATTGCAGTGATGGCGTGCACACTGGCATTGCCAAGAATCTCACTTGCAGTAGCATCACAGGAAACAAAAGTACACCAGCTATACTCTGGGAGAGTCAAATATTTCCAGGGTTGCAGCTGTCTTGCCATCCTCAAATGTTGAAAGTTTCCTTCAATTTTTAGGGTTTTTTTTTTTAGGGGAGCAGAACCCCTGAGGCATTAATTCAAACACTACATTTTCTTGCACTAATGCAAGATTATGGTCTGTGATTTGATGTGTAGAAAGAGTCTTTTTTCCCCTTTCACTCTTTCAAAAGAGAGAATGGACTGGTTCCCCAGGAAAGTGAAGAAAACATTTTCCTGCATAAAGTGTTTTGGCAACATTTAAAGAGGTTTTCTTTTAGCTGGGACGTTTTAACAATGTCACTCATAAAGTAGGTGAAATACCCTCGTGGGCAGTGGACATTATCCAATTTTATGTGACTGCTCAGTGGCTTGTGCTGCCAACAGAGTTACAACTTCCATAAATAATGGTCTTAATTTTTCCAGGTACAGGTGTGGGTTGTAGATGACTGAGTGTTACCCTTCACTATGAATCACAGCATCCACTACTCTGCTTGACTGTGAACAGACATAGACAGATGCTAACACACCTTCACACAGATACAAATCTGGATTTCTCAACACAGCTCCAGACATCACAGCTTTGGCATCAGTTCTACACCCCTCTGAAAAGCTTTGAATTTTCTTCTCATGCAACATTTTAAAACCATTTTTCTTGGGCAATGTGCCAGGCACAAAATGATTTAATCACAGAACCTAAAAAGAGCACTTACAATAACAACTCTCAACATATAAAGGATATTTCCTAATTTATAAATATTTAAAGCGAGCAACACGAGTCACAAATTTGGTGGGTTTTAAGGGCAGAAAGACTATATATATCCTTTTTCCACAGTCTTTGCTACATACCCATGGAAAAATGTAACTGCAATTAATTAATTTAGCTCTCAAGACAAAGCTGGTGTAGCATCTATTATTAGTGAATTTGTCTCTGAAAAAGAACAGCATAGAGAATGAGTTCCTTCTGCACAGAGCAAGTCCCACTCAGAGAGCCAAACACTAATTTCACTACAAGGCTTAAATATATTCTCCTTCTCCCAGGCTATTTCCATTATAGTTTGTAATTTCCTCTCTTATTTTAATACCTCATTTGTTCCAACAAGAAGTTAAACTTCTAACAATAGGAAATTTGTTTCCCTGCTTTACTGGGACTTGATTCTTTCCTGTATTATGAGCTGGATAATTGGTTGTACCTGCTTATGCATTTGCTTTGCACAAGTGAAAATTGAAATAAAAAAATCATAGGTTCTAAATGTGCATGTTCTCATGGCAGTGGGGAAAATTGGCTTATAGGTGAGAGGGGAAAAAAAGATCACTTCTTTTTAAAGGTTAAAAACCACCAAACCACATCCCTGACTCCATCCCTAAGAAAAAAAATAATATTCTCACTAAACACTGACCTGGAAAAGTTCATATCAAAAAAAAAATCACTTGGGAGTAGTGACTGTTCATATACTCATAAGTATTTATATTGGTGATGCTTGATTTTCAAAACAGGCACTAGGTTAGACTGAGAGCTGTGCAGCAGAAAATAAAAACAGAAGAAAAAGGCAATGAATACATTCTGCATACCAGACCAAATTTCTGAAGTTCCCTTCTGCCTTCTCTTCTTAAAACCCAGCAAAGTGAAACATGAGAAAAAAAATGAAAGCTGCTTGAGTAAAAATACATCTCTTTAAAATACGTAAATCCTGTCTGGAAGAAAAATACAGAAAAGAACAGAATTTCTGAAAAATTAAGTGAAAACCTAAACAAATGCCATATAAACACACTAAAGCCTGTAAGAGCAGCTTGCTGAAATATTAAACATGAGTCATAAAAAGCATTCCCAAACATAACAGAAGCAGGATGTCTACCAAAGAATATGCTGAGGCCAGAAATTAAGAAAAGATTAAAGGATCACTCAAGGAAGAACGGGTCAGAGCAGAAATATTAAGTGAGAGATTTACAAGAATGTTCATGAGGCTAATTAGGGAGGTTCCCATGCCAGTTTCTGGTTTCAGTGGGAGAGGAGTTGCCGGCACCTGCTCCCATCAGTCAGTCCTGAGAGCAAACAAATCCAAGAGTCTGTGCAGCCTGGGTAGGAAGCAGAGTTTAAAATTGCAGCCTTGCTGGTTTACAGTCTGATGGTTTTCAAGTATTCTCTTTCCAAGTTCACTGCTATCCTCCATTCTCACAAGCCCACTTCCTACTATTTTACTCTTCAGTGTTTTCTGCCATTTTCTGGTTTTTATCACTCATTTCAAAAAACCAAGAGTCCAATAATGATTTTCTTAACACCATGCAGCATGGAGCCAGAAATACCAAGAAAATTGTCAAAGTAATTTCCCTTAAGATGTTTAAGTTAAGCGTATCCTGTGAAGTTAACAATTTGTAGTTAGGCAGAAGAAAAGTTGGAGTTGACTTACTGAGGCAAGAGGAATGCCAGCCAGATCATCCCTAACAGCTACAAGCCATTGAGTCTCAAGGGCTGTTTTGTTCTTCTTTGAACACCATGAGAATGCAGGGATTTGAGCCTCAGCTGCTTTGCATCACTGCAGCCCCAATGGAACAAGAGGCAGCTCCCAGCAGGCACATCCCTGCGGGCATCCACACGCTTGACTTGCTGCCTTGCCAGCCACCCATCCCACAGCCACTTGCAGTCCCTCAGCCAGCTGAGCCTGGACGTGATGCTCACCTGCACATGAGAGCAGGTTCACTGCCAGGACCTGCTTTTGGATCCCAGCAGCTTTTAGAGAAAAGACAACAGTGAGCGGAAAAGCGACAGCAAAGAAGCATGGGAATGAGAAACAAAACATTACACTGTAGTAAATACCCTGACAATGTTGGTGGGAGCAGTAAACAAAGACCACACACCATATGTCTTCCAGGTGGTGATTTTGATCTTGCTTTTAGTAACATTTTAATCAAGAGGAGCTGAGATCTGATTTACCGCTTATGGTTGGTGAGATCTTTCCTAAGCCTCCTTTGCAAGTCTCTAATTTGATTTGTCCGGATTGCCTGATTTACTTCATCACAAGGATGTTTCCTGACATACACAAGTATGTGGTCTAATTTGAGAGCATGCAATGCTGTAAAACAGTCCTGGCTGTGGAGGGGGATCTCGCCAGAGAAAGGAGTACACAGCCAGGAGTACACTGCTTTAGGAAAAATAAACAGAACTATTATTCTGCGTTTCACTCAGTTTCCTAAATGTGGACAGTAATATTAAGCCTGATGCTGCTATTAAAGACACTTTCAAGGGCATTTCCTGCAGGCTGGTTGCTAGAAATTCAATCTCCTAAGGCTTTTGATGGACATATAAAAACGATTCTGTTGACTCTGCTTTTAATATTCCAGTCTTCGAAATGAGTCACCTGGCTGTGAACAGCTGGCAACTGTGCAGACATCTGCATATGCTTTCACACCAGGCTGACATGAGGGAGATTGATTTCTCTGGACCAAGGAGGAGAGCAATTCTCAGCAGCCTGGCTCAGGGGTGATCACTGGTTCAGATGGACAAATCCTGGCTGTGTTATTCATACTACAAGTGACATAAGGGTTATTTATATGAGCAGAACAAACAGAATCCTCTGGTAGATGGCAGAAGGATTCTTTGCTTTATGACTGAGGTCCAAGATCTGCAAGCTTTTAAAGAAATTGGAATGTACAGCAATGGGGTTTTTGAGTAAAAAAGGGAGAATGAGAGAGGAGAATTCTTCCGGTGTGGACTAGAGGGATCCTATCTCTGCTAGGCTGACAATAAATGCTTTTCCCCTCAAAACAGATTCACATATTAATCACTAGCCTAATGTCTGTTTTTCACCCTTTGTGGAAAACTACAAACCACATTAACTTTGTTCTATATTTCTGTCTTAATTGTACTTTTGATTTTTTAATTGATGTGCCCCTCAGTTTCCCACCCAGTTGTTCGTACACTCTGCAGAAGCATGGTCACTTGGAACCCTTCAGTCCACACAGGATCCTCTCTTTCTGTGTTTTTCCAAGAGCAATACAGATGAAGGGACCCATCCTGTGGACTAAATGAAGCCCCTGATCTCTACTGCCTTTGCTCCAGTGGATGCTTTTTTGGTTTTTTAAAACACAAAATGAAAACTAGAAACAGAGAGACAGTCATGAACTGGTTCTTAATTCTCAGCTTTCAAGTGGGATATACAAAACTGAAAAAGTGCTTCATTAAGGTTATTTTTTCAACTTGGGCTGCCTCCACTACAGGAGAATATCCTTGCATAAAGATCTGCAAACATACACAGGGACTCTGATGTTCACTTCTCTCTTTTCTGAAGTCCATCTCCTAGGGGTGTCCCACCCACCCCATTCCTACATGTATTTTCATAGAAACAATTGGTTCCTTATTTTTCATTTTACTTTGGGGAAAGGGCCTTACTTATGTCTGGATTAATGGACTACATATTTCACAGCATTTTTTTTTTCTCCAATTAATATGAAAACTTTTCTGGGGAATGTTTTGCAAAGCTGTTTCATCAGATCTGCAGCATATTACTGAATCTTAGCAATTTAGAGTGAGAAAAAATCTATTCAGCTTCTGCCATTGTAAAAAACCAAAAGAATGGATAAACTGGCCAACCACAGGTAACACAAGTTTTCTCCTTTAAAGTGGTTCATGTGGCTGTTTTGTTTCACATTTCTCTGTACAAAGAGGCAACTTGCTTAAAAAAATTCATGTTCTCTAAAAACATAGCACATGTATTGGCTTCTCATTTTGAGGTGCTGAAAGGTGCTATTGCATAAGAGATTTGGGGCAGCAAGCAGCAGGCAAGAGGCACTGCATTTATATTTTAATTAGCTCATGGTAGGAGTTTCTTTAGAGGTTACTAAATTACTATTTGTCCACCTACATTATTAAAATTTTGTGTCTTTCCGTTTCAAGGACTCTTTGTACCTCCTGAAAACTGTATTGCTGCAATTGCATATCATTTTTAAATAATGTTCTTAAATAATCCAAAGTGATCATTTTATAAATCTGTTGAGCCAATTTTAATTATAGGACTTTAGGAATCAAACAAGTTAAGATTCTGGGAAAGTACTATTTTAGTCACAAAGAAAGCCCTCTACAACTTGCCTAATTTCATAAATCTTCTTCATTTGTGGGCTTCTTAAATACATTTTCAGCAATTGTGTTCTTTCCTCAAAATAAATTCTTAAATTGTCATGTTCTGTGAAAAAACCCCCACTGTTTTATTAATACCCTATTTCACATCACACTGATTATGTTAATAAGAATAAATATTTTTACATAAATACATACCTCTGGGGTTTTTTTGCTACAGTGAGAATACATTGGAATCCTGAGAAATTTCTAATTTCTGGAAGAATTAATACACTAAAGGAATGTGAAATCTTTGAAGTAAACTAATGGTAGGGGTAGGTACTTCACTAACATGTATGGATGTGTTGCACAGAACCTTCCAATAAGACAATGAACATGGAAAACCTGGAAATGCAGTCATTTTGCAAATGATTTCTAATGTGCTGGGGTTTTTTCTGGTATTGATTTATTCCCATCCATTTGCCAGTGCAGAGATATAACCACCATGAAACTCTTCAGCATTTGATTGCTGGTTTGCTCCTGGAGGATTTGTGTACCTGCCAGTGCCAGTATTGATGCTGCTGGCAGCTCCAGGAACAAAAGGAAGGATTCTGGCAGAAACATTTACTCTTCTGTGGCAAGACACTTACCAGGACTGACAGGCATGCAATGCTGAGGCTGCTCATGCTCCACTCAATACATAGTTTTCTATGAGAAGAAGCTGGAGCATTAATGAGATATTAATGTTGTTAAGTGTGGGCATGAGCCTAATGGCTTCACACTGGAGCAAGCAGTTGGATTCACTGAGCCCAGTGAGGTTGCTTCACTGAGACTGAATCCAAATGAAACTTCCCCTTCAAGTTATTGTGTCCTTGCATTCTGATAGAAATGAGGAAAAAGAGTTTGCAAAATCTTACCCTGATTTTATTGCCCAGAGATCTCAGTGGTTTGGGAATTTTTTCCTGTTTGAGGGTTACTAAAGTGTTTTAAAGCCCGAGAATATGTTTTCTTCTTACTTTTCAATTGGAGAGCATAGATTCATAGAACCATTTAGGTTGGAAAAGCCCTCTAAGATCCAGCTGTAAACCCAGCACTGCCAAGGGCACCACTAAGCCATGTCCCCAAGTGACACATCTACACATCTCTTAAATCCCTTCAGGATTGGTGACTCAGCCACTTCTGTGGGGAACCTCTCCCAGGGCTTGACCCCCTTCTCTGTGAAGAGATTTTTCCTAATATCCCGTCTAAACCTCCCCTGGGAACAACTTGAGGCTGTTTCTCCTGTTGCTTGTTACCTGGGAGAAAAGACCAACCCCCACCTGGCTCCCCTCAGGGAGCTGTAGAGAGTGAGAAGGTGCCCCCTGAGCCTCCTTTTCTCAAGGCTCAGCCCCCTCAGTTGCTCCTCATCAGACTTCTGTTCCAGACCCTTCCCCAGCTCCCTTGCCCTTCTCTGGACCTGCTGTAGAACCTCAATGTCTTTCCTGGAGTGAGGGGCCCAAAACCAACCCAGGATTCAAGGCGGCCTCCCCAGTGCCCAGTGCAGGGGGATGGTCTCCTCCCTAGGCCTTCGTAGTATAGAGCCACAAATCCTGAAATAGATGCTTTAACACATGAATAGTTTTCCAAATTGGAAATCATGGATTCCTGGTGAGCATCCTACCCCAGTGTACTCACAACGTGGACTTTATTACCCCAGAGTCACTGATCATGATTGTAGCTGCACAATAGCCATAAGTCAGAGAACAGCCTTATGTTGATGGCTGAGCCACTGAAAATGATGGGTTTAATGACTAGTTTATTTTAGAAAGGAAGAAAATGCCCTTTATGTCATGTAAATGACTTAGAGAAATACTGCAAATGGCATTGGACATTTACAAACTCATTATGATAATGGAAATCTCAAATAACTTGTAAGAGAGTTCCACAAGCCACACTGCTGTATTTGGCATGATGATAAACTTCATAACAATTTATTGATTGTTTCTCTTTTCCTGTTTTTCGTGAAATTCATCATGTATAGTTGCAGCAGCAAAACATTAAGAGGCAATGCAGTTTAAATTATTTTACAGAGGACCAAAATGTCTTGATTTATACCTTTTATCATTGTAGCAGAACTAGATGTACTGGATTCTTAAAACAGCCTCTAGAACTCTGCCTCTGAAATAGATTGCTCAATTAAAAAGACTTACCTTTTTTACAAAAAATG
>NW_008237902.1:1115143-1119430 GCF_000691975.1 Corvus brachyrhynchos | reverse complement strand
TTCCTGCTGCCAGCTAGAGATTCTCAGCAATCCCAGTGTGCAACACAGAAACTTAAGCTTCTGCTGTAATATGCAATGTTCAGTTCCAAGCATTTATGAACTGGAGAATGACAGTGGTCTGACTCTGTGCATAGCTAACACACCTGTCAGTCTCTGCCAGTCTCTCTTACTCCCCCACCCCTCAAACAGCAACCCAAAATTTGATCAAACATGTAAACCACACAATAGCCTGAACACTCTCAGCCCAAGGAAAAAGGCACAGTGGTGAGTTACCTTAAATTCAGTTTCAATGTTGGCTAGTCTGGCCAATTCATTGCTAAGCTCTAGAGCAGTAAGGACAGGGTCTTCACTGGACAGAGACAAATAAGCAGCACTGGCTAATCCTTTGTAGGCATTCATTCTTGAGCGAGAGTGACTAAAGGAGTCTTTCTTCTGCTTTTCCATACATTCATTGCACTTGCAAAAATAGTCATGTGGCCTTTCAATCCGTGCGCCTTTTAGAAGTAAGATGTGAACAATTTCATACTCCTGGCAGTGGGCAGCAAGTATGATGGGGGTAATGTCATGGGAGAACCGAGTTCCATCTTCATCGTAAGCATAAAAATCATCATCCCTCAGTTCCTGCTCGAGAGGGCTGAGTGTGAGACGCTGTCCTTGTGCGAAGGCTGGGTGGTTCAATATTGCTTCGACAATGCGCACGTATCCTTTGCTGATGGCTAACAAAAGTGCGTCCCCGACTCGAGCGAGATTCTCCTTCTTGAGGAGCAGCTCTGTCACTTCCAGATGCTCATTCCCTACCGCTAACTGGAGGGCATTTTGTCCCATGTAATCGACACAATTGAAGTTCAAGGTTTTGGATTCCTCCAGCATTTTTCGCACAACAGGAATGTTGCCATATTCTGCAGAATCGAGGAAATGTTCCTCCTCTGCAGTGAGGCTGGTGCCTTTCTCGTTGAACATGTAGGCAGGGCCACGGATGGCCTGGCGCCGGCCCTTCTCCCGAAGGGTCGCGTGCCTCCGATGCATGTCTTTAGAATTGCTGTGTCTCAACCTGCAGAAAACCAGAAAGGAATGTTGGTTATACTCTGGCAGAGTCATAATTTCACAGAACCTGAAATAAGGTTGGAAATGTGTCATTGTGACCAGATCTGGCCTGAGCCAGTTACTAATAATTGTTTAGGACACATGTGGAATGAAGATTAGCTTCTGAACAAAAGACAAGCTCTCCTGTGATTTGTTCACCCTTTCCGATTGCAACAAGGATACTCAGCATATTCTTGACTTGATAAATAGAAAAAGAAATGCTTGAACACATAATTTTCCATTTGTATTGTTTAGAATTTCATTACATCATATTTAGGATTCATATACACAGGACATTATTTCTCTGAATTACTCTTCTTGAATTTTATCCTTGAGGGCAAAAGCCCTAAAGAAAGTTAGCCGGACTCTCTCCTGTCAATAGACCTTGGATCAGGCCAATAAACTATGTTTCATAAAGTTAAAAACCATGTTTCTAATTTTAAACATGTGATAACAAGGATAATTATATTGCATATTCTGCTAAGATTCAGCTGGTACAAGCAAGCCACTTATTCATTCCCTGCTTTTTTTCATGGTACATAATACCATGTTTCTGTTTCCTGATCTAGAGCAGTTTAATAATGATCTATCTAATTTCTTAGTGAAATACAGTTGGCAGCTACGCCAAATACAAGTACCCAGATTCAGGGGAGAGTCTAGAAAAACACAGGAATAACTCTTGATGTAGTGTCACATCAGTCCCCAAGTAAGCACCTTTTAGAGAGCTACTGCAGAAAGACAAGATACAGATCTCTCACCACAAACAGAGGGCAGGAGAAAAGGGTCATTAATTTCCCCACTGATTACGTGGCTGAAATGCCCTTCACTTGGAGCTGGTGAGATGAAGACAAACTATTCTTATTCCACCTTCTCTGGAAGTCCCAAAGAAAGCTATGCTATGTGCAATTGGGCTCATGGGTGAGAAAACACACTGTTGTATGAAATTAACTGAGATCCTAAATGTATTTGTGCCTTTAAAACATTCACACTTTGCATTCAGTGCTCTCAATGTTGCTCTTCTTTAAAATTTTATTGCAGCAGAATTTCAGCAAATTCATAGTGTCTTTTAGAGTCTAAGCATGCAGAGTTAATTGCCATCCAAAGCCCATAGAATGTGCAGCCTGAGTAAAAATGTAAAAACACCTCTTTCACAGACAGCATTTGCACTCAGGCCAATAGCAAGTCCTAAATCACTTGGGTAAAATCTTCAGGAGCCTCTGAGCTGCAGTGGACAGATGTAACAAATAAGCAGGTGTTAATGCTCAGTGGGTGGCAAAGGTTCATCCTTCCACACTCCATCTGTTCTCCAAGTCGGTTATGACCTTCAGTCAACGAAAAGTTCATGTGTTGCTCTGAAGAAATACTACGGAAGTTGGAAAATGCTGCAGTGAGTGATGAGAGGGAACTGTGCCAGGAGACAAAGTGGAGTAGATGCATTGCCTTCAAGAACAGGTAACAAAGGAGTAAAGGAAGCAGCAAGAACCTGGTAAAACACAGGGTTATCAGAAACCCAAAATACCTAAAGATCTGAGACACAGAAATTCTCAAGGTAGCTGTTCTTATGGAACTAACATATACACAGGTATCTATCATTTTAATTCATTGCTTTTGTACTGATGTGGAACAGAAAGCTAGTACTGAAGAGTTTCAAACAAATTTTACAGCAATTTTTTAGAAGTTACATTAAAATGTAAACAAATCCTAAGAAATCAAATTTGTGACCACACAAGGTTGAAAAAGAGGTTCGTAATTGAGAATCTCTCCTCCTAAGCTTTGATGCATCAGTGTAACAACTTAATAAAAGCTAGTAGGAACTGAACATCTCAGGCTCCACAGAGAGGTAAAGTGCTGTATGAATCTTAAAACTATTTCCTTCCAACATGGTTTGAAGTTGAAGAAGCACACAGAAATGAGGGATACAAGAATAATGAAGGAGATATGGTTAAGTGAATTAATTCCCTAGACTGCATGAAGTTCATTATAAGAGAAAACAATAACATCTAAATAAATAAAGTATGCAATTAACATCTGACAGAGATACAGAGTTTCCTAAAGCAGAAAAATGCCTGGGGTAAATTTGGGGACCCTTTGAAGTCAAAATTTTAAGTTTCATTGGTTTCAGTGGAGTCCAAATTTTGGAAACATATATGCATACATACATATATTTTCCTCAGCAATTAGCTTTCATCTCAGAAGCAGTTCCAGTGATGCCAGGAGGAGCAACATGTGGTTAAAATGAAGTTTTTAACCATATGCACAAGTGCTTCTTTAAACTGGAGCTCCTGTCCTTAGCTATTCAGGACAGCATTTAAGTTTTAAACATGTAGTGAAACCTTGCTGAGTTCAAGCAAGGACTATACATGCAAATAAACACTTCTCAACTGTGACTTTGTTAAATGGGGAGTTACAGAACCAGAAAGCACTTTGCACATTTACAGCCTTGGGAGCTCCTGAATGTTGAATTAAATCTTTTAAAATGTTAAGCAACTTGAAAGGATGAGCTGGTGATGACTTAAGCCATCATTTCTGGGATCACGTGGAAACCAGTTCAGCTCTGGTAGGTGCTCAGTGATCACCCTTGAGTGCAGGAGCATTGCACATGCATGAATATTTTAGGACAATTAATTTTATTAGCTGCTTCAAGCTGGAGGAATTCCACTGGGCTTTTCTGATATCCAAACCCATGCACAGTAAGATATTTGGCAACCTTATGTTTGTTGTTATACTTAAGTGTCAATACTGGAAGAAACTCAGAAATATCTATAATTTTCAACAGTGACAAATCTATTAGATATTTTCCCTGATGTAGAAGAACAGTTCTTGATACTTTATTCTTTTTTTTTGTTAGAAAAACTTTTCTCTTTAGGTATGTTATTACCTCTGAAGGACAACCCAGATTGATTGGACAGATAACCTTATAATCACACCCAAAGTAAACATAAACCCACATAAAATTTTGCTGTTGGCCTAGTTCTAAGATTTTTGCCTGCAAAAGAGGTTAGAGTTTGGCCTAGAGCTAATTCACACCTGTTTGTTGTATATGTAATAACGTGCCAAAAACAAAGGACCTTCATTTCACTTTCTTCAATTCAGAGAGAACACTGGTTTCATACACAGTTTCTAAAAACAGAAATTGCATCAGAAAAAGAGGAAACAGGAAAGCACACCTGCTCTTCAAAGAGATAATGACTATCCAATATTTAT
>NW_008237902.1:1110758-1115046 GCF_000691975.1 Corvus brachyrhynchos | reverse complement strand
CCTACAGCACAGAGTTGATCTACACTCCCTGCAGGTAAGGGCAAGAGCACCATCATTCAGAGGGCTTCACCTCAGATGAATTATGACCCCCCCCATCTTGGCCATCAGCAGAGGAGATCAATATCTCAGCTATTATACTTTACCATCTTTATAGAGATGTAGAGATGAATAAAAAATTACACTTTTAACTTTGAATAATTTCATTAGAAATGCTCAGCTATCAAACCCTGTTCTGAAAAAAAAGTTACAATTATGCTTGACCTGAGCACTGAATCATGACAAGAGAAGCAGTAGTGCAAAGAGTGAAGTATGCAGCAGCTGAAGCTCTTGGAAACTGAACCCTACTGCAATGTCACAACTGCACTCAGCACCTTGTTCTGTTCTGCTTTTCAGTTACACACAGGCAGATTTAGAACTAATCATATTTACTGAGCGTGTGTAATGTGCTTTCTTAATAAAAGTAATTGTAACTTGATTGCATTTATCTTACCATTTTTCTTCAAAGGTGCTTTGGATTGAAATGACTGTATTTGCATATTTTATTGAGACAACTAGTGATCAAACTCATCAGGCACTGCAGTTAAATACTGTGTTTTCTAGGAAAGGATGCCAATGCATGCAGTGCTGTTGGAGAGAAAATGGTCTGGGAAATGAAAATAAAAAATTTCAGGGCCTGAGTACCGCTTGCAGCAAAGCACATCCAGCTTTCCATGGCTGTGGGAGCCACAAGATGTCTGGACTCCTGGGGGGAGTGGAGAAGAACAGCTCTTTCTGAAAGGTGATTTAGCTCATAACAAATCTTCCTGTGGGAGTGTTTCAGTTTCTAATTAAAGTGACTAAGAGCAGGTCCTTGCAATTGGCTCTGACAGTACTTGGTGCTGAGACACTCAGTGTCTGAGAGGGGAACATGGCATAACATGACATTTGTTCTTAACGTGGTGGCATTGGAAACACACTGAAGCTGAAACTCTGCTTTTTTTTCCTCAACCACACTCTCTTAACTGGTCTGAGTGCTGATGTGTAGGACAGGGTGGACATAGGAAAGAAGTTGAACTGCTTCATTTCGAGCTTATTCCAGCAAATGGCCTCTCCCTGACCCTCCTTTCCACAGTGCTCCCGACTCTGCCATTCAAGACCTTCTGCTGCCTCTCTAGTCCCACACAAAAACCTATGGAAGGGCAGGGCTACCACCTGGAGCTGGGGCTTGGAGAAAATATTCAAAGGCCCAAGTGCCTTAAAAGGCTGAATTGGAGCTCTTACAGATGACTTTGAACCAGAGTTTTAAAAGTGTATAGGAGAGGCTGAATAGTACCTGCTTGAGTTTTTAAAACATCTGAAGTCTATAAAAGATACTGAAATCAATAGGTATTAGGAACTGCAGCAATTCTGGAATTCTCAAGTGATGTCAACCTTTACTTGTCTTTAAGCCTAAAAATTGAGCAGGACATTTACAAAGGCAGCTTTAGGAACTTATGGGCTCTGACTACACTTTGGGTTTGCTTTCCCTAAGTGGAGAGAGGTTGGCAGGAGTCTCCCTGTGCCCTTTCAATGGCCCTCTTTGTCCAGAAACTACAGAAGAGTCTTCAGATATGTAACCATTACTATGCTCTATAAGCTCCGTAAGCACCCATCAGAGCAGGCTTTGATGAGACATTGCCTCTGCCTTGTTGAAAAGAAAATTTCAGTTTCTGAAAGCCATTTTGAAAGCACTGCCCCCGGTTCCTGCAGAGCCTCAGAAACTGTCAAATTGACACTTTACTTATTATTTTTCTTTCTACTTACATCAATACTTCTGAAAAGAATCAGGGCACATAAAGGCTGCAGACTCCCTGAGGCCTCTTTGGAATTGACACAGCTCTTATACATCAAATGGACCATTTTTCTCTGTTAACCCTTAGTTCCACACAGAAAACCTGGCCAGCCAAGACATGCTATAAACACGAACAAAAACCAAGGAAGTTGGGTTCTAAAAGCAAACACAAATTGATATAGAAATCAATCCATTTAAAAGAGTAATTCAAATTGTTCGGAGTAAAAACAGTAGGATGTTTAATCTTTTAATTAAAAATTGCAACTTATTTTGAAGTATACTCCAGACTTCAGAGGAGTGCAGACTGAACACAACTGCATACATTTATTATCCTGTATGCAATAGGCTACTCTGGCTATTCCAAATGCTGCACGGGCTTGTATTACCAGAGTCCTCTGATATCCCCTTTTTCTCCAATATCTTGATCAGCCTTCTAAATCTTACCTTAAGTCAAGGTTTTTTTCCTGTAAGACAAGACTTTTAAGTATCCTTTTTCCCATATTGCTGATTTACTATGTAAACAGACTCAGTATAATTTGGGATGGCTGCCTTGATGGACAGCAGCTTTTTCTGAAGTTTTCTATGCTTTGAAAAGCTGAAGTGCCACTTCATTTATTCTTGGATTGTGGCCAACATTGAAAACCCCAATTCAATACTGTCAGCAATGTGACCATTCTCCTACATGAAAAGTTGAGTACATGTCTAGGATGTACTATTAGATTTTTTTAATAATAGATTTTTAGATGTAATTAATAGAATTTTTTAGCCTATGCAGGTAGATATCCATTCATTTGCAGCATAGCCCTACAAACCAGTAGCAGGAAGCAATATCCCCTCCCCATCATTCCCACTGCTCATACAGATAAAACAAAAATTTGGAAACAGATCTTTCTCCTTGTAGAATTACAGGAGCAGTCAGCAAAACCATACCTTTTCAAATCCCTTTAGGGCATGGCAGCATGAGAATGTTCAGGAAGACAAACCAGACCTCTCATGCCATTAAAAAATGCTGATCAATGACACACACAAACAATTTCAACATCTTCATGTCATGAAGCACAAGGTCTGAGGACAACAGCCAAGAAACATTTAGGACAGACCACCAAATCTTTACCAGTATCTACATTTTCAAATCCTCCCTGATCTCTTTTAGAAAGGAGGCTCTGTCTTGTGGTTTGAAAAAAAAAGGAAGTGGAATTTGGCTTTCTACCAGCTATCTTGCAGAAAAAAACATCCACTGCTTTTCAGCTGTCTCGCCCTCCTCTTTCTTATACACTAATCATCAGCATTTTCTTTCCCATCCCAAAGCAATGTCATGGACCAACAGAAGACTTTTACAGCAGGAGCGACTGAAAAATAGTCACCTTTGTTCTTTTATTCAAGTTCTTCTTGTGTTATAAAATAAATACTAGGTTACTTTTTTTTCCTTCCATCCCTCCTTGTTTCCCTTTAATCTATAGTTGTGAAGTTGGCTAGTTATTGAAAATTTATCACAGAACACATAAAATAGGTGTACCAAAAATAAGGCTATTTTTACATTCTCTCCCATTGTTCATTCATTAATATGTTTGACCACCAAATGAACTGTCATGAAAAGAATGAGTTCTACTTTTCCTTTATTTCAATCTGGCTTTGGGAACTAGGAATAATTCAGTCTCACTGTTGAAGTGCTTCAAAACTCAGGCTCAGATCATAGTGAGAACACAACAGAGAAATACCTGTTCATTCATAAATTTTTACTAGTGATGAGAGCAACGAAAAATCTGTAATTTTTCAAGCAGGGGGCAGTGTAACGCTGATTTTCAACAAGCAGTTCTATTAAAAAGAGAAAGAAAAGCTTTGAAAAGAACTAGTAATCTCTGTTCTCGCTGTATTTCGTTTTTCCCTACTGATGCACCCTTTTCAATGCTCACTTCATAGGTATCTCTCGACAGGAAACAACGTGGACAGAAGGACTCCTGACAACCATTAGACCCTGCAAGCTGCAACAGGCATGATACAGTGTCCCCGTTCACTTTTTTTTTTGTAAATTTTTTTCACCTTGACCACACTACTTTCACGAAAAGAAACCCCTTACAGATCTCACCCAACTACAAAGAAGACAACAGCGCGGCTCCAAACCATGTGGCTGGTAACAACAAGCCCTTTGCGTTACACTGAAACCAAGCACAGATTCCAAGAGTAAAAAGCCAAACCACTGCCACACGCAGCCAACCCGCCTCACTCTCACCAGCCCATCCTCAGGCTCTCAGGACACCGAGTCGCCCCGACACGTCTCTAACCCCCACAAAACTTCCCAGCGCCTAAGTAAGGAGCGGCATCAGAGCCAGGGCGCTTCTTAAAGGAGCTGAGAGGAGAACGGCTCGGGCAGGGCACCACCCCCGGTCAGAATCTTACATGTGCGCGTCGGGGCCGGCTCCGCTTCAGTGCCGGGGCGCGGGGCGGGCGCGGCCGCCCATGTCCGCGGGGCCGCTGTCC
>NW_008237902.1:1089003-1110694 GCF_000691975.1 Corvus brachyrhynchos | reverse complement strand
TGCAGCCGCCGCCGGCGCGGGCGAGGAGGCGTCTCATCCTTATCCCCTCGGCGCTGCTGGGGCAGAGCTCCCCGGGAGCTCCCGGGATTCGCTTCCTGCAGGAAGAGCCGGCTGCGAGGTTGGCATGAGAGTTGCGTTGTTCTCCCCGTCTTCCCTCCCCCTCTTCCCACGCCGTTGTCCTCCTGTAGGTGTGGATTCGATTCTGTTTTGGGAGCGCCCCCTTCTCAGCCGGAGGTGGACGAGTACCCAAGGGCTGCCCCAGAGCAGGCGTGGCGAGAGAACCTTCCTGGAGAGGGCAGGGCTGCCTGCAGGCTGCCCAACGGGTGGGGGGCTCCGTCGGGGGTTTTCCCCTCACATGCCACACTCCTGCCTCATCCGGCTGTGCCACCCCTCTGCTGGGAGTGGTTGGAGCCGCTTCTCCCCATCTGCCGTGCCCAGGCTGAGATTGTCTGGTCCCTTACCTAGGAGATTTTGTCTTTTAGGAGGTAGCAGAGAAGGCGTGTGTGTATGTGTGTGCCAGGAGTGGAGGGAAAGGGAGAGTGAAACCGACATGCAAAATAATCAGTCAATTCAATGAATCCCCTCCCTTCCGTGGCAGAGGAGAGCTGCCAGAACAACTTCAAGCTGCATCCAGGAGCACTGGGGCATCATTCTGCACCCCATTCCAAGTGGTAAGAGCAGGTGTTCTTCTCCTGATCACCCCCCAGGATGCTCCCACTGCCTCCCATGAAGCTCCAGTCACACAGGCCTCTACAAGTCCATGACCTTCTGTGTCCTTCCCCACTGGTGCAACTCCCCTGCCCACCTGCTTTACCTTACCTGTGTGCAGGGATCCCCACTTCATCATACAGCCCATTTCAATTACCATATAATGCCACCCTGTCTCACCTGCTGTGCCTCTGGGAGTTTAAGCCCAGAGGAAACCCTTTGCCTGGAGAGATGATGGTGGGAGATGGCCCAGAGGTCTCTGAACAGCACACATGGGAGGATGGCACAATGATGATTTGCACCAAGTTCGCCTTCTGCCATCCCCTCACAGCACTTCACGAAGTGAGAACACTGATTAAGAGGAGATTTTTCACATCTTTCAGTCTCAGATCTGTGTAATCAGCTGAGGATGTTATTTGATTGAAGCACCTGAGGGTGCTGACCATTTTGGCAAGGGCCACGGAGAGCTTGGTGTGGCTTCTGCAGTGGCACTAGAAAAGCATCCCAGGTGATGCCTTTCAGAAACCTTTACAGGTGGCTGATGCAGGACTTTCATCCCACATCCTTGGGCAATGAAGTTAGTTTCACCAGCCTGAGCTGTACTCACAGCTGTGAGGAGGGTACTGAGGGTGCCTTTCCCACTGAGAGGTTTCGTCTTGAATAAGGGGGAGAGAGTATTAACCTCTAATGATCACGGGCAGCAGCCAGACCTGCAGGGCTCACTGCACTCTGCTTTGACACTGTCAGTACCTCCTGTTCTGTAAAACACAGCGATTACTTTGGTCTTGCCCTATTTAGGGCTTCTTGAAGTTCACTTAGATATTAATGAGGGCCCGTATCGGCCGACATATGAGAAGGATGTGGATGTTACCAGGCTCAGGGGAGAACAGCACTATGTGGGAAGAGACAACCTGTGCAGACTGGAAAATAAAATATAATAAAACAAAAGAAAAACTCCACAGCAACATACTCACTTATGCTGTTGAGATAATTTTGAAATGATATGATGATGCAAAGACACAAATGTCTGCTTTGGGTAGCAAACACAGCTTGGGGTAAGATCTATATCTCTCTTGCTTTTGGACAAATCTTTCCCAAAGCAAAAAAAATAGCCCTCATAGTATCTTGGTACTCATCTGGGTTCTGGTTTTTGCTGGGGTAGAGTTAATTTTCTTCACAGTACAAGTATGAGGGTGTGTTTTGTGTTTGGGCTGGAAACTGTCAATAATTAGGGGATGGTTTTTGTTACTGCTGAGCAGTGCTTACGGAGTCCAGCCCTTTCCAGCTTCCCGCTGTGCACCCCTAGTGAGGGGGCTGGGGGTGCATAAGAAACTGGGATGGGGCACAATCAGGACAGGTGACCCAAGGGACATTCCATACTGTGTGACATCATTCTCAGCATAGAAAACTGGAGGAAGAAGGAGGAAGTGGGAGATGTTTGGAGTGGAGTTTGTCCTCCCGAGCCATGGTAATGTGGGATGGAGCTCTTCTTTCATGGACATGGCTGAACAGCTACCTGCCTATGGGAAGTGGTAAATAAATTCCTGGTTTTGGGGGTTGTTTTCATGTGTGGTTCTTGCTTTACCTATTGAACTGTCTTTTTCTGCACCCATGAATTTTCTCTGTTTTACCCTCCTGATTCTCTCCCCCATCCCCCTGGACAGGAGTGAATGAGCAGCTGTGTGGGGATGAGTTGTCACCCAGGGTTAAACCATGACAGTGAAACTCTTCTTCAGGGTTCCTTTTTCTGCCATTGACTTGTCTGTCACCATAACAAACTAATTAAGAATCAGATGTGTTTATAGGCTCTTACATTAAAACTGTTCATTTATATTTCATTTCTAAGGCTTGGGAATACTTGCAAAAGGTCAATTTTTTCACTTCTTTGGGTTTTTAACAGGGTAGATGGAAAATGGAGGTTAGACAAAACCAGCCTTTTTTTCATTTATCTTAGTCATACACAGTTTTGCCAGGTCATCTGAAAAATATTAATTTTAGGATTGAGCATGGAATTGATTTGACCAAATATATGTAATCTTTCTCCTGCATATATCCTGGAAAATATTAAGGTATGGAATCGATGTACTGTATCGCTGCACCATGTGTCTGCACAGTTGCAATTACATGTCCTGATCCTTTAGAGCTGTAGCTTCACTGGAAAACATTCACCATTTCTATTTTTGTGCTCATATCTTTTTTTCCCCCTTTACTAAAAAAACCAAACAGCAAGAACCAATCGTAAACCCCTAAAGCCCCAGCAATGTCTAGCACTCAGTTATCAGGAGGACCTTCTTAATAATCTTAATAATCAACAGCTTACCCACTCCATAAATCTGCAGCTGATAAAATACTGACAGCACTCCCAATTGCAATTAATTATGCCAGATTAACATGCGAAGCAAACAAAGTGAGAGGGAAAAAGGGGACTGAGAAGTCCATAGTTTGTTATTATCAAGGCACATTAAAAGTGTACAAAGTACTCTTGCAGGTTTCTGGTATGCACAGCTCAGAATCAGTGGAAACCCACAGCTTCAGAATCATGAGATCTTACACTTGGTTCTTTTAAAAGGCATTTAGCAGAAGGTTCTGAACTTCTGCAAGTTGCCTTTCATCGTGATTAACTTTGCATTTTGCTATTGCAACGTTTTCCTATGAAAAGAGTGTGCTGAGAAATCTATTTCTAATATTATACAAAACTCTTCTGACTACAGTCATATTGACTAAAAAATTATAGAGAATTTGTGGGCTTTTTCCTTGAAATCATCAAATATTTGCACTCTTGTAGAGTATACCAAAAATGTTCTTGCCTCACTGGGGGCAAGAACAATTATTGTATGAAAGAATCAAGTTGTTATTTTCTTCATCTCACCCGTGCCTTTGACCAAAGAAAACACATGGTAACTGTTGCATCCTAGGAAAACCAAGCAAGTGCATATTTCTCTGCAGAATGAAAAACATGGAAACAATTAAGCAATTTTAGAAGTCATGGAATTGTATAGTTATGTCATGACATTGAATGAATATTGAGACTTCAAACTTTCTCTCAAGGTTTGTAGTTTTGAAAGTTTTTCAGTTCTTTTTGGGCTCAGTATTCTTTATCCTCAAATATTACTGTATTCCCAGACATATTGAAGGAAGAGAATTGCAACATATTCATCTTAAACAAAAGTCTACTTTTGTTTGCTTATGTGTGGTGTTTCAGTTACACGTGCATCACCACAAAAAGTCTGCAGAAAGATTATTGGGGAGAAAGCTTAAATTAAATGGGAAAAAAAAGTTAGAAATCGTGATAGTAAAGATTTTATTGATTTAGGAGTAGTTAATTGCCCAGTTACTCATCAGAGTAATTTCTCCTGTCGCTTAATCATTTCCACCCCTTAACTGCTGTCCCAACCAGCTCAAACAAGAAGACAAAAGGAAGTTCAATGATTTGTTGGAAGAATTTTTCTTCTCTTGATAAACGTTTTGTCATTACCATTGATAAATCATTTTGTCCAGACACTACTGTATTGTTTAGTCACTGATAAACTTGATTTGGTCCTTCCTTCAAAAATATGCATGTGTTAAGCCCCAACATTTCAACCCACTTCAGCTAAAATATAAACAATAAAGAAAAAAGCATTAAGAGTACGAACAAGCTTGGTAGGATTCCATCTCTTTTTTCCCAGTTTTTTGCACTGCTCCCTGCTCCTGTTCCCCAGACCTGAAACAACAACCAAAGGACCAGGAAAGAAGCAGCAGAGTTCTGCTGTGCTTTTGGAGAAGCCAATGAAGAAAGGTGGGGAAGGAGGAAGGGCTCAAACTCATCATGGGCAACCAAAAGCACATTGAATTTTCTACCAAGCCCACACAGAACCAGTTGTACCAACATCCCACTACTACTATCCCTCTAGATGTTTGTACATAGCCTCATCCTGTGTAAGCTTTGACAATTCAAGAAGGTAATTCCAATATCTATGATATGTATTCCTAATTACTTCTGGAATGGTACCCACCTGAACCAGCTTTGAACCGGGGATGAAGGGCAAAATATTGCTTGGCATCTTTATATTATTTCCACCATCTCATGAATTTTCCACTCTCCAGAGCTATTGGCTGTGATGACTGGCAGCTTACAACGGTATCTATGAATAGTAACCCTGTTGGCTGTACAATCTCATCTAATATCTTTCCACATAAAAATGTGAAATAAATGCCAAAGTCTCCTCACATTAGAAAACATAATAAGCAGAATACATTTTTATTACTCACTCTCTGTCTAGCTGTGAACCTTTATATTGAAGACAGTTTTATTCACTTCAGTGCCTTTTTTTTTCCCTTGAAACTTCTTTTACTGACCTAACTGCTTCAGGATAACTTTACTAAGACTAGCAGCAGTCTACCCCCAACAAAGAAAAAAGTGATCATGAAGAGTGATAACCCTCAGATAAAAGGAGCAGCAGGGGAATAAAATGATGGGTTCATTTAAGATACTAACAGCAATATGATTGGTCTGACAAGAACTTATTTCTTTTAATCCACTTTATTTCAAGAACAATTTATATGGTAATCAGATCTGATGCAATTTTTTCTCATTATAAGGGCATGATCCTTACATGTGAAAAAAATGGGTTTCTGTTAATAAATTGGACAGTTAACTCCTGAATCAGAAGAAACTCTAGAATACAAGTAAACATGTTTCATTTCTCATAGAACCGCATTGCCATTATAAAGTTACAAATACAGAAAAAAAAAAGGATTTACAGTTTATAAAGCTGGAGTTTAAACTGGAAATATAGAAATTCTGTTATTTTCTTTTAATAAATGTAACAGTTCCCTTCCTTATATTAAAGACTGCTTTCCTTCTAAAAGTTATGAGTAGGTTTTGTCAAGGCCAAAGACAGTGACGTTTCTAATCATGTCTTCTGTACATATCTCGGCTGCAGAGTACTGTATGTAAATACTGTAAATGTATTTTTTAATGCTCATTTTAACAGCAGTGTCAGTTCTTTATTCTCTGTGTGAGACTTTACTGGCTGTGTACTCTTTGCTGTTTATAGAAGTGCATGTGCAGGTGTTTGAGGTTTTGCTGCTGTTTCCCACCAAACTGTCAGATGATGAACCGTTGCCAACCTCAGATATTTATTAAAAAGAAAAAGAGCTTCAAGTAGCCTTTCTGCTCTCCTCAAGTTTTAATGCTCCTTCACAAGCTTTGCCAAAGCTTTCTAGAGCTTTTATAATTTTCTTTATCCCATTTCTCTCTTTCAAGTATTTCATTATTTTTGCTTATCTTTTCTACATCTAAGCCATCGTTTCCTTTCTCCTGAGGGTACAGGTTAGGAATGAGTTGCCAGATGGCCAATCTAACACTTGAGCTTATTAATTAGCCCTAAACTGTTCCCATTTCCCTTCTGAGGCCTTTCCCTCTGCTGTCTTTTGTAATCAGATTTTATGCAACACTTCCTGCATGCTTCCCAAACATGTTTGGTTGCAGACCCCATTCACTTTCTGAATCCCACTCTAATTGCATTTAGATGTCAGAGCATGCTGTCATGGTGCTGTCCATCCAACCTTAACATTTCTACTGATGTAGTCTGAGTTACTTATATTTCAGTTAACTATTACTCCCTCTAGAAGTATCATAGAACAGAACAGATCTGGAGGGATTTAGTCAAGTGAAGTTTTTCTGGAAGGAGGAAGATATAGAAACGGAGGAGTAATATGAAATCTCTCACCAGTATTAAAAAAAAAATAAATTATTCTGTGTACAGGTAGAGCTTAGTGTGTGTTTCGTTAATTTTTTTCTCTCTCAGACCTTCTCAGGACTTTTTACAATGTTCAGGTCTTTTTTTTTTTGTTCCTCTCTTCAAAATATTGTAAATTGGCAGAATTTCAAGGAAAAAGAATTTTATTCTAATTGCACAGTAGAGAACATTTACATCTGTTAATGCCAAATCTTCCTTTATGCTGAAATGAAATAACTACTTAAGGGAAAAGAAAATTGCAAGGTACAAAATTGCATACAATTGTGTGATTACTAGAGAAAATTCACAGACTTGTGATTGTTCAATATTTTCATTTCTTCACAAGTATTCCCATGGACAACATTATCGATAAAACTCTTCACTAAAACATTGTACATACAGAAAAAACGACATAAGACCTACTGCTAATTCATTTTCATGGGAATCAATGCACAGGAACACCTGAAATAAGAGCCCCAAAAAAGACTAATATGTTTTTTGTTGTTTGGAATGAAAGAATCTCTATGTAATAAATACTTGAGAATGTGAGAAAGACATAAAATAAACCAAAATATTCCACTTAAGAATCAGAACACAATGGGAAATTCTCTTTTCAGAATTTTTTGGGGGGCAAAACAAACCCGGAAAATTACAAAATTACAAATGATTTTTTCATTACAGTAATTATAAGTCAAACAGACTTTTTTGCTTTTTCATAGTAAGATATTTCATACCTATTTTCACTGATTCTAGAGTATAATCTGTTAACATGGCATCATTTTAAAGTAAAAAAATGCAAAATATTGATGTTTTAACATGTTTTTAAAGCAAGTGTTTAACCACATATTAGAGAAATGGCCACTTCATAGAAAATGTTATGTTAACAGTAAGTTCCGTGTTTTAGTAGAAATTTTAAGCACAAAAACCTTTTTCACTTTTCACCCCTCAGAAATATGCACTGTTCCTGGCCCTTTCAAGACCCTGTTTGTGTATGATACCTCTTAGGGAATGAACACAAGCTCTGCCAATGACAGTCCAAACCCTCAGCTGTGCCATGCTTATCCTATAGGTTTTCAAAATAATCAGATTAATAATACAGTCAGTGATAATATCAATGCTGGTTTTCTCTCACCCACTTTTCATGAGGGATAATTTAGAGCAGTTAAATGCTGTAGGATACTCAAGAGTAGCTCTGATTTGCCAGGGGACCTTCACCAAGGCCTTCTGGCCAGTGTGATCCTGATGAGCCTCTTGAGCAGCAGCAAGGTCCCAAGAGTCCAGCTACACTTCCCAATTCCTCTCCTTCACAGCAGAAAATTCCTCTCTTTCACAGCAGAAATTAGATAACACTTAAAGATAACTTTTCAATTTCTTCAAGCATTTGAAGAAGCCAAGAAGCAGAACTCAGATTAACTGTGTTGTTCTAAAAGAAGGTTTTCCACCCAAATGTTTGTGCACTGGAAACCATACATACACAGATGATGATCTGCTTCATTCAATTTCACTCTAATTCAGAAGAACTTTAAGTACAAGCTACAAAATGAAAAGCATAGCCTTTAAATCAGGGTTTCCATTAAATTTGCACTTGAGTCCTGGCAAACACGGAGAGCTCAGACTCTGCTGGTAGCAGCAACATTGGTGTCAGCACCAATGCTGTGAATTTTTGTGGTTAGCAGCCTGTCTGTCCTAAAGCATCCTGCTATGTGTCCTGGGCCTGAAAGTCAGCATCTCAAAACCTTGTTCTGAATCTGACTTGGTTTTGGCCTTCCTTCCTCTCTGAAGCATTTTTGTAAACACTGTTATCACCGGACCAAGCTTGTCTAAAGCCTATCTGCTTACGGATGCTGATGTGATGCCAGTGCTCTTGGAGTTACCAGCTAAAGCAAACTGGCTGAAGGTGAACTTTCCAGCAGTACTTAAAAAACTTTAAATCTCAAAAAAAAAAAAAAAAAATTCAGAACTAGCCATTTAAGATATTTCAAAACCAAGAATGTTGTTGGAAACCATTCACAAGCAGTTGCTCTTGGAAATAGCACAGTGTGATCAGCATATTTGAGAGTAAGGCCACACAATGGCCTTTTTTTTTTTTTTGCTTTGAGACAGTGACAGTGATGAAGGATTGGCTCAAGCACAGATCAATCTTTCCATCTGAAGGAAACAAGTCCTGAAATGACTTAAAGTTTCATACTGGAGAATAAAGTCCCTCTCAGCAGCATCTAGAGTCAACAGGAGGAGGTAAAACAATCCAGATTAACCACCAAAAGCTGATGAATGAAAGGTTTATTAACTGCACTAAATTTAGCCTGGAGGAATACCATGAATTATTTTGACATAATATTACAGATACACATTGATTGAACAAAAGAGAAAATTAATGGAGATGACAGCTTAGTTCACAAAACCACTAGTAAATTCCTTGTCCACAGGATATTGAATGAAATCAACAGACTCCAGACACTGTATTTAATTAATTTGTTCTTTCTGTCTTTGATCTTCCATCCCAAACACTTTAATCCCTAACAGTTTTTCTTTCCTAAAATAAAATCCAGAAGAGAAAGGCTATTCTGTATGACACTGGACTGTGTTCATCACGCAGCTTAGATTTGTGGGTACCTCATATTATTCTGTATTTTCAGCACAGAAGAAAAGATGAAGAAAAAACATCTGAAACAACCAAATATCTTTGTGTGTGTGTGTGTGACTTAGGGCCTTTTAGCAAAATCTGTGTTCATGTCATCTCTGCTGTGCAATGAAATGTGATTGGCATAGCAGAATTTAAAAAAAACCAAACCAGACCCAAGAAACTAAAACTAGATCTCAACAGCACTTCAAAGAGTGCCCCAATTTGACACTTGTGTAAAATGAACATAATAGTAGAAAACACAGATGCCAAAGAGGAACCTGCCTAGGACCAGTAAAGTCCTCTGAGTATCTTCCAAGTAACCAATGGTCAAAAACTGTTTGCATGAAGAAGACAATTGCTAGGCCTTCAGAAATACTTTAATAAAGAATATTCATGTCATGCCAACCAGACTGTGAGCTTCAGATGTGTCTAACAAAGTCCTTACTTTCAGTGATTAAAGAAGCAGCCTGAGCAACACGTAACATAGATAGGCATCTTTCTGGGCATATTCTCTAATTCAGTAAAGTCTGGTTTTCTTCCGAGGACAAGTTTATTTCTTCAGTAAGATAACCCCATATCTGTTCAAAAAATACCCACAGAATGAAGGTATTACATAAACATTCATCTGGAGACTAATTGAAATAGTTATCAGTATTAGATATGTGATACCTGGCTTCCAACATTAAATTCTATTATATGCTGTAAGTAGAATATGATAGATAATAAACCCACATCAGATCCTTTTTGAAGGCCAGCAGTCAATTACGTGCCCTTTTTAAATGCCTATTTCCAGTTTGGCAGCTGCCTTTTATGACGGTATCCCGCAGTAGTAAGGAGGAGAAGAGAGATTCAACAGGCAGGAATTGTGTAGCAAGATTGATTGATTTATTTAATTATTTTACAACTCTTTTATAGACTTTTTTCTTCATAGTCTAATTGGTCAAAGGATCAGCCACCCCTTGGGGTGATTGGCTAAAATCTTAAAACATCCATTGTCAAAATATTTTTCTACTCTACTATAAACAAAGCTTTGCAAGGTCGCAGGTGCTCATAGTTTATAGAACTCTACTGATACCTTCCGTGAGAGAAAAAATATCTCACGGGACTGGAAAGAAGCAAGAGAAATTCTTGCTAGCAGCATATTTGTATCCACAGCCTTTTCTCCCTCTTGGATAAGAAAAACTCAAGAAAAAAGTAGAGCTTTTATTCCTTTACCTCATCTTTTGTACTGTACACCAATACTTCAATTATATGAGATTCCTCTTAGCACTCTCAGTGTAGTCCCTGGCATACGAAGTGAGCTCAGAGATAGGAGTTTTAAACTGACCATGAGTTTTGATGTTTGGATTAAGAAGTTGCAGTCTTAATCAGAACATCTTTCCTCCAGCCTTTGCAAACCAAGCCTGCACCCAGCAATGCCATGCCCTGCAGTATTGATATGAGCATCTCTATTTCTCATTGCTGATGGATTCAGCACAGGCAATGTGCAGTATGGACTTGGAGCACAAAGCCCAGTAAGGCACAGGACAACAGCAGAGATGGAAAGTGTCAGACTCAGCACAGGGAGTTAAATAACTCAACCATAGCATAACAGTTCAGAAACTGTATGGAACTTCTCTAGTCAGGAGTATTAGGTGTGGCATTTTACAGTTCTAAAAAGCCAGGATCAGCTACACACTGGTATTTTCACTGGGATTGTTGCTTGGTACCCAAGCAAATCAAAGATATAGCAGCTTCCTAGTGTCTATTTAAGAACCTTGTGACTGAGGGGTTCAACACTGCAAATTCCCTCAACATCAGTTCAAAAGGGGAGAGATGTAACCCAAGTACTATTGCAGTAAATCAGTGTGTGCCAATTGTCTTCAAACACCTTTCTATTCCATTGCATCAAACTACCCCTGACCTACTTTGTTTTCTTCATGTGCCTAGAGCACGTATTTCTTGCTCTTTACTATACTGGAAAATGAGTTTTTTGAATTACTCCCTCAGAGCATTTGATATGCACTTCATTTTAAAGGCAGCAGCATTTGAGCATTCTTGAAACCACATACTTGTTTCATGATGAAAACAAAATGTCAACAGTGTCACCTTTGAAAGGCAGGGAAATAGGTCTTTCATTCCACCTTGTTGAGTACACCTGTAAGTCACTTAAAGTTACACTTGACATACTCCTATTTTGCAAGGAAGGTCACAAGAAAACAGGATTTATGAACAATAGGTACATGATACATTATCACAAGAAAGCAGTAAAAACTTAACATACCTTTCAAACAATGTCAAAAGACTTGGAAATCTCTCCTGCCATTTACATGGCTCAGACTGAACACTTGCCACAGGATGATTGTCCTGCATGCATCCATCCAGCAAAGTGATCCTGAATTTGGACAGTTAACAACTGACTAACATTAGAAATAAATTTATTCACTAGGTGTAGACGTCTTTCATCTTCCATAACTTCAGAACACAATATTTACAATTTACATTCTGAATTTCATGTCAAATATTTGTGAATCTAACTGGTATGATAAATACCTCATGTTTATATTCTGATTTTAATTTATGTAGTAATCAACTGTGGCATTTAAGAAATGAGGTGATTTGATTACTCAAATTTTGAGTAATTTGGTCTCCATTGTTAAAAAAACCACAAATATCTGAGCAAAAGAGGATCAACTATCACACTAAAATTTTTTTCAAACATCATTACTAAAGTGTATTGCATTCTGCATATAAGGCAGTATAAAATAGTATGCACTGAACCCAGAATGCCAGTTTCTTTCCAGAACACGTCTGTGGTTATTTAATATCTCTGCTCCACATAACCTTCCCCGCCCTTCAGAAAGGGATGGTGCTGGGTAAAGGACATTCTCTTCTTTTTTTGATTAGAAATTTACTTGGGAAGAAAAAATGTGATCATTGATACAGTGGTGGAAAGTAGGTTTGCTCTTTTCTTCTTTCCTATGCTGTTCAGCTTGGACTCAGGGATCAGATAACTATTTATTCTTCAAACACTGCCACAACTACCCAAGTAGGTTACAGCATGTATCCATATGTGGTAAGAGCAGGAAAAGGTGAAAGAAGATTCCTTTTACTCAAACACAGGCTGGGCAGATGACAGTCCGACAAACTAGGCACCAGTTTGCCAGTGAAAACTTTTGAAATTATATTTTTTTAAAAATGTCAGTCATTGCTTTTAGCCAGTTTGGTTTATATTCTTCTAACCTACTTTTTTTTGATTATGTTTGAGCCTTCTCATTAGACCCCAGGATTTAATTTCTCCCCAAATTAAAGCTAAGCTCAAAGAGTGGAATTAATAACATCACGCATACTCCACAGTCACAGTGCTCTTCCCAAACCAGCCTCAGTGTGCCAGCCTGGGAGCATCTTTATGCTGTTTATTCTTTTTAAAACCCTTCAGATCACATTTTAGGCTTAATTTTTGTCTTCACTTTGTGCTTTAAAACAAAAGCTCTCCTGAACAGGCCTTTGCTAATTGCTGAGGACAGCAGTCGTGGTAAGAATCCCCCTTTCCTCCCCAGCCTGACGCTACTGCAGTTACTGCACAGTTCACGCTCATTAATGTGAACAGCCCACTTACCTGTCAGTCTGTACTATTTGCCTCCCTCCTCTATTTACTGTTCAAGAGAAGCAATCAAGGGAAGCTATGAATGATGAGGTTTAATTAAGCTGCAACTCCATTAACTGAGATCCCCCAGGAATTACCCAGCAATTATTCACCTGCAGAAGGTCATCCTTTCGTCTGTTGTTTCCACCCAGTGAAGGTTTCCATTGATTCCCCACAACTCAGCCTGAGCTTTGCCTTTCCACAGGTTTCCTTCTGCATGAGAGGCTTGTTGCTGTAGCAAATCTCTGCCTCCTTTCTGTACCTCCTGGGAGTGGGATTCATCTTACCTGATGTTAGGGGTTTACAGAGGGAGGATGCAATGGCAATCTGAACTGGACATACACTCTCTTTGCTGTCAAAGGAAAGAATTAAGCACTTTAGGGTGAGATGTGCTTTGTTTAGATGCCTTAAATCTATTCCCAGCAACCTCTTTTCCTCCTGACAAGACCTTAATGTAGACAATGATTTAAGGTACAGTTACAGACATCTGAGTCAAAAAGGACAAATCCCACTTTTAAAGAACCAAGTTACTATTTATAAAATACCTAACTTGTAGTAGGTGAGGCTCAGACTGAACACTTGCCACAGGATAATTGTCCTGCATGCATCCATCCAGCAAAGTGATCCTGAATTTGGACAGTTAACAACTGACTAACATTAGAAATAAATTTATTCACCAGGTGTAGACATCTTTCATCTTCCATAACTTCAGAACACAATATTTAAGGAGTTTGCATAATTTCTAAATTTCTTTCAAAAAAAAGGACTAGATAACTTACAGTCTACCTATCCTATTGTCTTCTTGACCGAAATCAACCCTGAGAGCTCCTTTTTGCTTTGGCTTCTCTTCCAAAACCCTAGATCTGTTTAGAAGCCTTTCCCTGAAATACGGTACTCATATTATCATCCTAAATCGTTCTCTGTCCTGATACTTCACTTTAAACCTCAAACTGATTTCAGTCCTTCTTATTGAAGCCAGCAGTCAATGACCCATCACTTTTAAATTCTTCTTTCAAGCTCAGCCAAAAAAATTGCAGTCTCAGCTCTAGAAAAGTGAGACCAAACTGCATGAGCATGAAACCTGATTGTTCTAACTCTCCTTTTATGCCAACCAGCAACAAGTCAGTATTTTGAAAGTATTGTCTGGGTAGATGTCTGCTGTGTGAAATATTTCCCGAAAAATTACCCAAGTGTAATTACTGTGGATTCTGCACTTGCAGTTGAGCTTGCATGGCTTAATGAATAACACAGGGTTGCTGATGCTTTATCTATTATTGTGATTTCACAGGGGTGATTGGAATAAAGATTATTAAATGAAAATCCTCTTTATAATGATTATTTAAATAAACAGGCAGATCAGATTTTCCTGATCTTTACCAGGCTTGTTTGTGCTTTGTCTGGAATCAATAGGAGTTTTGTGACAAAATCCCTGAGATTCAGTAAAGTTTCAGATGAAGCCAGATTAATTTTTTTTATCTTCTGATAATCACACACCAACTGAGCATTATTGGGGTGACACACATAACCTGATGGTGTAACACAGTTTTCAGCCTAGCACACCCTGACACACCACTGTACAGAAAAGAGCCCATGCTTCCTGGAGGAAACGAAATTAATCTGTGTTGCTCTTGGAGTCATCTTCGTAGACCTGCCCTGAACCATCGCTGGAAAACAATGTCAACCATGTCAGCAACATCACTGCAAAATGCTGATTTCATCAGCAGTGTAATTTTCAACTCATCTCAATCTTAAGAGGTGCTTTATTGGATTAAGACAAAGCTTGTGGCCAAGACTAATAAGGAGTAATATTAAATAAATTGTCTTTCTATGATCAGTTTTATTTCCTAGCATCTGTGCATCTTAATGCAGTGGAAAAAGAATGTTCTGTGAACTTCTGCCATATGCATTCTGTCCACAGCCACCTCTGATAGCCAGATAAAAACCCCTTATCTCCCTGAAACACAGGTAGAGAGTCTTGTCAATAAGAGATGATTCATGAAAGCCATTTGCCTTATGCTGTTCTTCAGAGAAACTTGGAAGGGTGAGAAGGTGCATCTTACAGAGATTTATCAAGGTGATAATGGAAGAAGAGAGAAATCTTTCTTTTTCAAAGTTCTAATGGAAATCTGGCACTGTTTCCTCCACCAGTTCAGAATTTTAAGAGAATACTCAAGGGGTGAGGGGTGGGTTTGTCCCTCTATGCAGTGCACACAATACATAGGAACCCGGGGTACTATTTAGCAGAATCTCTGGCTCAGTGGCACCAGTAAATGACCAAAGGTCTAAAATAAAACTAAACCCAGTGGGTAGAAATAACACTGAGTTTACAGGGCTTCCCTTGAGGCTGATTACTCACAGCACCTCGAGATGGTGCGAATGATGCTCCTCCTGAAGCTTTCCTGTCCATCTTTTTCTCATAAATAGAGATGCTGGGTTGATAACTGAAGACAGATTTGTGTATTTTGGTTCACATTTATGACAAGAGTAATTGTTTTTAATGTTTTTTCATGCTTATTTTGAAAAAGGCTAACCACAGTCAGAGCCTTCCTCTGCTGAGAGGTTCCATGGAAATATTTAAAAGGTAGCACTGAAGGTCCTGCTCAGGCTCATATTGAGGAAATATGCCTTTTCAAAACCCTTTTCTCAAGGGTTTTCTTTCAGGAAATGGGAGTGTTTTTAGCTAAACCAACCTGAGTAATCTGTACAGACAGAGGTCACTGTGGCCACTTTATGCTTTCAGATTGATTTCAGTTTTGAGAAACTGCGCACCACCTGCTTCTCCAGTCTGCTGCTTTAACTGTGAGCAGGATGAGAATCTTTTGCCCCTACCCACTTTGAATACTGAATTAAATAAGGAAAATCTCCCTGCTTTTTTCACAATAAGTCTTTCAAATATTACTGTTTAGGCTGCAGAAATAAAGAACAGAAGAGTAATTATTCCTTATAAAAATGCAGAGACTATAAGACTTTTTTAGTCTGTTAAAACCTAAAATAAAAAATTTTCAAAGGGAAATGTTTTTGAAGCAAGGGCAAAATCCTTGTTACATCAAATCTGAGTCTGTTAGTTTTCAGGTGGCTGCCAAGCCAGTTCCTGTCTTTAAGCAGAAACCCTGAGCGAACATCCCTAGCAGCTTGTCTGTGTACTTCATCTTGTTGCACAGAACAGGGGATCCAGCACGTCGCTGCTACAGCTTCATTACTTCCTGGGACCGAGATCAGTGCACTGCAGTGCTCACCGTGCTGGCTACAGAGCCCTCTCTTCTGCTACAGCAGGTACAGCACAGTCTGTGCCACAGGACTGGAGCCAACCCTGCGTAGGCAGATAAACATCGGAATGCAGTTTCCAGATATGGCAACTTGGTGATTTTTTGCTTGGAACTGATTTTCTAAAATGACCAGAAAGCAAATCCAACATGAGGTTGTTTTGGGAGACTGAAGGGAAAGATACAGCTGCAGCCCCTTGTAAGCCTAATGGGAAAACAAGTTCCATATGAACTGAGGAGTGGATAATTATGTGTTGCCTAAGAAAAACAAAACTGTTCCCTCCTAGAGCTTTTTTGTTTTGAACTTAAGTACTGCTGGTGGATTTCTATTGAGGCAAAATGATGGCAACAGAGGAAACTGGGCAGGAGAAGCTACACAGGGGTTTGTATACAGGAGCAAGAAAATATGCCAAATTAATTCCATAGAATCATAAAATGTTTTGGGTTGGAAGGGACTTCATAGATCACCTAGTTCCAACCCCCCTGGTGTGGGCAGGAAATCTGGCTTTTTTCATGTTAAAATAGGTATTTTGGAGATGGTGAAGTAGTTATTTAATGAAAGGGAAAGCAATATGCCTATTAAAAAGGGATTTAGAGTGGTACATATGAGTCAATGGATTTCTTAAGGAGAAAAAATTAGGTGCTTTAAGAGAAAAAATAGTTTCCTAAACATGTTTCAGTAGATAAATGCATGGATCATAGAAGGCTGCAGTCATTCCTGTAAACCAACAGCAGTAGACACAGGGAGATGAGGCTAAACTGCAGGGGGCTTCTTAATGGTGCTTGAAACTAAGAGAAAAAAAAGCAACAGCAAAACAAAAAGAAAAAATCCATTTGAAAACCTGCAGAGATTGGAAAAAATATGAAAATCAGATTCCTCTTAAACTGTGATTACAGTGACAAGAGGGTTTTTTCTAGGACATGCTCTCCCACGGTCTGCTCTGGAGGCGGTCAGAAGTGCACGAGTCAGGCAGAGCCATGCTGAGGACAAAACCAAGCTGGCTTCAGGTTTGAAAACCCCGAGGTAGCTCAGGGCAGAAAACTCACAGAAATAGTTCAGCACCAGCCTGGATGGAAAGTAAAGGAATTTCTTGGCTGAACAAAAAATGAGGCAAGACACAAACCCAAGAGAGTCTGGTCACAACAGCTATGTGATTAATGAAAGAAATTTTAACAAGGACTGCTGTGCTCATTTTAGGTCACACATTTTGAATTCACAGAATGAAAGGCTGGTTGAGGTTAGAAGGGACATCTGGAGCTCATATGGTCCAAGTCCCTATTCAAGCAGGGCCACCTAGAGCCAGCTGTGCCCAGGACTGTGTCCAGACAGCTTTCCAGTATCCCTAAGGGTGCAGAGCCCACGGCCCCTCTGTGCAACCTGTGCCAGTGCTCAGTCACCTTCACAGCAAAAATTCATTTCCTTGTGCATGGTTTGTAGATAGTTTGGCACTGGACATGTCTTTAATTCCAGTGGTGTGAAATATTACCTTCAATCAACTCAGCATGCATTTTTCTCCCAGAACTTTGTATTGGAACCTGTAAATCTCAACAGCAGGTCCTATACACAGCTTTAAAATTGGGTAATGGGTAGGACCTACTGCTTTTAATTCTCTTTTAACCTTTGGTGAACTTCTTCCTTTAAACTGCTGCCCCAGTCACTTAATTTGCCTCTCCATCCTTACCAGTTGGTTGGAGTTTATTTTATTTGCATGGGGTTTCTTTGCTTTTTTTAGGAGTTACTGTTTGGGGGTTTATTGTAACTTAATTGTTTCTTCTCTTTTGAATGGTGGAAGAAAACATCCACATCCCAGTGATGCAGCACAAATGATGGGCACCAGCCTTGAGGATATCCTGGCTGTGCCACAGCAGGCAGAATGTTGGCAGTGGCTGTGTCACAGGGGGTTTGGTAGCAGAGGTGGGCCAGGACGGATATAAGGAGGCTGGTAGCACTGCTAATGGCACAAAATCAGCTCTCTGCTCCAGAAAAATGAGCTTTCTCACAGGACAGACAAACGCAGCATGCTGGGAAGTTGCGTGTGAGGACTTGTGCTTTTAGAGATAAGGAAGAGGCTCACGGCAGGCAGCTGACCTACATTTGCAGCTGAAGAGGTAGAGCTGACCCACAGGGAGTTGCATCTAACCTACCAACACAGAGGGTGTGCTACTCAAATGGACTATGCCTTTTAAAATGCCAAACTGGGCTGGAGCAGCTACATGGGGACAGGCTTTGTTCCTGCTGCCATACATAAAGAAAATGAGATCAATACTTAATTACCAAGGATTATCTGTAATTGACAATACCCTTTATGTAAGATGAAGTTTGCATAGTTTCCAGTGCAATACACACTCCTTAGTGACTAACAAAGTTTTTTTCTTTCCCACTCTCATTTAAGCAATGGCAGCCCCACTTCTGTCCTCGTTCCCAGCAAAGGGATCAGCTGCTCCAAGGTAAAAATTCTTTTCCGAACCAAAAAAGCTCTGCTCTATTGACAATATTAAGGCAAGATTATTTTCATAAACACTAGGCTTGTCTGTTTAGAGGTTTCATGTGTTATTGACAGCTATACAAGTCAGGTTATGCAGATGGAAGAGATGCTGCCTTTTTTAGGTATAATTAGCATTTCATTTCCTATCAAACAATTTCCCCATCATGTTGAGCACCACCAGAGCAATGGGAATATTCAAAAGAATGCTTCATTGCAGATTTTTGCTGTTAAAAAACCCCCAAGCAAACAGAAAAACCTAAGCAGTTTCTGAACTAAGGGGTATTTTGTGGTCTTTTTGTTGTTGTTGTTGTGGTTTTTTGTGTGCAGTGATTAATTCAGTAATTACCAGGTACCACATCTAAAGCTTTAGGAAGGTTTGAACTCTCTATATTTTCTACTGTTATTTAATTTCTCTCATGGACTTAAAAAGTTACCTTATTAAAACTCTTCTTGCAGAAGGGAAGTTTTTAGTGAATAACATAATAGAAAGGGGACCATTAATTTCCTTTGCTTTTCCCAGACAATTGGGGATGATTTCCTATTCTCCCCAGCTCCTTGCTGCATGTGTACAGCAGCCTGGTTGGGCTTCTGAGGGGCAAGAAAGGAGAGATGAATCTCCTGTTAGACCCATGCCAAGCTGCATTGGGATTTGGGTGGGCTGCTGAGGAAAGGCATGAGGGTCAGCAGCTCATCAGGTCACAAATCCAACCCCAAGAGTTTGAATCTCTTACACCTTCAGAGGATTATGGTAGGCAAAACATCTTGTTTTGAGAAAATTTCCAAGGGAATTCCTGTCAAAATTGATGCATCTCCGTAAGAAGTCTGGGGTTTAGTGGGAGGTTTTCTCGTGGCTGATCCCTCCTCTGTGAGCTGAGGTCCTGCAGGATCTGGCTGGATAACAGACAGAAGATGACACCTTCCTATCACAAGGCCATGTGAACATTATGGTGCTTTTCTGGTTACTGGGGGGCTCTCTGAGGATGTAAAAAGACAAGCAGCCTGGGTAAAAAGACAACCAGCCTGCCTCCTGCGGAATCCTAGCTCAAAATTCATGATCCACAGGACTTTTTAGCATGGCAAAAGAGACCAGCACCTGACATTGTAATTTATAAAGCTTCTCCCTGACAGGATTTAACTACAGTTTGCCACCAACGTCAGCCACTGCTTTAATAGACTTGATGTGTCACTCATGCTGGTCTTGCCTCCCACACGATTTCTGCAAATCATGAGCAATGTTCATTTTGCTGTTCAGTGACAGCAGGATGCCCCAGCCACGCTGTCTGCTGTGTGTCAGTCTAGTCACAGAGGTAAATACACCCAGAAAAGCAGGGTGTAGGTTCAGAGTCTGCAATGGTGACCTTTGGTGCTTGCCAGAGGTGCGGTACCACCCGGTGGAACCACAGGATCCTCACGCTGAAATCGGTTACGATGTAAAACCCAGTAATGTTTCCTGTGCTAGAACAAAGTTTCTAAAAAGTCATTGTGTAACCTTGACTATCCTTTACAGAGCAACTATGGAATAAAAAGAACAAGTGTCTACGGCCTCTAAGCACAATATTTTTATCTTTAAAATGCATTAACAGTTTGCAATTTAGGTTTTGTGGCCGTGGTTTGATTAGGATAGAGGTGAGTGGCAGCTGTCTCCTGGCAAACAGAAATGGCCTCACCTGATGTCCATAACAGGGCAGTTTCTAATATCTTGTATGTAGTGAATGAGAATCTCCAAGAAATGAGCTATAATTACTGTCCTATAGTAGAAAGTGGCTTTAGAAGGTTTGCAGAGTGGCCAGTTACTTTCTACTTTAATAATATTACTGATCTTTTGCTATGGCTCTCAGGCACATGTTGTGATTCTTGGGGTGGTCCTGTGCAGGCTCCTGTCCAGGAGCTGGACTTCAGTGATCCTTGAGGATTCCTTTCAGCTCAGGATATTCTGTCATTCTGGGTTTGTGTGGCTTGACCTGGTGATCACTGGAAAGAAGTTTTAAAGAGACAATTTAATAACACTTGAGGAACAAGAGTTCATAGTGTATTAAGTTAAAAAATGAGCTGTGAAAGGTTCTAAGAGCAGGGGTTTGATTTCGATGGTAATTGGATGTACACAATAGAATAGTACTTCTTTAAGAAATTATCAATAGGACTGTGGTTTCTGTGTTAGCTACATCCCTGAGACTCATGTAGCCATCCTTAAGCAAAAGAACACAAAAACCTCAGAGGATTTTCATGCTTACTTGTCACCTTGAGATAAAGACCAAAATTCAAGTAATTTCAAAGGGAGCTTGAAAAATGCAGCGATAAGATGGGCAACCATTGGGCAACCATTCATATTTATTGAATGCATAAAAAAATTTTATTTTCTGCATAATCAAATCCACACATAAGCATCTGTTTCTACTATTGGAATCCAATAAAAGTAAATTAAATGGTGTCAGAATTGATGGCTTTTCCTTGTGAAACAGATAAGAGCCACAGATGAGTCTATGGAAATGAATCAAAGTATGGGTTCAATTCACAGTGTTTAAAGAGAGCAGGAAAACCCAGCAGCCATGTAAGGACAGACCGTGATGGTAACTTTGCTTCATTCCTTTTACACTAAAAATTCTTTAATTATCTTCTTTAGGGTTTTTTTCTGAGTCTTAAATGATTAGGAATCATAATGTAAGCCAGTGGCAGCCAAAGAAAAGAGAAAAAAAAATCTCTTGTGAAGGGAAAGTTTCAGACATTGACAAATCTCCATCAGCTCCATGTATGAAAGCATTTTTAATCTGGGCTGTTTCTTTGTGCTGCACTGCCAGATGAGTCACAGATAGATGGAGGAGTTTGTAGTGCAGCAGACATGAAAACTGTTCCTTATTGTAAACCAATACAGGAACTTGCATATAGAAAAACTTTATTTAAAGACAGACACACAAAAGAGTTGTAAGAAGCTGTTCCTGCAATCTCACTTCAGCCTCCCCAGGATCAGCCATTGCCTCGCTCCTTGCAGCACCACAGTGATGCACTGACACAGCCAGCACAGAAACACCCTTCGGGGCTCTGCTCCCAGTGAGTGAATCCTGAGACAAGGCTTTGTTTTCCTTTTTTAAAAGTTTCTGCCTTCATTACTATTCAGCCTGTACATGAAAGAAGACAGTGACATCCTCACTGGTCTCTGGGCTTGCACAGAATATGGCTTTATCTTATGGCATTTGCTAAACTTGTTGCTTGACTTTGCAACCCAATGTTCTCACACTGGAAGTGAAGCATTACTGCACCTTTTTTAT
>NW_008237902.1:1081628-1088897 GCF_000691975.1 Corvus brachyrhynchos | reverse complement strand
AGAGAAAAAGGCTCAAACTTCTTAGCATGTGTGACCCAGTCAGGTATCCATTGGCTCCATAAGAAAAGATGAAGTTCAAGCTCTAACCAAGTCAACAACTGACCCCTCTTGACTAAATAAAGTCAGGCTTTACTTTGGACTTTAGATCAAGCTCCACCACTGCATGAGAGTTGAAGGAGCAGGTGGCAGCAGTAATTTGGGACGTGGGACTCCAGACCACAGTAATCCAGAAGATTCTGTTCCTTATATATCCTTAATATTTGGCTCAGTAAAATGTTCTGCAAAAGGCACAGAAGGAGCAGTTTTCAACGGAAGAGACAAGGTGGGACTGAAACCCTGGGAGAGGGGTAGAAGACAACAGCTGCTGCTTGCTGCCTCTGTCACTGCTGGGACCCCCAGCAGGAAGACAGAAACCAAGATCACTTAGACAAATGTTTTGAGATCTTTGAATAAGTTAAAATATCAACATTATTACTGCTATTTTCAGAAGGACTTGGCCCCTTTGCAAAATGAGCTGACCTAATGTAAAGCATGGGGCTATGTCATATTTCTGTTCTCCTGCTCAATGCTGGAAATCAGAGGCAAAAAAGGTACAGGGGATCTCTCAATTCTCCCAAGGTGTCTCAAATGACCTCAGAGATCTGCTAAAAGGTCACTGCTTGTATTTTGATCTGATTAGACCTGCATGATTACCCTTTTTAGGAAAACTTTACAATTTAGAAATACATCAGCGTATGTTTACCCCTTCCATGACCTCTAATACAGAAGAAATTCTGACAATTCTGTTCTAGTTGTCAGACAGCAGCAACAGCAACAGCTGAAACTGAAATTAGAAGTCAAGCAAAACCCACTATTTTTATGCAATGCCAAAATGTGTCTCCTTAAATTTTTAATTCTTTCCATTGCCATGTTGGAAGCTTAGACTGAATACAATAAAACAAAACAACCTGCAGTAAATTACTTGCAAATGAAAGTTCCAAAGCATTTTTTCTCCCCAACAAAAGGTAATAAATTGAACAGCTACACTAAGTAATAAAGAAAAAAATATTTCTAATTTATGGAATATTTAAAAAGCTATATTCATCCAGTTACTCTGGGGAAATGGACTGTAGTAATAAATATTCTTTAAATATGGCCAGGAAGGAAACAGAAACTGATTTAACATAAAAAACCTCACTATATAAATATTGCTGAATGACAGTGTCCAGATCCAAAACAAAAGGTTTCAGTCCCTGTGAGACAAATGTAAGACTGATTCATCCAAACTACTGATGTTAGAACAGCTCCATACCACACATGGGAGAACACCACACCATTGTGTAGACCCCACCTATAATGCATTTCTGAATCTTCAAGATGTCACACACGTCTCTCTTTCTTTAATACTGTTATTAGTACAACATGTTACTCAAAGTATTTTTGACATTTGACTAACAAGACAAAGAGACACTCCCCAAGTTACAACCCAGCTCTGGCAGAGGTAGAAATAAAAGTCATACTTTACATATAATCCCCACATTAGCAGCGTTTTCCCTGACTGACTGAGTGGGTCCTTCTCAAGGACACCAAAGCTTTCAGCTCCTGAACAATTTGAAATGCATGGCTTGAGTCCTCAGCAAGAACTGCTTCACTATAGAGATCTGTCCTTGCACACCTCGCTAAGGTAAACACAGAATCTCTTCCTAAGAGGCAAAGATTTCATGGTGAAAAAAACCCCAAAACAACAAAGCCAAAACTGGGGCGAATAAGTTATTATTCATTTCTCATCTCTTCTCTAACACCATGAGATCCCTGCTGCAAAGCCTGGTGATGGTGTTTTGGGACACTTTGTTTTACATGAAAAGAGAAAACTCAATGGGATGGCTTGTAGGCAGTAGCCTTAAATATCCTAGAGAGTTTGAATAGTTTTGCAAATTATTCTGCATAGGTAAATGTAGGGAGAGAGAGGACCATGGAATTAAAGGAGAGAGAGCAGTGGAACAGGAGAATGAAAGAACAAGGAAGTAGAAGTTATCCATAGGCTTGCCATTTATAAACACAAACAAAATTTAGCTTTTAATAATAACAGAAATTTAAAATAACTTTTAGGTACTTAGTAAGACAAATGTATTTTCCTGTTCATCAAGCACACTGTACATTTGAAACAGGAACTGGTAGACAGAAAGTTGAACCAGTTCCCAAAAATGAGAAAACTTAGCTATTTGACTAATTGCTATTTCTCTAAAACATCACAGTGACCTTTGTGGAGTCTTTTTTGATGGCTTTTATCCACTGTTTCAAGTCCAGTATAGCTAAACCCAGGAATTTCCATAATCCCCCCAAATCTTCTCCTTTCTCTCATTGAAGACAACATTCATCCAGTCCTACTTCCCAGGTAATACCTTCATTTCCCCTTCTAGGTCACAGAGATTTTTATGCACCTTAACTCCAAAACTAGAAGTTTTCCAGAAGATAGAGCTTTTCCTAGATTTCCCGAGGAAAAAAGTTCTTTTTCAAGTTTTCATCTCTTTATTATGATTTTTTGTCCTTTGTTCACTCTGAATTCTGCTGCACAGATCATTTTCCTTGCATGGCCTGTTGGTGTGACATCTCTATTTCCAGATGCTTTACTGCCTTCCCCACTACAATCTCTGCTGGCATAAACTGAGTGTCCAGCCTTTCTTGGTCCTTCATGGGCCAGCTCACCCCTCCAGCACAGAGCAGTTGGCACAGCTCTAAACTATCCACAAGCCCTCCCTCTATCTGCGTGTCAGATTTCAAAGGACACATCACCATCTTGCTTACATCCTTCTTCCTTACTGAGCTCCCCAAACCTTTGCTTGATCACCTTATTGTTTATTCTCAATCCTCCCATTTTTTACCACTCATAGAGATTTAAGGTTTTTTGCTCTTGATAGGAGTCTGCCTTTGGGCATGTGAAGATCAGCCCCTGTCATACTGAAAAATATCTTCCTATTACCTTGTTTACTCTCATCTACCTGTCAACATCCATCATATCCAGCACTCATATGCTTGGAATATTATATTTTTCAGCAGGTATTGCCTTTTTCTGTTCAAGAGACCAGTACAGCTGTGAATTTTAGTTGTTCTTCTCCTCACAAAAGAGCTAGGTGAGTTCATAGTAAGTCACATAAATTGAATTTAATTTCATTAAGAAAGGGATCAAGAAGCTTTAATACAGGATTTTCTCAGTTGAGGACTACAGAAACAGGGAAAAGAAAAATGTAAGAGAAATTGCAAAACTATTTATATTCAATATGGATCTATTTTATCATCTGAAAGCAAAATGCTTTTGTTCAGGTTGAAAAAAGAAGATATGGCCAGGCTGTACAGGGCTTGGAGCAACCTGGTCTAGAGGAAGGTGTCCCTGCCCATGGCAGAGGAGTGGAACTGGTTGAGCTTTCAGTCTGTTCCAACCCAAACCATTCTGTGATTCCGTGGAAGCTGGAGGAACATGGTCTAGTTTAGAGCTGAGGGGCAAGGATTGCTCTTGTACCAGGAACTCTCATGTCAGCCCAGTGCCACTCACAGCAGGGAAATGCAGATCAAGCACAATCTGCAAAGCTACACTTTCATGTGCACAGTTTCCCTTGATCCTTTACCTATAGCATGCAATTAACATTTCAAGTCAGACACAGCATTACCATTTTGATAAGTAGGGTAGATAAAAGGAATAAAATATGTATTTTAATTCTGGGTTTTGTTCAAGTTATGTTTTTATTCGTGACTTGTGTTTTTAATTACTGTGGATTACTATCTGAAGAAAATGTTATACATCAATCCCTAGAGTCTTCCAGCTAGAAATCTGAGAGTGTATCTCTAAAAGCAAAGAACTGAAATCCACATTTGCTGTACTATGCTCTGGTCAAGATTCACAGTGAAGAAAAACAGTCAAACAAGCACCCTGATTGTAAAGGGGCAGATAAATATGTATTCCCAACAGAATGCCAATAATAATAAAAAGGTGAGCTTCCTTTAGCAGCAATTTCCTAGGACACATTTTGTAAAACATCCTAGGATTTTCCATCTCTGTCCACTCATAGGAGGTCACCAGGTCATCAGGTTCAGGCTGCAGAACTAAACCTGTACATTGTAGTTATAAGGAGTACAAAAACACAGTGAGATCCCAGTTCTTTCCAAATGCAATCCCTCCATACAGCCAGCTGTGAGAGTGAGAAACCCTCACTTTATGGAATTTAGAGTGCTCTTTGTGCTCTTCATGGAGGTCCAGCAGGTAAAGGCACACTCAGTACTAAATTACTGAAACTGAGTGCTGAAAATACATCATTTTCAGTAGATGAGAAATAAGCACACCTGCACAATCGTCCAGGAGACCTCTAATACCTATATTTAACCTCTTCCATTAGGCATAAAGCTATAAAGCTATAAATTTAGATTCTAACATAAATCCATAGTAGTTACAGTCAAAACTACACACAAAATAGTAACCATGGAAATCACTTTAATTTTCCAACTAGTTATTATTTCCGTACTTCATTATGAGATGTTTTAAGTGAATATGAATTTTTCTTCTCCTCCTCAGGCCTAGATAGTAGATATGAATCTCCTCACAAAGCTCCAGGGACATAATTCATTTTAGAAGAAAAGAAGTAATAATACAAGTAAATAGAACCATTAGTGAGAGAAAAGGAACATTGTAATTGTTGCTACCAATATAGGTGTTCTTCACACACTAGAGTTCTCTCAACTTCTCTTCAAAGAGAGCTCCTTTTTGTACTTTGCTTTTGAGAAAATATTGACTCGATTACATAAATGTAATGTTCAGGTTTTGAAAATACTTGTTTGGATTTTGAAGAGATGGAAAGAAGAGAAAGGCAGTCACTCCTGGGGAAAAGCACAGCTTGAGGCCTGATTTTTTAAATATATCATCAGAAAGATTGTGGTAACAAAATGTGTGGGGAAAGAGGCCCGTGACCAGCAGCAAATGCTGTCCACAAATCTGAATTGCTCAAAACTTGCCTGGAGTTTTAAGAGACCTGTTAATGTGTTTGGTAAAACACTCATATGACTTCTCCAAGTATCTTGCTACCAGATAGTTTCACTGAATATTGAAGATTTTCTGTGTACTTACCAGTTAAATCTCTTGGTAACATGATGCTCAATTATTACTACCAGTGATCTTCTATCTGTCTCCCACTTCTACATCAGGCCTCCCACACAGACATTCCCAAAACAAGCTAGTAAGTGCAACAAAGAAGATCACATTATGTCTTCATATTTGTGTATTTTGATTGCACACAGCAGAATTTTTAGCCCCAGATCTTAGGGATTTTATAATCACCACAGGCATTCTATTCAGTGCAGAGGGAACTTCTCACTTAAACCAGACAGATCCTGCACAACGTTATAAAACTGAACCCTTGCACAGTGTGGGTGTGGGGAAAAAGCACTGAAAACGATTTTTCCTGCAAGGGCTTTCTCACACACCTTTGCTTGCACTCTCTGGAGAAGGCATATCCACTGCAATGGGGCTGCCCTGACAGGTCCTGCCAAGTGAGGGAACATTTAGGAAGGAACCAGTTCATATTCAAACAACTTCCATAGATTGCATCTGGAAATATACCATCCAGACTAAACAACTGGATTGTTCATTAAAATCATCTGATTGCAAGCACTTATCTTTGTGTTCACAACAAAAGAGGGGAAAAGAAAGAAGAGCTGCTTTTTTCAGTCCTTTGTGCCATCATCTCTCTCTAACAGAGTCTGCCTATTGCACAGAGATTTTACCATGATTGGTTTCTTTGACATGTATTTCTATTGCTTTTCATTTGAAAGGAGAAGGTGGCTAAAAATTAAATGAATTGTTCATTAAATAGTCAGCCCTGCTTTGAGAAAAGGTTATCCTTTCTTTGGATTCTTTGATGCTGTGTTAACGATGCCTTTTCTTGATAGGCTTTGTGCATGAAAGGCAAGCTCTCTTGGAGAAAAGTTGGAAAATAAACCTTCTCCAGTTCATCTCTCCCATGATGGTAATTTAAGAGATAACTGTTTTCAAAATAAAGCTGATTTCTTATAATAAAAGACCCACTGTTTAAAATTGGAGTCTGAAACTCTTAGCAGATGACTGACAAGAAAATGGTCTGGCAAAAGAATTGGTCATAATGGCTGATGGGGACTTACAACAATGAAAAATAAAGTAGTAATCATAAATCAAAATTACTCCACTAAACTCTTTCTGGGCTAGAACTGTGTTTTCTTTGTTTGTATTTTTGTTTTAACATATAAAATTTCATCCTAAAAAGAAAAAATGTCAGCCAGCTCCTTGCTTCACCCATCCTCTGTCTGTTTGTAGTGCAGACATTCTGAGTTGTGGTGTGTAAGTTATGTGGGTTGTGTGGTGGTTTTCCCCTCTCTTATCTTTCATCTATTACTGCTAATACAATCAAGTTTCCTTGTTCTTAAAAGAAGTTAGAGGAATGAAAAAAGGACAACAAAAATAAAGATATACTTGGGATTAGCATTTATTATTTCTCGAATGCTGCCTTATTCATTCAGGAATGTGTATATAAGAATTTGTAGGCAAAAGTCCAAGAACAATGTTTTAGATTCATATTATTTTTTGCCAAAGGATCCTTTCGTACTCAACAAATTACAGAGCAAAATATCTAACAACTCAAAAGTGTCAGCACCAACAATCCCATGACAGATGTAGAAAAATGATGCATGATTAAGTTCCTTGCCTTGAGAGAAATGACATATGCTAGTTGGTTTTTTAATTATTCTGCAGCATTGTTCACCAACTATGAATATATTGATCAGAGAAGAGGCAATAAATGTCACCCGAAGTCCCCCATTAATTATCATTGTTCTTTCTCTACTCAGTTGTTCCTATCCTCAAAACATTTATATTCTCGTCGTGGGTTCGGTTTGTAACCAGGCGGAAACACCAATTTAGTGTAGTGGTTTGGTCCAAAATACTCATTACTGTTTATCTGCTGTGAGATAAGAATTAGGAGAAAAGCAAAGCAGGCACCAAACTTGAAAGAATATAAAGAAGTTATAAACAGACCTAAAAGAAGGAAAAGAAAAAAAAATTATACCACCTTCAGAACTCTTCTCCTCCCCCCACCTTCCTCCCTTCTCCCGCTGACAATGTAAAAAGACAACCCTTAAGATGTTCAGTCTGTTTGCCACTTCCATAATAACCTTGTTCAGGCCATTTAGAAAGAGAAGTCTCTTTTTGCTCATGCTATGAAAACATTATCACAACGAGACAGCCGCCCACTTCCAAATATTGTTCAGTCCATT
>NW_008237902.1:1065185-1081147 GCF_000691975.1 Corvus brachyrhynchos | reverse complement strand
GGCCTGGCCAGGCCCACTGGGCCCCACTCGGGCCCCACAGCCACCTGTGCCAGCGCTGGAAATGAGAGCTTGGGGGGAAGTTTGTCTATTCTGAAGTGTGGATCACAGAGGTGATCACAACTTTAAGTGGCTTAGAGAATTGTCCATATTCAAACTGGCCAGCTGATAGGTTCTGTCAGGTCCCAGAGGAAGCTGTAAGCACCCCTTAGCAAGGACATCCCTTCCGGGACTCAGCTTGCTAACCTATGATAATTCTACATGCATACCCTACCAGAGTATGGTGGGTGGAGGAGTACTGAGTAAAAGAGATGGAAAATAGGTGAAAAAGTATACCAAAGAAGTAAGACATGGCCAGGAGGTGTTAATACCAACAGGTGGGCCAAGAGGCTGTGGAAAAGTCTCTTCAAGAAGAGTTTGGGTGCAGTGCAGCAGCAGCACACTCAGAATTACAAACCAGATTCTGCTGCCTGGGGAGCTGACCCTTGCACTGACTCCATAGAAGCTATGTTTGCTTTTTTACTAATAAATGAGTGTTTGGATGGCTTCACAACAGATTTCAAAAGATTTGCCAAAGAATATCTTCATTTTTGGAGGTAACGTTACCTTTTTTATAGTTCTATATATAATCAACCTGCAGAAAATGTCCCTCAAAAATACTTTTGGGGGGAAATCAACAAGGACTGAAGAATTATGTGGTGCTCAATCACTGTCCCAGCAATCTATAAGTAGCTATATAACTAACTGTCAGTTCTGAGACCTCCAACTTGCACTAGCATAGCTTAGTGGTGATCAGTGTATAGGAGGTGTTTAGGGTCTTAAGGACACTGCCGAGAAAAGTCTCTCCTTTAACAGTGCAGAACCTTCCAGTGTCTTCCAACGACAGCTGGAGAACAATGAGTTGAAGCCAGCACCAGGTCAAACTCCTGGAGCATATTTTTCTTTTTATCAACACCCTCTTCCCCTGGAGCTGAGCAAAGCTGGACACTGCTCCACATGTACTTTTGAGGCTCAGGTACATCTGGAGAGCACATCTGTTGCAGAAGACAAGAACAGCTGGGTGTCTGCAGCACACACTGGAGCAAGGAGACCCCCAGAGGTCTCAAATATGTGCTGAAAAGCAGACCAGAAATTCCAGTTCTCAGGGGGGTCCATATGCCAGGGTCACAGGGGACAGGAGCAGCAGATGTTTCTCATGCTCCTTTGGGATCTCTGTGTCCTTCTTTCTCTCCTTCCTTCCAAAATACTGACACTGCTGGAGTGACAGGAATCTACAGCTGCATGTTGTCCTGTAGTTTGTGCGTTGGACAATCAACATTGATTGACCTTTTCCTCCAAACGCTGTTGGTCACCTTGTTCTGATCATCCTTCCCTCCAGTTATGTTCTGCCAAGGGTGCTGACACTGTCAGGATTGTCTAGAAGGTGCTGGTCATTCCTGAGCCAGCTGGCAGCCCTCAAAGTATTCAGAAGGACTGGATACACTTCCAGTGCCTGTCCTGAGCTGTGAGCCCAGACATTACACATATACTCCTGTATGATTATTGATGAATTCTAGATACTCTGAAAAACTATAGCTTCAACGTAAGCCTGTAATACAATTCTGAAAGCTGTTTGCAGAAATAATCAACAAACATAAGAACTTTTTTCCTTAGCAGAAAAAGAAATAACCACTCCATTTTACCCAGTTTTAACCAGGTAAGTTAAGTTGCAGTTGTTTGAAAATTATTGTTTCATCTTTCTCAGTTCTTTAAGATTAAAATGAAAAGGGCAGATGACTGTGGAAGCAGAAAACATGACCTACAGCAGATCTGAAGTAATTGAAATCATCTGGCCTTGAATATAAGAGACTTGAAGGAAAACAATAATAGCTCTAAGATAAAGAAAGCAAATTATACACCAGGACATGCTCCACAGCCATAATATATGTGTTGTTTTGACAATCTTTTTTTTTCTGTATGATTACAGTGTCTTTTATTAAAATAAGAAAACTAACATTTGGAAGGGAAGAGGGGAGGAAATTGATTAACTGTATCTCATTTTCTCCCAAATATCTGGATTTAAGAATCAGAAGCTGCATATAGCACAATGGTGACACATTTGTTTGGAAATTATTTCATAATGGCTCATCTCAGGTGGAGAAGGGATAGGTTTTGTCACTTAATTGTATGTACAAAACATCACTCAAAAAGGCTGCAGAGATGCAATGGAAGCAACAGAATGATGAGAAGTGAAGGGAATAAGCTGCAGAAACCCAGAGCTTATTGTGAGCCCTGTTCTAGTGGTACGCAATGGTGCCTCTTTAGATTAGAAGTGAGTAAAATCTCACTAACACAAGTAGGGTGTTGGATGGGAGCCAGCCCTATCACTCAACATGTCACTGGTTTTTTGTTGTCTACTAAATTGCCATCATTTTTAGAAAGGACTTGGAAGAGGAAAGGAAAAAAAGGAGATTAAGATTCAATATACTCACTATTAATCTGTATCTCATGCACACCTGAGGCATCTTCACCTCCATATAAGGTTACATTTTTAGTACACTGTTTGCCATTCTAAGGAATCATAAGAGAAATATATGATCACTAATCAACTGAAGATACACCTTCCATTTGAGACAGACATACAACAAGGCTTCTTCAAGCCAAGCAATCGTATTTTATCACAGTAAAGTACTTTGTTATTCCTTCAAAGTTTTAAAACTATTGTATTTCATAGTACCTTTTCTCAAGTATTGTTTCAATGAATAAATCTGACAGCAAAACTTAAATAAGAAGACAGCTTACTGCTAGGGAATCTGTGAGCTTGGTTTTGCTGTTTAAAAACAAATCCTGAAATTGGTATTTGAAAACCAAGAGAGGCTGAGTTATTATCACCACTGCAACTACAGAAATATTTAGTAGCTTTATACTTTCACTTGTAAGAAAAATGAAGGAACAAAGGAGTTGTAAGTGAACCAGTCTTTTTAGCTCCAAAATGGAAAATTTAGGAAGTTACCTTGAATAAAACCTGCATCCTTGTACATGTCAGTCAAGCTCCTAAAATCTGGAAGTAAAAAAGGCCACACTGATATTTTCAAAACACTTGCAAAGAAAAGTAAGGATAATATTTCATTGCTGTAAAATCAGCAGCTTTTCAGTTACTTAGCACAGGTAAAGGCAGCTAAATAATAGTTAATCAGAACCTGAGAAGTAGCTGGGTTCTACACACCCCTTTTGTTAACCAAGGTGAAATTCAATGAAAGTAGGGGAGAATTAATTTGCCTTCAGACAGGAACACATGGGAGGAGTAACCAGGCTCCTCCTCGACTTCCATCAGCCCTGGCAATGCAGAAAAGCATGCATTTTGGGGGGGGACAGGTTACCTGATTTTCTCTGAAGATTCAATAAGGAAGGCAGAAGACGTTTCAGCTCTAAAAAACCCAAAACCCCAAAGAAACAAAACATACAAAGATGAACATCCCTAAATATAAAAAGGTGATGGTGTCTGCTGTATTACAGGCAGGAATCAAGGCTTAAGGGTCTGAACACCAGCTGATATTCATGGAACTTCCCTGATGATTGTCCTGTCTGCAGCTGCAGAATGATGCCTGCATCAGGATCCCATTGTTTCTGTCCTTACCTGGCAGCTGTCAGTGTGTGACAGATATAAATTATCTCACAGGACATTTTCTATTTATCTTATTTCTAGTAAGGAACAGAGCAGACATGGAAAGTTCAATCACCTTCTATTTTCAGTAATAGCAATATTTTCATGCAGCATATGCCAAAGGACATTGCCTTAGTCATTTGCACATGAGCACAAATCCACTCAGCTGGTCTCTCAAATGGACCAGCACTTCCCCTCAGCCTGGGTGATAGATGCAGTGCAATTTTTGTTCCCTCCAGTGTGTTGTACAGGAGAGGGAAAATGCAGGAATGGGGAGGATATTCACTGAGCAGTCCTAGCTGGATTATGTTTTTATAACTGATTAGTATTGCTGTGCCATTGCATTTCTCATTAAAATCCCTTTCTTGAAGCTAGGTACAATTTGCACCATGTTTTCCACTTGTTTGAGCTTCAAGCTGTCACTCAAAAAATTAATTTTAGCTGGGTTCATCTTTCCATCACAATTTTTTTGTCACAGTGGTTGATTAATTCTATGTCATTGTTTGCTCTTTTGCAAGATTAATTGCAGGATGAGAGAATAGATGACTTTCTGCTGAGGGAATATATGAAGTTATTGTAATTCCACAGTGCTGGAAGGCAACTTTTTCACTATCCAACTTAAGGCAGCAAGGAAATGATGTAGTAAAACTGGTTTGGTCTGTTACTGGATCAATAACTGACCCAAGGAAAGACCTTCTCGAGTTTTTTGGTTAAGTTCCATTTAAAGTCTCCAAGCCCTAAAAGTCTGAAAAATATATCCTGAGTCCTGGAAGGAGACAAGGCATATTCACAGCCCAGACAGACTGACCAATGATGGACAGGTCTGGCATTTAAAGAAGCATTTCCTCTGGAATTAGGAAACACTGATAGAAGTTGCTCCTGAGTGGGGCTTGTTCCCTTCCAGCCCAGGTGAGTTGACCTCTCCAGTTGTAATACACTTAAGACACAAAAGATTTATGTGAAGTAAGGACCGGGAGGGGCTTTGGGATGCTTTTTTCAGTCTGTAATGACACAAAATAGACATTAGTTTGTATTCAGTCACCCTTTCATTGGCTTCCTTTAGTATACATTTATTTCCCCACAGAGCTGCTCAGCAGAGCACAACTTCAATGCTGTATGATACCCTCATTGAGTTCTTTTCTATACAAACCTTATTTATTCAGCTCTTACTCCATTTATTCTGCTTACTGATCCTTTGCAAAAAAGATTACCCACTTGTTAGACAACTGAATTGATATTTCTCTACTAGTTTTTCATTTAAGTTTGAACATAGTCTTTCTGATCCTCATTTACCCCATTGTACAGAGAAATAAAAGGTTTTCCAGAAATGTGTATGCTCCCCAGATGCTTAACATCGTAATTGCTTGTCCCCTCCTGCACTGAAGGCAAGGAGAATATTCCTCCAGTTTCTATGAGAGGAAGCTTAGGCACTGCTTGTATAAATTAATTTCATGAATAATGAAGAATGAATTGCTTTTCATCATAAGGCATCCAATCCAAAAATTCATGGTGTTGGATAAATGCAATAATATTGTCCATAATCTGTGAGATTTTTACTATTTGAATTAAATCTATAAATACAGATTGAAAGTGGGTTTTCAGTGTTCAGCAGAACTGTGTAAAAGAGGAAAATGCTTGATATTTTAAATTTTTATTAATTTTCCCCAATCAGCTCTCATTTTTGTATGCACTAAATTGGCGTGCATTGCCAGGAATATTACCCTTTTTTGTCCCATGACACTTGTGAGCAAATCCAGTAAGACCAATGAGGACAATTCAGGTAAGAGAAGGTAATAAAGCACATCACTTCACTGGTGTTAAACCTTCTAACAGAAGTCACAAAACACCTGGAAACAGCATCTACTCCAAACTGCCTTGAGCTGCCTGAATATATGAATATAACCACAATGTTAATCTGAATTTTGCAACTCTCATTGAAATAGATCATGAACACTAAAAATACCTCCCCCTCTACAAGGACATAAGTACAGATTTATTTATACTAATTATCTTTTTTTCTGAATTTAACCAGATTTTTTTTTTTAAGAATGCACTTCAATGGAGTACTTTCAATCTTTAGTCTTTTGAAAGTTGCACAATTTTTTCTGAAAAAGACCCTCACTCTAGTTTATCCAAGAAAAATACACTACAATGTTGGAAGCATGTACTAGCCTTTTATAGCAAAAGCTGACTGTAAACAAAATCCACCTCTCCCCAGAGCATGAATATATTAAATATTTAGAGTTTCTGTAAACAGCATCAACCTCCTCGTGCAGCAATGAGGGAAAACGACTGGAGTGACCAGATTGAGCTACTGGAACAAGTGTTTTGGGTGGTGTTCATATTGGCCATGTTAAAAGTCTTCCCCTCATGAACCCTGCTAGAGGAGGATCCCTGTGCACAGAGGAATTAATACCTGATCACCTGAGTCTTGTGTGCCTAGAACACAGGGGGAATAAAATCCTAGAAACAGACATTGTAAACGTGTTGTCACCTTAATGGCATGCAATTGCTTCCTGATTTATGTGTCAGGATTGCTTTAGGAATAGGGAATGCAAGCCCCAGACCAAAACCCAGCAGCCTGTCCAGTTTATTTTTATTCTTTCCCATAGTCAGACTTTTCCAATGTGTCCTATCATATCTTGTGAGACAAATCTGCCTCCTAGTATTCAGCCCATAGAGGAAAGTAAACCTGGTATGACTTTTCCAGGTAATAAAAATACGTATTCTATGGGGAACTGATGTACTCAACTGAGTGAAATCATTATTGACGTTACAGCATCAAGCCTGTGATTTTAAAAGTCTGGCTTTGGGGACATCAGAATTTAACAGGAACTACATGACTCAATCCCATCAGGAAACTCCCATGAATAACTGGAAAATTTCAGTATTAAAATTGAAATTCAGTGAATTACTGCAGGAGCAATCTCTGTGTTCTTTATGTCCAGGTAGCAATGGTGAAATCGTGTCATGTGTGGAAGAGGCCAAAGAAATATGTGAAATTTTGTAACTTACAAAGAATACTCTTTTTAAAGCTATTTTCCCTGCAGGACTATTTAATAAACCCTCACTCCATCATAATCACTCCAATGCCACCCTGCGATGTTCAAGGGGCTGAGTAATTTCTGCAATTCCTCTCAGTCCCAGCTCTCTCAGCCTTCCCGCACCACAGCAACGTGTCTGGGGGAGAATTTGCAATTTCTTGTCACAAGGCAGCATCTGATAATCAAAATGTCATCTGTGCTGTAGTCGGCAAGTCAGGAGATGAATTAATGAGCCATAACATATACAAAAAGAAAAATGCATAGTTTTAAAAAACTCGTGGTTTTCTCTTTCAATGAAAAGCTTTTCTTAAGTATTTATCAAGGCATCAGGATTTCAAGAGAATTACTCAGATGTTTAAAGCTTGTTATTCGTTTAAATATCTCATAGCGTGAGGAAACTGAACTTAATGAGCAAATTTCGCTTGTTCACAATATGCAATTTTTTTCTAGTCTTGGGACTCTTGGGCATTATACTGAACAACATTAGAATGCAGTAGTAATTATGTAGAATTGCATCCAGAAAGCAAAGCTGGATATATAGAGCAGTGTAGGATTTTACAGGACTTTTCCCCTCCCTCCAGGCCATGAGACTCATTTAGTAAAAATGCAAAAGGAAAATATACACCAGTAAATGAAGAAATTCTCAAGACAATTTACATTTTTACATACCTCTGAGGAAGTAGGACAGCTTTATTAGCTACTATCAGGTAGCACAAATAACTGCAGATTCAACTGCCTGGTTTTCTGAAAGTTGTCAAAGAGCTTAATAGAAATATATACGAGGACTTCAAGCTTTAGGCTTCAAATCCTTGGGATCTGTCAAGCTACAGCTTTAATACTAAACTTCATCCCTAATACAGTCTCCAAATTCAAAATGAAGCTATAAAGCATGGTTAAAGGCTTTTATTTTGCATCTTAAATTCCATTCTGGTGTTCTGTTCAATATACTTGATTGCTGGGAACTCCTTTGTGCTTTGAAATAATATTGCAGCTCATATCAGACCAACCTGCCTTACTTTTCCCCAAAATGTTTTTAAAATTTTTTTGCAGCAGAGTGATGCTGACATTTCATAGTTTTCTTTCATGTCAGGAATTGGGATGACCAGATTATTTTCCTTCTGAAAAGGGCTATTATGAGATTTTAATTCCTGTGTTGGGTCATTTATCAGGGGAGGCATCACCTGCTTCAAATTGCAGGACTGTGATCCCATGCCAGGGGATTGAGGATGTGGGGTACGTGGTTTGTTTGGAGATAGCAAATTCTTGTCCCTGCAGCTAACACTGGGATTACATAAAAACATGGATATATTAATATTCTTTGAAAGAGGCAGTGTGTGTGTGTGTACACTAATACACCCATCCACAAATACATTTATCCACATGTGTTATCTGTACTTGCTGTTAGAATGAGAATTTTGCATCTATGTAATTGAATTTTCAAAAAGGCCATTGTCTAAGCAAAAAACCAGAGATCTGCAGCAACTCAGCTCTTGCTCTGCATGACCACAATATTTGAAGCCACTGCAGCATACTTTTTCAAACATCCCATTATCCAGGAAATTGCTCTTTGATTTAAAAGCTTTCAATCATAGCACTTTTTTCATTGGAAAAAGTCACCACAGTTTGCTTGTTTAAAAGAAAAAGATTCGCAAGTTGAGTTGAACACCTTAAAAATAACCATGTGCCCCTGGCACCTTCAGGGAAAGAAAAGAAGACAAGTCTGAGACAGAATATCAGCGTTTCAAGTTTTATAAATAATTTTGAAATATGCTCTCCATGATTTATTTTAGAAATGCCAAAAATCCTTCTAAGTAGAAACTGGTTTACATGTATTAGTAAATATATGTATATTTATGTCAACTTTTTAAAATGCTATATATTAGTTCATCCAGAAGATATCCTTTCCTTACAGCCTTCATTTCCCTGCTAAGAACATACTCAGTGCACACCTTCTTCTTGTGGAAGAAATAAGGGCACCAGACTTCTCTATCCTGCATGTGTAATCCAGGAATTGTTTTTCCCCTGCAAACACCTGCAGGTAGCAATAATTGGTAGTCGTGATTTGGTTTTCTTTGAAAAATAACAACTCGAACAGCTCTTTATCAAGGCTGTTAAGAGCAGATTTTTTTCTCTAAATCTTTTGCTTTTTCCTACCTGTATGTAATTATCCACATACTCAGATCAATTTATTACCCCATGAATAAGCACATTCACTCTCGTTTTCCTTTCCCTTAGGACCTTTACATTAAGATGACGACTCAGACTGCTCAAATAGCCCAATTGCAAATGCCCTTTGATCAAATGATGACTCAAGGAGACTCAAAGATTACTTCTGCAGGGAAAGTCAAGGCAAATTGATCAGCGCTGTCACTGGAGAGCAACAGTTCCTGAAGGACTAGATTTAAAATGCATTATCTTTAATGTAATCAAAGGAGCATTTAATTTAATTTTAAAATGCCTTGCAATATTTGTTAGTGCTATCATTTCAGGGTGTTGCAGGGACAAAAGTTAATCACACTGACTAGACAAACACTAATTTGTTTAATTAAGGCTATCCTGCTTTCTGTAGTATTTTTCCAACTTGGTGTGCCCATACATTATTTTTGAAATGGTAGGAGCATAGATGTAAATAATCTTTCATGGTAGAGGTGCTGAGCCTAATGAGGTAAGAGGGAGAAACTAAAGAAACTAAAGGAAAGTAAGGGAACTAAAGAATTGAAAGATGTTTTTCTTACCACCTCATGACACATTTTAGATTTAAATGAGAAGAGATTAAACATGTCCATGGCATGGATTTTCCAGAAGTAGATCATAATCCACCCATGGATTACCCAGGGAGCATGAGTGAAATTTTGGTTTACTGCCTAGACACTATTCCCAGAGCCAGTGATTAGGGAGAGTTTGCAGCCTTCTGCTGTTTTGCTGTGTTGGCTTTGCCCTTCCATGGGAAGGGGATGAGCTGCAGCAGTGGAGGGGCAGGTCTCCAGAGGCAAAGCCCTTCCCTTGCCAAGTAGCAGGAGGGATATGCTAAGAGAAGAAGCTGAGAGCCCTTAAACCCAGACAATCTCCGTCCCAGAGCTCCCCAGGCCACAGAGCCCCACATCCACACAGGGCACAAGAGACACAAACTCAGACTGGCTTTCAGCAGGCTCATACAAGGCAGGCTTTGAATGCTTGGACTGAACCAAACCCATTTATTTCCTCTCTTCTTAGGTATTCCCATAGGCTCTAGAAAGGAAGTTAGCATCAAGCTGGCTCTTCCTTCTGACTTTCATTTCTGTGACAGACACTCATTATCCTTCTGGTTTATCTACTCTTAGATGATGGCATTAAGGTAAAAGAGAAATTTATGAACCAGTGAAAAGTGGACACCTGGATTTAAATAACTATAAGACAGAGCAGGACAGGGAAGGAAAATATGGATAGGATGTCTTGAAAAGTGGAGTTCTGAAGTGAAAGACAGTGAGTAAGATTAATGTCATTTCTAAGGATCCTCCAATGGTTGTTTCCTGTGTAACAATCCACAGGCATAAAATGAAACTTAAACCTTTAAAACTTATAAAAGGGAAAGCAGTCTGAAGCAGTTTCCGTAGTTTGAGCAGTCTGAAGAGCTTCCATACTTTCCAGATACCACAGGACATTAGACCTAAATCAGGAACCAACCCCAACCTGGAGAAAAGATCATAATAATAATAGGCAAGAACCAGGATTGCACCAAGGAAAATATGAATTCAACAACAGAGAGTCCTGAGCAGTGAAGCCAGGCCACCTGGCTGTAAACCAGGTGAGGACACATCTTTCCTGCCCATCTGTAGGATATGTGGTTCCCTAGAAAAATAATTTGCCCCTGTATTCTGTTTTTCAGTGCAAGAACATGGTGTCCCCTGTGCACATATAAAACTGGAATAAGCACAGGGAGCTTAGCAAGGTGGTTTTAGATTTATAGTTGTTATATAAAAGAAAAATCTGTGTGATTTTTCTGCATCCATATATTTCAGATGGTTTTTTCTTCAAGAAACTTCATTGTCAGTAATTTATTTGTGGTACTCTGACTTTAACCAAGCTCTACAACAAGAAAGTTTTGTTTAGAGCCAGCCTTTACTCTTTTCTTATTTACTTTCTCTGAAATCTGCACTGCACCCCACAAGAACCACACTTAAACATAGTAAATTTTAGTGAAAAAATGCCTGTTAAATAAAGCATTTATTTGCTAGCACAACATTATCAAACCATTGGCAACACCCAAGATTTAAGAGACCAATGTAAATATTTTCTGGTATTCGTACCACTGTTTTCCTATAATAATACTGTGTTTGCAAGTTTTCTCTTCAGTAGCATGGGCAAAGAAGCAGTTCTTTTTCCAGGATGTCAGTCCTTATTCCACCATTGCTCACTTTCACACCAGTCATCTTCTCAGTCAAGCAGAAAAGTGAAAATGGAAGTAACACTTCAAGTCAAGAAAATAATAAAAATAAAGTTCTCTGAACATGACAATTTGGATAAAAGCATTTCTGTGCATCCTCTCTCTTTGTTGCAGAAACAAGAAAGAGGACATGTTTGATCTGCTTTTCATTCAGAGCTCCAGCTGTGGGTACAGCTTCAAGAGCTGCTCCCAGAAAAAGCACTTGCACAGGATGAAGAGCAGAAAAGGTATAATTTTTAGATAAATTCCTAAAAGTGCAGAATCAGACTCTGGTATATGTGGAGTACTAGTGTCCCAAGTATAGTTGACTTCCAAGAAATATTTAGTCCACTCCCAAAATCTGGTTGGTTTTTTTTTCTGATTCACCTAAATGTAGCTCTAAAATTTTCTCAAGAAGTTCAGCTCTAATGGATCTCTTCTGTCAAAAAGCACTAGAAAGGTTCAATCTGAACTAGTTCTTGGGGTCACTTAGGTGGAAAAAGCATAGACTACCCCTATTTGCCTGAGTTTTATTATAGGTTTGTAGCTAGTCATGCCACTCACTTGACCTGCAGAGCTATTTCCTTTCACCACACACAGAGCCTGAGTAATGAAAAAGGGATTCAATCTTCCTATTTCAAACAACTGCATAATACTATGAGAAAATCTGGTTTGCATAAAAAAAAAAAAGTCAGGTTTTCACTAATTTCCCTTCAAGATTTCAATAAATTTGACAACAGCAGCTGCATTTACAAACTGTCGCTTTCCCAGGACATTCACTCCAGACCAGTCAATGGACTTACAGCTCAGCATCATGAACATTTTTAGTAAACTGATTTTAAGGCTCCTCTTCTTCAGTTGAAAGGAAAACAACAACAAAAAAAACTTACATAAGTAACCTTTCTTCTCCCTTTTAAATTCAGTAAAGCATCTTAACGCTTACCCTGATCTTTTGTGAATATCTTGTAGGTGATGTCACAGAAAAAAGAGTGAAAAAACATTTACTCTGTACTGGGTGCAGCCACAGGCATAATAAGCAATGAAGTTGCAGGATTTATTTGCAAGAATCCTGGCTCCATGCCATTAACCACCAAAAAAACCCACTCCCCAAAATACCCCAAACAACCCAAAATGCTATCTGAAGTCTATATTTCATTTACTCCAAGCATGCACATTGCACCTGATAAGCTGAAAAGAGAACCAGAGAAAATGGTTTCTGGAGGCTGGTGATTTACAGGTGAGCAGCAGCAAGGCCTTTCCAGGGAATGGAAATGAGAAATGTGGTGAGGACTTTGAGACAGAGAAACTAAAAGGTGAGAAGAGGAAAACAGAACGTGTCCTCAGTGGGAACAGAAGAATTTCAGCCTAAGTGGTCTCCTGCATGCCAGTGGGACAAGACCTTGTCAGAGTGAAGCAACAAGACCTCAAGGCATATAAATTTCTGGCCTCAAAATCCCTCCACAGCCTGGAGCAAGTCACTCCAGAGGAGGAGAGCAGCACAGGTTCAAACGACACCTTGGCAGAAAGCCTAAAAAACTCTGCGCAGGCTCCCACTGGATCATTTCTCCTGCTTCTTGTGGAAAGTTTTCAGCCCAGACCACAGCCAGATTTAATGTTCAAGTTAGCTGATTATGACTTATTGTCCCCGTCACAGACCTGCTCTGTGCCAGCAGGTCACCGCATGTCAGTGCCACGAGGTACTTTGGAAAAACAAGACGGATGGCAGCAGCAGCAGCAGCAGCAGCAGGAGAGTGAGCTCTGAACCAGGAGTAAAAGCAGACCTCATTTAAGTCTCTCTTGCACTGTGCTGCTAAAGCTTGGGAGTAAAGAAGAGAAGGCATAATGGTTTTAAACTTATATCAACTTATATTAAACAGAAGGAAGAATTTTTTTATAGTGAGGGTGGTAAAACACTGGCACCTGGAGAGGTGGTGGGTGCCCATCCCTGGAAACATTCAAGGTCAGCTTGGACACGGATCTGAGCAACCTGATCGAGTTGGAGATGTCCCTGCTCTTTGCAGGAGGATTGGTGTGGATGACCTTGAAAGGTCGCTTCCAACCCAAGCTATTCTATGATTGCATGATTAACTTTTCCTCAGACGAATGCAGATTGGACCTACAGAGGCCAGACTGGAGGAACCTAAACAGAACTCTTCCTAAATAAAGGTATGTTATGGTTTAAAAAGAAAATACGGAAGATCACAGAACAAAGGGAACAGTGGGAAAGGAATTTAAGAAAGTCCCAGGCAATTAAAATATTCCTTCAATATTGGGCCATACACAATTTTTTTTGTACTGCACTATCTGGGGCTGCCGCTGAGGATCCCTGGCTACACTAAGTAGAAGAGCCTCTGGATATATGCAACGTAGAATAGAAAGGAATATATAAAAACAGTAAAGTGAGAAAACCTTCCTTTGGATGGGTAAATACTTTCCCATTTAATGTAACTGATAATCTTCCAGTAGCATTCATGGAAGAACACTTCTATCACAAACAAATCATTGAAACAAGGGGTTATTTCTGCCATACAGACTGGTCCCCTTTGCATGGGATCTGTTACAGTTTAGGGTTAAAAGCAAAACATCTGTTCAAGCTTTTTCCACTTGTTTTACACACATTTTCTACCAGAACAGCATGAAGATTTAGGATGCTTAATGTTTATTCCAGCTTTAATTTTCTTCACAAATTCTTCATCTCTGTGGCAAATTAAAGGAGCAGATGCATCCCTGGGAAGGTTTCCAGACTGATTTTGAAGAAAGTGAGACATCCAATACTTGCTGAGCTCAGCTGGGGTTTCTGATCAATGGTAATACCACACACAGGATCAAAAAAGAGCTTGAAGTAAATAACTGATGTGTAGAGTTGTATTACATGGTTAGGATGCAGATGGTTTCTGTACCTCCCCATGGACTGCTGCTGAAGATATAAACTGCTGATCCCCATCTTTGATTATCACTCAGATCATCTATATTGCCTTATGTTTTGATGCAGCTGAATGCTCTGCTTTACTATATGGGCAAATTATGAAAGCCCTTCCAAAAAATAAATATACATGTAAATGTTTCATGTACAATATTATTAAACTACTGTGTTACAATCCAAAGTCTTTTCTACAAAGACATGACTTTTATTTCAGAATTATGGATGCAAAAAATAAATCCCAATAATTCATCTCTGCTTCCCTGGGCACTGCAAAAAAAAAAAAAGGAAAATATCAGCTCTTTTTTTTTGCTTTTAGTGTGGGTCCAAACTGAGTGTTGCAGAGCATTTCAAACACTGGAATATTCATCTATTCAGCTTATTGTATGTGAACTCCCACTGATTTTCATGAGGTAATGAGCATAAATAATGCATTTGAGAAAATTCAGTTACAAAATTAAACTGATCATTGTTCATCTGACAAAATAAATTCAATCCCTTAAGCACAAGCAAACAAAGTTTGGGGATGTGGTTTAATCTCAGAGGCTATGTGAAAGCTGATGGACATGGCACAGTTTTTCTGCATAATCGTGGTTTTCAGAACAAAGCTGAGTTTTACTGGGTACTTCAGGTAGAACTACAAATAGATGCTTCAAATGCTACTAAATGACTATTTAACTAACGCAAACAAGTGTAAGTTTGCAATAAGAAGCCAAACTGTTATTTCTAATACCAGCAGCAATCTCCTACTTCAGTGGCCAGTTGCCCTTCTCACCACATGAATCCTTGCCATTTATCGGAAAAAGCCATTTCTTGAGAAGACTGTTTTGGTTTTAATCGTGTGGGTAAAGCCTGAGGGAAAATTGTAACATAAGTTGTAATTCACTCATTTTCTTTCAGCTCTAGAATTTGTTCTGGTGTGAGATTGGCCAAGACAGATTTTGTTTCATCCTCTTAACTTTATATTTCCTTTAGTATGGAGTAAAAAGATTTTTTTGTTGCTCTTGTTGAAGTTATTATTCCTGTGTTAAGATCAAAATTGCAAATACAAAGAGTAAAAAATTTCTATGAATTATGATTTTTAAATGTGTATTTGTTCTCTCAGAAGTACAATGCATTACACAATATGAAACAGGAATACTGAACTGCATGGTTAGGGCCTTCAGCAGAGCCCTAAAGGCCAGAATTTGCAGTTCTACCATGTGCTGCTGTATTAAAAAAAAAAAAAAAAGGCTGCAGTTTGATTAGGAAAACGGAGAAGGGATTACCAGGCTCTTGTGCACTACACTTACACCCAGAAAGTTCAATTCACACCCAGGGAAACACTTTCAATACTGGGTTTTGCAAAGAAGTATCTGATAAATTCGATGTGCAGAAGTGAGAGCTCTCACACCTTCTGAGGAGAACTCAGCCGGTCATGGTATTGGTGGTGTATATTTTAATGTAAAAAACAATTTCAATATAAGCAGATTTCCCAGTTCCAAAAAAAAAAAAAAAATAGATTGTCAAGAAGTTTTTGTTGTTGTCATGGTTTAGCATAGTTTGAATTTTTTGTTAAAGAGGGCTCCGTCAGCCACGGAAGTGATTCTCTTGCGAAGAGATGCTTACAGCTTCCTCTAGACCCGACAGAACCAATCAACTGGCTAGTTTGAATATCGGCAACTTTTTAAAGCCTCTTAAGAAGCTTGCCACGCCTCTGTGATCCACATTTAAGAACGAACAAAGGCTGGGAAAGTTCTCTTGCTTCTGGCTTTTGGACAGGTACCGGGGGGCCACAGTGTGGCCCAGCGGGGGCGGGCTGGGCCCTGCTTGCTGCGGCCCGGCCGGGTCGGCCGCAGCGCGGCTGAGATCTCAGCTGCTTCTGCTCACTGGACACCCGGTGCAGCCCCCTCAGTGCCAGCCGGGCCGGCCGGGAGACAGCCACCCTGGAGCCGAGTGGCCTTGTTCCACCCGCGC
>NW_008237902.1:1023166-1064534 GCF_000691975.1 Corvus brachyrhynchos | reverse complement strand
AGGGAAGGGACTTTCACATGTGAGCAGAGAACCAACCCGGACAGCTGTCTTGCTGTGACATTGAAGCCACGAGAGAACTGTTTCTTGTGGAGATGTCTCTATAGCATGAGCAAGAGAGACTCCTCTCCCTAAGTGAACTGAAAAAAGTAAACTGGCCGAAAATCTCAAGGGTTATCTTTTTACATTGTCGGTGGGAGAAGGGAGAAAGGTGGGGGGAGGAGAAGTGTTCTGAAGGTTTAGTCTGACCTTTTTTTTCCTTTTTTTAGGGTCGTTAATAAACTTTTTAATGTTCTTTTAAGTTTTGTGCCTGCTTTGCTTTCTCCTAATTCTTATCTCACAGAAGCAAAATAAGTAAGTAATGGGTATTTTGAACCAAACCACTATACTTAATTGCTGTTTCCGCCCAGTTTATAAACTGAACCAGCTACAGTTGTCTATCAAACTTTCTGGTTTTCCATTTTTACTTTCCTCTTGCACCCACTTTTTCATTTGGCATCTGAACTGACACATCTGGATAGCCCTGGAAGGGAGAGAGTATAAGGTGGGGATGGATGAGAAGCAGAAGGACAACGCACAGCCAAGAAATCCCATCACTTTTGTCAGGGACACAAACTGATGCCAAGAGGGAAAAAAACTATCCAGTAATAAAGCTCTGTCTGTCTTGTCAGCTCTAAAACACTTCTTAAAACATTATCCACTGCCATTGCCACCCTGTACTGCAGGACTCGGGATAGTCAAGGGAACGTGAGCATTAGAGTGAAATTAAAGTATTCTCATGTAGCTCATGTTATGCATTATTTGAGGGAAAACATAATGAAGGGCTTTCTATCCATGCAGAAGACCAAGAGGTACTTCCAGAAGTGCACTTCATTTCTGAGATCATGTACTGAGCCCCAGAATCAGATATTTTACAAATTAGCACTAAGCAACTATACTTACCTTCATCTTAGTGGCATTACTAATGTGATTGAAACTGTTGGTTAAGCATAAGTGAAGCAGAACTCCAGTGTGTGTCACCCCAACGGGATTCTGGCTCTGGGGACAGTGTCTCACTCTACCTTCTCCCTTGCTGCACCAAGGAGTTGCTGCCTTTCCCAGAGCTCAGCCATCTGCTCTCCCACTGCTCCAGCAGCAGTGGAAAATTCCTTTTTGTCTGAAAGGGGAACTGCATGCTAAATCTCAGTGACAGGATCAGGAAACATCTTAAACCAAATTAGCAAGAAGCAAAGCAGAGTGAACAAGTTATAAATTGTATTAGCAATCCTAAGCATCCCTCTGGTCTCAACTCTTGCTCTTTGCTTTTAATCTTAAAAAAGAATAGTTCCTGCTATGAGTTTCCAAAGGCTTTTTCTGCTTCTTTTAGGGTGAGAAAATCAGAAGCAGTGGAGTTGTGAGGAGTAGTGTCTCCAACAATGACATGACCTATTCCAAACTGCAGTAGGACCCTCAGCATTGAAATTATTTGCAGAAATAAACCAATAAATACATTTACCAACCCTGGGTTGCAATTTCTTCCAGAAAACACACACCCACCTGCCAGGAGATGGATATCAAGTCCTTTGCAAACCTAGAGGAACAAAAACATGAGCACCCTAATGAGTTACAACTCTTTCAAACACGTGTGATTTTGCTTCTCGTTGCTGCAGGGCCTCTTCCTTTCCTCCCTTCCTCTAACTATTTTTCCTCCTTAATTTGTTGGAGACAAACCTCCTTCCCAATATATTTAAATACAGAAAAACCCACCACAGATTCAATGATGTATCCAATACAATGTGACGACACGAAGACAAGAACTTCACTTACAAACACTGCTCAACACCCAACCATCAACACAACAAGGAGGACAGTGCAACACTGAATGAAATCCATGATAATTAATTGGCATCTGGTAATTTGATCTTTTACTGCCATCCTGAACACAAGATAGGATGACTTTTTGAGATTCTTCCTATCCTGGGACTGCAGAGGGGCTTGTGGATTTGCTCCTCCCTGTCTAACTCAAGCATTACTGCAAGGAGAAAAATGTTGAAAAGATTGAAAGATACTTCTTGTTACTTGACCTTAACTTGTACTTTCTCAGCAGCTATATAAAGGCATCAAAGACACTTTGTTAATGAAAAAAAAAAATCCCAAACTACATCTATCAGTGTATTTGAAATTTTTTTTGTTTTTCAGCCTGAAATTCTATTTTCAACTAACCTTTAAAGGGTTTTTTCAGGGCTCTCCGCAATGTTCTCCAAGCTATAAAGTCTAAAGACTTAATAAGCCAAAGAGAAGATTCTTGGAAATCTGAGGAACACAAAAATGGTGCAAAAATTACACAGAGGAAATTTTCCATGTTAAATCGATGCTGGAAAATGCCCACCTCCTGCTTGCTATCCAAATCATCATGCTGTACAGTGTGAATAGTGGTGGGGATAATAAGCAAGAGGGACAACTAGCTGGATTTTCTTCTTATAGATCAATCTGTTTCTTCCCCAAAAGGCATCCAACCCTTTCTGCTTTCAGTACAGAGCTGTGCCAAGCTCGGGAGTAAACATTGTAAGTAGGGTTAGCTTAGAAAGACTTTGAAATAATTTTAAAGGAACACTTTACAATTAATATGAGATGGAAGATGCACCAGGAGCAGCCTTGTGAGTGGGGAAGCTTTTGGTCTGGATCAGAGGAAGGAGTTAGGGAGATGCAGTGCTAGGAAAGTCCACAAAAACAGGGTCTCCAAAATGCCCAACATGACACCGCTCAGAATTGTTGATAAGGAACTTTGTCCTTAAGAAACACGTTATTAGTTCAACTTCCCTATGTCCACAGTTCAGCTGAGCCTGATTGCTGAGGCAGTGAATTAGTCTCCTTCCTCCTGTAAAAACTGCCTTGGAATTTCATGTTTAAGACAAGATTTCTCTTTTCAGAAGTACCCACCCACCCCACACTGAGTTTGCCAACAATTAACCAGACAATCTTTCTGTAAAATAGCTAAATATGTTCTAAAGAAAAAACATCTTTCTATTTAAATTTTAAAAATTACAGAACTAAACAGAGTGATTTTTTGCCACGCACCGTTTTTTGAAGACAACATGGCCTATGTCTTGTGTGTACCAATTATATGAAAGTTGTCATTAAGACTCAACAGCAAAGAGCTTAATGTCACAGCCTCTCATATATCTTCCTCAAACTAACATTCTTTTCAAAAGTTGTTCAGCAAGGCTGAACAACCTCATGCTTCTGTTGATAGCAATCTGAAATGTGAGCTTTCAAATATGGTGCTGTGGCTTTTCAATTCTGTCCATTCACTTTGGTGCAAATCTCCCAAATACTTAACTTCAAGAACTGATTAAAATTAATTAATAAAATTAAAATTAAATTCCATCTCACTCATGAGTCATCATGCAAACTGAGCCAAGACTTTTCCCTCAATACATTCTGCATTACAGATTTCATCTGCAACACAGCTACAGAGTAAGCAGCTTATGGATCCACACCAGATTCCAGGAGGTATCACCACACAGGCTGGTGTTTGCAGAATACAAGTATCTTTACATCTTACTGTAAACTTGTCACCATGGCTGCTCTCTTTCAGATTGTTCTTGCATTTAATTTCTTCAACTTCTTCTTTTGACATTTGCACTTCTTAAAACTATGCCTGAATAAATCTTCATGCCCTTTCCACTTGCTATAATTAATCACCTTTCCAAAAAACTGCAGAAGAGAGCTTGAAAGTAATGAAAAATCTTCCATACTAGACATTTTATGAATACTAAAGTTTGTCTGAAAAAAAAAAAAGCAACAAACCAAAAAAAGCCACAGTTGAGCATGTTTGGAATTCTGTGATGTAGATATCCCTGGGATGAAGGGCTTGGTCCCTCAAGGTGCTAAACGTATTGGCCATAAATCAGCATTTCATAGCCTCGGGGCTCAGCAGATAAACAGTTACAAAGGTCACTCTCACTTGTCCCCAAACAGGTTGCTCAGGAAGTGGGGTGGATTGGAATGAGACTACAAAATTGTTATGCACTTCAGCAGTACCAGCTCAAGTTATTGTAAAAAAGAAACATAAAGCAGTGATCGTAATTTTTCAGCAGTTCTTGGATTTGGAACGGCACAAAAGTCAGCCTAAACTTTCTAGCATACAAAGTATATCATTATACAGCTTGGACACCTCAGAATTGCTTGAATTAAAATTCATCTCTATGTTTATTTCCATTCCTGAATTATTGACCACTGTTGTACTCGAAGAATTTTTTACTTCTCCAGCAGCATATGTGCACAAATCTGCAAGACAGATGATGCCTGCAACATTGCCAAGCAGAATTTTGCCTGGTACAGAGTATTTTATTTTTGAAGACTGAAATGTACTGGTCTAAGCGAAGATCAGTTCCAAAATTCAGGATAACACCACACCATCAATTAATGATCTGTAATTGCATACCATGGATGCTTCATTTTTCATCTTTCTCCCTCCACATGGTACCTATCTAGTTAAAAAAAAAAAAGTGAAAGAAGAAAAAAATGCAAGCTAAGGGTTGTGTAGTTTGACAAGCTGTCATGACCTCTCCCACTAAAATTTACATACAAATGTTTCCAAGACTTTTTTATTCAATTGAGAAAGTGAATTCACATTTTGCCAGGAAATACAACTTTTCTGGAAAACATGACCCCAGTGAAAGGAAAAAATCCCACTGTTAAAATTATACAATCAAAATTACATTTGGAATGCAATTTTCATTTCTGTAATTTAGCCTACCTGAAAGTCAGGTCTTACTTGCCAAGCACACAGGTAAAACAAACAACAAGACAAAAAGATGTAAATTCACTGTACAGCAAAGGTTTCCATTAAGGTACCTAAATTCTGAATGAAGCCAATCCGCACATCCTCAGAGGAGGGAAATATTATGCAAATCTCAGAGTGAAATGGTGGGAAAGCAGGGAGGCAAAGGCTGTCCAGCCCCAGTTTGATCTATCTTTCAGAAAACTTAAATGCTTTAGGTAAGTCAGATACCATTTAATATTACGTAACATTTTTGCCTCAACTGTTTGGGTTTCCTTTCAAGCCATGTTTATGTTACATTTAAGCTGTTTAAACCTTTCAAAGCTCAGTCAGGTGAGGTTTTTCTGTTATTGCTACAAACCATTTAACCTGACTCCCTGAGCCAGCAGAGCTGGATGTTCAGGGGGGCACAGCAAACCTTTTGCTCGGCTCTCTCTGCACCTCAGCAGTGAGTGGTTCAGAGCTGCCAGCGAAACCACCCTGGGCTGATCTGGGATTCCTGCTCCAAGGGTCAGCCAGGCAAACACGTTATCCTGGGGCAGCAGAGCTGTGGGAACTCTATGTAAACTTGTCACCATGGGCACATCTATGTGTGGTGTCCACCAAATCCACTCAGGGCTCTCATTTGCAGCACCCAGATCCTCCCCAAACACTGCTGGAATCACACAACTAAAAGCATTTGCTTTACACCACTGCCTGCTTCCCAGTATCCCCACCAAAACAGCCTCCAGTAAAAAAGCATAATGGTCTCATTCTCCATGGAAGAAAAAGTATTCTTTAGTCTAATAGGTTCACAGTTGTTACAAACCAGAGCAATGCCTCTGAAGCCAGGGGAGATGAGTGACCTCACACCCCCTCCACTGCTGCTGGGGCACCTGGAAGATCCTACACCGAGCACTGCCCTGCTTCTAATTGACTGCTGCCCCACAGCAGGAGTATTCCCTGGTGGGGGTTTTGTTGTTTGTTTTTGTTTTGCTTGTGGCTTTTTTGTTTGGTTTTGGTTTTGTTTTGTAAAGACAGTGTTCCTTTTGAAATCCCTCCATCCTCATGCCTGAAGAGATTAAAAATTTCTCAGCTAGGTGCAAAACACACTGATCTGCTTAATGTTTGTGCCAGCTCAATCCTACCAAGATCCATGCAAAGCATGTGGGAAGGAGAAAGCTCTCGTGGAGAAATGAGCAACTTCCATATTGATTGCATGGGTCTCACAATACTTATCAAAGAGATTGCTCATCACTTTGCTTTTTCTTGAACACCCAGATCCTTTAAAACTTCCACAATCTAGATTTATGTGTCCTGATTACGTTCTCAAGTTCTGAGAAAGAAACCTACAGGTTGATGAATTTTAGCTCAACTTGAAGATTTCCAAGAGGTTTTTGATGGATTATTAGTGCCTTGATTTCCTCGGTCTTTGATGGCAGTACGAGGCAAAAGAGTTTAAGTAGCCAGAGGTACTTGATTTCTGCTGAGCATACCCCACTAATGTGCCCATCTCACAGGCAGTGCAGTGAAACTTGATTACTGTCCGTGCACATTGCTTTAGGAACATGAGGTGGAAGTGCCTTTGATCAAAAATGCAGTCAGAGTTTCAAAATATTCAACTCCCACTGAAACCCAAACTCTACCCACTAGCTTCAAAGAAAACAGATTTAGGCCAGAACTGAACACCTTTGAAAATCCAAACCTGAAGTAGAAGAACTCCATGTGGTCACCACTTCCTGAAGTGACAAGATGCAGGTAAACTACATCTGACTGAATGTGAAACTACTGGAATTTACCTAAAATTGTGCTTGAATCTTTGCCGAGTTTTGAACAGTTTGTTTTCAATTAATTTGTGATTTTTTCTTACTTCCCAAACTATGAGTTCTGGGAGCATCTGGGAGTTGGACTGTCATAACTGTTGTTTCCATAGCATATCCAGTCTGACTGGAAGCCAAAAACATTAGAAAGCTCATGAGACAGCCTGTTTTCAAGAGTTCTCAAGCAAATTTTGGCTGATCCGCTATGTTTTGATGACTTCAGAAAAGCATCCAAACTGAGGCATATCTCATAGCCAAGCTAAGAACAAACCCTGGAGAAATTTGACTGCAACAAGATGTGATTTGAGAAAGAAAGGGATGGCCAAATATTTTCTGTGATTTATTAGAAGCATTTAAAGGCAAGAAGAGAAGAGATAATAAAAACAAAGAGATCCTGAAATATAAGATTCACCAATTGTTTTCCAATTCAAGCATTCAAACGTTACTAAAATCCAGATCCCTTGCCACACAACAACATTGCTTTGGGCAAAATTAATTTGGGTGGGCTTTGAAGATGGGGAACTGTATGCTGGGATCTCTACTCTGGACAGGATATGTTTCTATATGCAAAAGAACAGTTGCTGTTTTTCCCATTTTACGCAAGGAAAGGGTGGACTCCAAGTTCCTGGCACAATACCAATAGCATTTGCAGTAGAAAAGGCTTTTCCATCCATGTACTAGCAAGAGCAGAGTTGAAAATCTACACTCAGGCTTTGTATCAGCAATTCACATTTTCATTCCAAGGACAGAGCCTTTCCTTCAGCAAGTTGGATATTAGCTTGTTATCAGGTTTCCCTTGAATGCCAAATTGAAACTATACAAAAATAATAGTTCATTCCTCCAGAAAACTTGTAGCCGAAGTGTCAAGTTAAGAGAAATTTGTTATGGCAAGAGTTTGCAGCTTGAGCAGTCAGGGAAGTACTGGATTTTCCTGGAGCTGGAATGATATTGAAGGCCTGAGCAGAGAGATGAGCTGAGAGAAAACTACAAGTTCAGCCTATCTTTGGTCATCGTGAAGCCCTTCACTTTTTTTGTAAGCAGTTCAGAGCCCTGGCTCTTTCTCTGCCTGCCAGATATAGGAAAATAGGGAAACATGCTCCTTTCATACCTCCCTGCATGTCATGGCTGGACACACACCACCCTCCTTCAGCAGCACCTTCTGAGAGCCCAGGTCTGTCAGAAAGGTCAGAGGGACGCTGCTGGAGAGGACCTACCAACAGCTTCATCTCACTGCTCTCCCTGGTGCCTGGCCAGGGACACGAGAAGGGCTGGCAAGAACCTGTAGCCTTCAGCTCCTCCCCACATCCCCAAAACATCTGACCTACAATATGATGTGTGGCCTACTTTTCAGACTCCCAAGACTGCTTCCTTTCCTCAGGGAAGATGCCTTCTCTCTGAACAGAAAGCACACAGCTTCAAATAGAGGCCTTGCTGCATGTTCTTGGTGGAAGCAGAGCTGCCTGCTGTAGCTGGTGCCTCAATAAACAGAGGGGGAAAAGCTACAAACAAGTGAAAAATTGAGTGCATTCATTTACGCTGTTTTCTGTGAAGTACTGAGTTCATAATTTTCTGTAAATCAAAGAGAAGCTGAATGCTAAGTGAAATTCCAACTTCTCAGTGCAGATATAACAAACTATTTCCTGGCTCCAAATCTCAACCAGCCACCATCCAAGAAAATACATATGCATGTTAGTATTTTGTGTTTGATCAGTGTCAAGATTGCTTCCATTTCAAAAGAAACTAAGAAAATATATTTTTAAAATTCACTGCCAAGCATAGATTCAGTTAGAAGATCAAACTCCCAGTTGATTGCATCCTTCACGGTCACTGCAGCAAATTCAGGGTATCAGCTGTGTTCGTTACCCTCTCAGAAAGCAGACACGGTATATTACCAGATTTTTAGTTTTATTAGCTGCACTACAGGTCCCAGAGAGACTTCAGCTCTGTTTTTCTTTCTGCTGCATATAATGCTTGTGGCTTCTGCTGTATGTGCTACTTCATTCTGCATTTGAATTTCTTACTTTAAGTTCAGAAATGTGGTGCTCATTCCCCCAAATGGACTTCAAAGCTCGCAAAACAGGCCAATCCTTGCACATAAATATATTGATTTTAAGAGCACACTTGTATTTAGGAAGAACACTTTGGCTTTAGAGCAATATTCCCTGCTAATGTCTCATGATCCCAGTAGTGACAGGAATTTTGCTCAATCGAGTGTGTGGTTACTCATCACAAGGTGTAGCTGCAAATTTCACACAGCAGGACTCCTTTGTCAAAGCAATCCTCTGCTGCAGAAGTCTCTTCTGTGGGAACTCCACAGGGCTCTGAGTACTTTGACATTTCAATCAAATTCTCTCAGCTCACAACTCATTTTCAGCTCTCTGTGCTAAGCAGATTTGCCCTGGAATGGCACAAGGAGAACATTCCTTGCTGCTCCAGCATATCTCAGGGACTGCTGCTCTCAATTCCCCATCAATACACTCCATGGAAAGTAGTCAGGAAATCAGTACAGATCCAAAGGCAGCTTGGAAAATATTTCAAAGAAATAATTCAACATTTTGCCTGAGCCTACATTCTTTTCTTCAAATATAAAATACATACATATAGTGTATTCAGTGCTTTTTAATCTGTGTGCAAGAATTACTGAGGAAATGTACTTTCAGCATGAAATCAAGGTAATTCCTCAGTTTCATACAGAGGAAGGCTCCTATTTACACTTTCTTTACTCCCTCCTGTTATTAGGTCCTAAACTGGATGAACTAACTACACGTTTCTTAATTTTATTTAAAGTTATACTTAATGCTATGTAAAACCAGAGCCTGGTTGCCACCAGATTGGTTAAAACCCTGGAAAATCCTCTCTCAATCCATCTAATTGAGTCCCTTTTTCTGTCCCTGCAGATCAAAGGTGTTTCTAGTACAATTATTTGACTTTGCAAACTGGTTGAAGTGGCATAAGAAATGAGTGTGCAATTGCTAGTTCTGGGACTTGCTACAGAGCCACAGTTGTAGAAACAAACCACTATAAAAAACTGAGACTGGGAGAATTGATTGAATTTAGTCCTGAAAACTTATTGTTTGCCTTCAATTTTTAGATACAGAAGGAACTAAACCAGTTATTTTTACAAGGAAAAAAGTCTTTAATCTCATGGATATATAGAGACTTGTAGCAGAATAAGGCTAGAAACATAGATTAATACCTGGAAAATGTATTCCAACAAGTTTCTTTTGGAGAGGAGAGATTAGTGGAAGTTAGATGTTGTATTAGTTTATTCCAACAGAAAAATGTGGAGAACAATGAAGAGGAAAGGATCCCTAAATTCTCCCATCAAAACAACCTGTATAATTGTGTGGTTTTTAACACAAAGAACAGTTGAGCCAAATACAAGAAGGCCAAATACCATATTTTCAGGGAAAATACAATTCACTTTCATTTTTCAAAGCTTTTTAAAAAAAAAGTGTTACCACACTATGGATGAAACTTACATCAGATCCAGAGATTTTCTAGTAATCACTGGAGAAGTTTTTATGCAAGAAGGCAATATAGCTACAGTAGCATGGATTTAGGTGGAGAAAATCCAAATGAAAATTGTCCAAGGACAAGGGAATTGAGATGAAAACAGACAATTGTTTTAGAAGAAATGGCTCATTGCAAATATAATTTCCAAAAACTCATTGAGTTATTAAATTGCTTCAAAGATGGCAATGGATATTTCCTTATTTGAAAACATTAAACACTTGTGAGGCATAATAATTAAACAACAACCAGCACAAATTAATCTAATTATCAGGTTGTCTAGCAGCACAGTGACACATGGAGTTCAAATGAATAAAGAATTCTTTTTTTTCCAGATGAATTTACAAGATGAGTGGCGAGGTCACTAAAAAAGTAAGAGTTCTTTAAATATTCTTTAAATATATAAAGTGTGGCACCTGAAGTCATGGTTTATAACAAAGGCTGAAAAGGCATATAATATTAAGTCCATTGGAATCTTCTATCAGTATCTTGCCTTTCTTTGTTGTTACTTCAGTCAACTGGATTCGTAAAGAAGTATTTTACAATAGCTGAGCAAATACAGACAGGTAATAAAGTAGATTAATTTGGTCATAAGGTTTTTCCAATTTTCAGCATTGATTATTCAGCATTATCATTAGCAAGCACTTTTTTCCCCTCACTAAAAAGATCATACAACTCACTGTGTTAAACGTAATTTTGTTCCAGTTATTCAATTGATGTCACACATATGCAAAGATTAGAACTTCAGACTAATCCACTTTACTGTAAGATTTTCCTCTTTTCATCCATCACTCTAGCAAAATAAGAATCCACACATATCCCATGTCTTCTAAGTAAAATAAATGTATTTGAAACAGGGAAGTTAATTCAGTTACTGGAACTTAGTCTTCATTCACATTTAGTGATAAACAACATGAGACCAAACAACTCTGTACTTGAAACCATCCATATTGCCCTTCAGTACTCTTATCATCCTTCAGACACAGGCCAAATCTTCCCAGAACCCACAGAAGCAAATATTTGCAGGTCAGATCATTCATTACCTGGGAGAGCACAATCTCCTGTACCATAAAGGGTGTTTATTACACAATACAGCAGCTCCTCACTCGGTGGCTCTAGGGAGAACCAGATAGCAAGGAACAGGGATGGATAAATCCTTAAGCCCCATCCCCACCACCTGGAGAGCCTGGAAGATCAAAGCTCATCCAGGCTTCCTTCACCAAGGCTGCCAATAACTCCTTCCAGAGGTGGGTGATTCAGATTTGCATTTTAAGATCATTTATTAAGAATCGGCTTTATGGTTCAAACACGTCTGCTTGTAATCTGAAGATAGGAGAGCTTGCCCCAAAATCTAGGGGTCTTTTTCCTTGATGAGAAATAGTGCAAAACTCAGGACAGCCTCCCTGTTAAAATGAAATTAATCAAATTCACATTCCAAAAACTGATACTGAAAGCCTTTAATTTGAAATTCTCCTTAAGAAATTATCCTTTTCTGATTGTGGAAGTCCATTTCTGAGTAAATAACTCTTTTCCAGTTTCTTCTGTAGAACTCAAGCATTAACAATTCTTGAGCATATCTTTTATACAATGAGCATATAAATTTTGTCTATATAAGTTATAGACTTATTTACATGACTGGAGATGTAGTAAAATGAGATTGAGAAACAAGTGAAAGATGGAGAAAATAAGCTCTTGGTACAAAGCCTCCAAGCAGCCTTCATTTCCTTTTAATTTTCTATGGGTACAATAGCTGCATCCTCTGTTTGTTTTTCCCTGCTTTCCACTCCCACTTTATCACATTCTGCACAATAATATGAGAGTTTTTGTCTTAACTGCGCTTTGAGACAGCTGACAGCATGGAAAGTAAATTTCAAAATGGAATGGGTTTGAATATTGGAACATGAGATGATTTCAAAAGAAAGAAATAGGATTATTTTTCTTCTCCCTTCTGACCATTTCTCGTTTTTGACTGCCAGCCTTGGGGTGAAGCTTCTGAATGGAAAATCCCCAGTTCATGTGATGATCCATTTTTCCATTCTTTCCCATGTTTGTCAAAGCCTGAGTGTTTTGCAGTGTTATGTCTCTTTTATTTAAGATCTAGGATGCTCTTAAGTAAGACAGATAGTCTGTTTTCAGTGCTGTGACATGTGTCTGTTTATGAATAATGAGTATGACAGACTGATTAATAGTCATTTTCTATGTGGGAAGAGGCTGGAAAGGAGGACACAGTATGGAATAATTATTAATGAAGTACAGTCAGCACCATGCAATGGATAAGGACTGTGGGGGGTAGAAAGGGGGGAACATAAAGGGAAAACTGCCCAAAATCTCCAGAGAGAATGGAAAGTAGGTGGTCAAGGAGAACATCAGAAAAGAGGAATAACATGAATGGAAGGCAGTGAAAAGTGAGCAAGAGTCACATAACCTTAATGCATGAGCATGAAGGGCCTCTGTTTGATTCCCTAATGCAGGTAAATAACGGAGATGATCAGAGCAGTACCTCACTGGCAAAATTGTAATATATATTTTATCCTGACTGAATTGATGAGTGCACAGGGTATCAGTGTCAGTAGAGCCACAGCCCGAGTCTCATTCAGCCACTTAAATCTGTCACTCAAACACTGAATCGCAGTTCTCAGATTAAAGATCTGCCAAAGTGAGCGCCTGCTGGCATTTCCCCACTGCTGGTATCAGCATCTCACAGTACCTGCCAGAAAGTCCCAGGCTGAATTACCTGGTCTCAGACAGACCATACAGGAACTGCAATAACTGTAGCTGGAGAGCATAACATTTGGAGCTTACCAGCAGCGACCTTTTCTATCAATTTAGCCATTCCTGACAAGGAACATGGAAGAATTTTTCAAGATTCAAAATAACCCTAGGACAGTCAGGCTTGCATCACCTGACACTTATTTTTTATGTTCAAGAACCAGAGCATGCAGTAGCTCACCTCTAGTGACAAACATTTGTCATGGACATGTTTTAGCCATTCATTAATAGCTTCTAAAATTCTCAGTAAAGCAAAGGAAAAACCTTTGAAAAGAGAAAAAAAAATGACCATGCATATGGTAAAGCAAGTTTGAGAGTAATTCTAACACAGAAAGCAAGAAAATAATTAAAAAATACCTATCCATGCACACAAACCCCCCTTTATTGCCTGTAGAGGTTGTACAGTGGTCCTACAGGAAAGCCAGTAAAAAAAATATTGTTACATAATTAAATAAAATGTGCTTTTATTTTTCCCACTAGTTTCCTACTAGTTATTATTTCCCGCTGTAGTTTTTTAGAAGTAGAAAAAATAAAATTGGAATCCTTTTATTTTAAATATGAGAAGTTGCTCTGTATGTGCACATCCATGGACAACCATCCATACTAGCTCTGGCTAGTATTGCTCATCACTGATCTTTCTCACCAAGTAGTATTTTCACCCTCTAAAGAGGCTGTAAATTAATCTTGAAATAGGGTTATATAACACCTCATTTTTAACAATTTTCTCTTTTTTTTTTCTCCTGAAATAATAACTTTTCTGTGAAACACTAGAATCCCCTGTGAGTGCCCTCTGTGTCAAGCAGAGACTCAGAACCAGCATGAGACCTTCAGTTCCTATTCCCTGTCGCAGAGAGTTTTAAAGTCTCTTCTCTATCCTTATCTCTTAGGAAAATAGTGGCTTTTTTTTCTCCCTTTTACCCCACTTGGTCATAAAAAAATTGAATGTATTTGCCATCCTGCTTTATTGTGTTTTTCTCCATACTTTCCTCTTCCTCATTGTAGGTACAATGGACAAATACTGTTATTGTGGCTAATAGTTGTTGCAGTAGATGTGGTCAGGGGACCTCCAGTGGCCTGTGAGGGGCTCTGAGCCCCCCATTGACCTGGCACCCTGTGTCCCCTGGGCACCCTGAGCACCCTCACCCAGCACTGCCAGCACAGGGTCAGCCCAGCAGTGCGAGGACACCCAGGACACTTTGACCGCAGCTGCTGAAAGGTCTTTTTATTTAAAATGCATGAATACCTGAAAAGAACCTGTAAGCATGTTTACTCAATTTAACATCTGGATTATAAATAAAAGATGGCTGGAGAATGGGATTTCTCTGCAGACTACGAAACGAAGGGCCTTGCCACTAACTTATTTTAGCATTTCTCTGGAATAGAATTTCCAGTTCATTTGGTTATCAGCAACACTCTTTGTTTTCATGTTGAAGAGGCGATTTCAGTGCCCAGTGCAGTTTGATCCATTTAGATCTGATTGGTACTGCTTTGAACTGCTTTTGTTTGGTTTGATGCAGTTGGATCTGGGCTGAACTGGTTTGATCTGATTTTATCCAGTTTGATCTGGCTGGAATATGTTGCCTGTATATTAATTCTCACTCTAAGGAGATCTGCAGAGCTCAGCTGGAAAGAGCTGCAATGGATTTTACCCATCTGTTTTCAAAGTTATTTGTTGTTCTTCATACACTGCTCACAGGTTTTTCTGTTCTATTTTCTCTTGGTCCCCGTGCCCAGACTCTAGGATTATTTTGTTTAATTCAATGAATACTTGCCTCAGTGATATGTGGAACCAGGCAAAAACCTCATTTGCAGGATGTAATTTCTGTTTCCAGTGCCCGGTCTTGTCAATCAACTGGTCTCAAGCTTCCACAAAAGTATGTCAGATGATACATTTTTCATGCTATCCTCTCTAATCAGTGTGAAAGGAAAAAACATATTATTTGATCTACAGTGGTTCCATATTAAATAAAGATTCAGCAGCCACAGATAAGACAAAGCCTTAATTAATTTTTCAGAATCAAGTCTTTCTACATCAGATTTTCTTTAACCCTTTACCAGTTGGAAACTACCAAGGCAGATGATCAAAGAGGCCATAATACAGTAACTGGCCCTACAAGTAGGTGAAATACGATGAGAGCAAAGGAGAATGTTTTCCCTTCTTCTCCTTTCCCTCCTTCTCCAGATCAAGCTGTTTGGTCTTTTGTGCAATAAAGGATGTTCTTCCTGAAAAATTTCTCACATTCAGCCCCAGCTTCTTGAGAAGACTTCTCCTTCCCTGGGTAAGGACCTTATCTCCTGCAACACAGAACACTATTAACATGATTTTTGGAAGGTGCCCTAACATAGTCAATTACAGGTCAAGTTTTCTTTGTTAGATGCAGAAAGTTGGCCATTTTTGGGAAGTCTTAGGAAGGCCCATGTCATCCCAGAGTGCTTACTGGGGGACCAGAGTGGGAATGGGAGAGGAATGAAATGGCATCTAAAAAGATCCATAATCGGCTACCTCTTGTAGTCATTCCCCAGTGCCTGAATGGGCTATTTAAGTACATGAGGCTCGAGTACCTGTGTGGTGGGTATGAAGGAAACCAGCTCCTGATGTTTCTGTCCACTGTGGATCACTCTTTTCCTTCTCTGGTCTTTTTTTTGCCATTCATTTAATCATGTATATAAAGTGAAGCAAGGAAATTCAGTTGGAAATGCCGGAAAAAAGCTGGAAATGCCATCTGTTTGGTGTTATTTTAGTTTATCTGTGAGCAGAAATTCCTGTCTGCGAGAAAGGGGTACGTGGATAAAGAGGATGGCATGTTCTTTGGAGGAGCACAGCCTGCTCAGAAACGTGAAGTATTTACTGTTTGTATTTCATCTGTATATCAAAATCATAAATTAACTCCCTTCTAGACTTTTTACCATTTCTTATCATTCTGCCCATTTCAATTTATATCTTTGTCCTATAAAATGTAAAAGCTTCCGAAAATTGCTTGGAAAGGGACCATATTACAAATAAAAACATCACAAAACAAGATAAGCTGTATTTCTTTTTAACAGCTCATCATCAGTTCTCCCAAGAGAATACTTTTGTCTCTGGAAAGAAAACCACTTCAGCTGAAATAATTCCTCCGATTTTTAATTAGTACATTCCTCTTCAGGAGTCATCTTTTAATAGCTAGTTCCTTCACCTGCCCCTCTTTCTTAATTCTTGAGAACAATCCCCTCAGCAGTTCCAGCAGTGATGTGCTTTGCACAATGACATTTAAAGATAAATCATAAAAGAAATAATAAAACTGACCAGCTCAGAGATTAATTTTAGAATTAATATAAAATAAATCCCAGCTACTTTTAACTCTAACTTTATTTAAGTTAATGCAAACAGAAAGGAATAGACACAATACTTCCCTGCAACATAGAATCACAGAATAGTTTGGGTTGGGACGAACTTTGAAGATCATCTGGTTCCAACCCCCTGCCATGGGCAGGGACACTTTCCACTAGACCAGGTTACTCCAAGTTCCACCCAACCCAGCCCTGAACACTTCCAGCTGAAGATGGGCTTGCACAGCCTGAGAAGCCATAAGAGACCCCAGGTACTCCAGCACTCTTCTGCTTTTGAGTAGCAGCTCCCACCACAGACTGATGGGCTTTTCAGGACAGTATTTGGTGTCACTAATTGCTCTCTCCTCCTCACCAGGTCCCATGAAGAAACCTTGCTGGCTCCTTGAAAATAGCCTGTGACCTTTCCAGGAGCAGAGAAGTGCCTGCAAACTCACTGGAAATGATGCTCACCCGTGATTTTCGCAGGTGTAAACCTGTCATTTTAAGTTATCATTTAGAAAACCTGAGAAAATTAAGCTAGAACAATATTAATATTTTATGCCATATAATGATTCCAGGTCAATACTGAATATTTCCCGACCACTCTTCACAGTGTGCCTTCAAATCTACAAGCAAAACAGTAAAGAGTTCTTACACATGAACATACACATGGTGTTCCAGTAAGTACTGTGCTTTGAAAGTATGAGAACTGTAGGTAGCAGGAAAAATAAATTACTTCGAGGAAATGCATATTCCTCTTCTAAACTCCTATATAGGCTGGTTTTTTTGAAAGACCTAAAATTGGAAATCAACTGATTTTTTATTTCTGCACAATATGCTGCCTGGCTTACTGCTGCTCAATGATTATTTTCATGTGAACTTCAAGAGCCTCTGCTCTCTTTAAAAATACATATTTTATTTTCTCCTTCATGAAGGAGTTTGCTTTTTTCTCATCAGTAATTCCATTTGTCTGGGCACCAGTATCATTGAACTCAAACAAGGCTGTTTATTCTTCTGCAATTTGAGTCACAAGAAGAAAAACCCAGACATCAAAGTGTCTCTGAGCACTGCCACACTAAAAGCAGCCACTCGAGGTATTGTGCACACTCACACAGGTTGTAAGATAAAAACCAGAAACCCTCCAAATGTCTACTCAGAGACACAAGTGTGAGCAATTTCATCTCCACATCTACATTAGGTGTTACTGTAACTCCTGATTTCTCAGATCCATTCTTTATACTTACATTGATACTTTGAAAATATTTCTCTTTAAAAAAAAAAAAATATATATTTTTTACAAGGAAAGTGATTGGACAAGGCTCTCAATTGAAAGTGTATAGATTTAGGTTAGATAATAGGAAAAACTTCTTCCCTGTGAGGGTGGTGAGGCCCTGGCACAGGTTGCCCAGAGAGGCTGTGGCTGCCCCATCCCTGGAAGTGTTCAAGGCCGGGTCAGGGCTTGGAGCAACCTGGGATGGTGGAAAGTGTCCCTACCCTTGGCAGGGGGTTGGATCTGGATGATTTTTTAAGGTTCCTTCTAACCTAAACCATTCTATGATTCTGTGATTCTAGGGAAGAGAATTGTCATTGTCAGGTTCAACATTGTCAGGCTTCAACTCTGGGACCCATCACCTTTGTTGTCAGACCAGGAAAACTTTACTGGCTTCACCTACTTTCATCTGAAGCACAGAATCACATATCAGGAAATCTGGATCATCATTCTGATTTAATGGTATAGAAGGAGTTTTAAGCAGAGTGGTTCATCACAGGGACTGATTCCCAGGGCTCTGCTGTGTGAAAGGCTTGGTTGGATAAGTGCCAGATAAGAGCAGGAAATAAAAAATAGTAGACATATTCAGTGAGCATCCTTTTAAAGTTACCAATAAACACAATAAATATTTATGCTAAAATAATGTTCTAACAGCTTATGAAAAATGAGAAAAAGCCCAGTGTTGGGTAACAGCTGACTGCTTCAAACCTAGCACAGCTGATCAAGCAGAGTTGATGAAATGGAAGAAAACTGAAAATTGATCCCAAAGTCACACACACACAAAAATACAAAAAAAAGAAGGTCTGTGGAGGAGAATTTCTGACAAAGAAGGTTTGATTTTGAGAGGGTAGAAAAAGAAATGACTACTTAAAACATCTCTTTCCTGCAAAGAGGTGACAGCAAATCAAGTCCCTGAGTTGATGACAAATTTGCTGTCGATGTACAGGATGAGTGGAAGGTATAGAGTCTCCAGCTGCCTGATTTTGTCTGTAACTGCTGATGGAATTTAATCTTTTGTAATGGGAGTCTTTGGTGATTCAGGGTGGGCAGGACCTGCCTCTGGCAGTGGATCAGTGGGGACCAGAGACATGGCCAAGAGCAGTGGGTGAGGCTGAAGTGGGGGGGGGGGGGGGGGGGGGGGGGGTGAGGGTGAGACCGTATCTCAGGGCAGAGATCTTCAGGCCTGGCTGCAACAGTGAGACAGCTCCTCACATCTTGAAAACTGTGAATTTTTCACTTTTTTTCAGGCTCTGTGCTCCCAAGGAGTCTGCAACATTGGTAACTCCCAACACATTTTCATACACAACAGCTAAGGAATAAACCCTACTTAGTAAAAGTTTTTTTTTTGAACACTACCTTTTTTTTTCTGCTTCTGCTTGACATGGAGCCAAATAGCTCAGTGTCTAATAAAATAGAAGCTCTATAAATGCATATTGTTGAAAGATCAAAAACAAAAAAAAAAGAAAAAATATATATGTACTGATTTTTAGTACCCCTGCTTTTGTAAGTAAAGCTTTTACATTAATTAGTATCTCCACATGCTTACAGATTTGGAGATGTCCCAGAAAAGAGTTTCTAGGGATTGGAAGCCTCTGGCAGACTTCAGCAAAACATAATAGGTCAGAGTGGAAACGACCATTAATACTCTGCCCATCCCATTGTGAAAAGAAAAATGGCTTCTGTAAATGAATAACAAATCAAGAGCTTAAGCAAGGGGAAAATTACATTATGGAAGAGGGCTTCGGTGGATGGATGCTGCGTTTGTCCCTGCCGGGTCCCTCGTGGAGCGCTCAGGCGGCGCTCTCCTGGCACCTACGCGTGCACACAACCTCACCTGCGCAGGTGGTCACGAACAGCCGCTCACAGCCACAGGCTGGGCACGAACCGGAGACACAGAGGCGGGAGGGGCTCTCTGCATGCAATTCAAACAACAGAGGCAAGAAAGAACAACCACCGAAAGCCCGAGCCACTTTTATCCTGAAAACTCCCAAAGGCGGGCAGAGCATCCAAAACCAATGGGCTCGGGGGCAGAGGCGAGGTTGAATGGCATAACAGGGGCCAATGGGAAAAGGGATGGGAGGGGGAGAGGGCCAGTGACCAGCAGGATCTAGACAAAGGGAGAACCTTCTAGCAGAGTGTTGTAAGGAGAGACCACTTTTAAGGCAACTTGAGGGGTGTAAAGTGGACTTAGCCACCGCAACATTACATTACCTTCTGATTTCAAATCTTTATAAAGAGCATAGAAAGAAGGATGGTCGACATCTTTTACTTAGAGGCACCCCACTCCCTTTCAAACCTTCAAATTTGCATTTTTCAGGTAGGGCCCCTTGCACTTCAGCGGCTTCCACAGAGCAAGTGAACCTGGGAGCTGAAACACAGGAAGTTCCATCTGAATATGAGGAAAAACTTGTTTACCGTGAGGGTGACAGAGTACTGGAACAGACTGAGCAGAAGGATTGTGGAGTTTCCTTCCCTGGAGATATTCAAAAGCCACGTGGAGATGATCCTGGGCACCCTGTGGTAGGTGAACCTGCTTTAGCAGTGGGGTTGGGCTGGATGGTCTCCAGAGGTCCCTCCCAACTCCAACCCTCCTGTGATTAGGTGATTTAAGAAGCTAGCAGGATCAGGACGCAGAGCACGTTGGGGCAGTAGGTTCTATTACTGTTTTCCAAGTATTTATTTTGAAAGCGTGGGGTGACCATTCTGCTCTAGTGGAGGTTTTGAAGAGATTAATTTATCTTCTTTACACGTCAAAGGATATATTTTTCTGTTGCTGAAACCAGACTGTTGGGGTGGCTCAGCCCACTCTTGGGCTGAGGCCATGGAATGCCACTCAAACCAGGGCCATCCACTGGGTGGATTTCCCCACCTAAGACAGTGGGTTAGAAGGCAGATCAGGGGATGGCACTGAAGTCTAGGCCACCTCCCCCTGGGTGGTTCCTGGGTTCAAGTACCTCCGTCGCTCTAGAAAGTTCTTCATTGTTTGGCTGTTCATTGGTTCCCTGTTTTGACTCCCACCTCCCTGTTTTCCCCATTGGTTCTGGTCAAATTGTATCCTCCCCTTTGACTGTACTCCATTGGTTGCTTCCCTTTTCCCCGCCTTGTTCTGCCCCTCCCTTAAAGGCTGTACACAACACCCGTCGGGGCCCTTCTGGTCCCTGGACTCTCCTGTTAATAAACCTGCTGGAACCCACATCAGAGGCCCCTCTCGCCTTCTTTGCCTCCGGGCTGACGCAAGCCAAATCCGATGGCCACCTGATGTGCCTCCTCCGAAGAGGAGCCAGCGCGTGCGTCCACCTTGCGCCTTTTCCCACTGCGAAGTCGCCCAGCGAGGACGCTGTGGAAGCTAACGCTGCGTCCCCTCTGCCCGAGGGCATGCCGAGGCTCGTGTCAACGAGCCCCAGGTTGCATTACCAGACTGACTGCATTTTAGAGCCACTAGTATTCAGTATTCCATCTGAAAATTTCTTAGCAGTAGAAACTACCTTGCAAGTGTTCTCTATATTCAAGACACGCCTTTACTAAAAAAAATAAAAAAATGTGATGTTATTCTGAAGGGGATTTTGGACCTTTGGCTCAATTGAAGTGGATTTTCTGTCATATTTTTATGAAGACCTAAAATGCTGGCTTGTTACCGTCCAACCATACCTCATGTGAAAATGGAAATCAGAAAATAATCAAGTACATGGAGGCTAATCATCAAATAAAAGGAAAATGATAACTAGACAAACCAAAATGCTCTGGGGCAGCACAAAATAAACATTTGTTCCTAGGGAGATGACAAGTTGTACTTTGCTTGGCAGCCAGGAAAAACACAAATATACACCAGAGGAACAAGCTCAATTAAAGCAATTAAAGAAACACCCATCAGGAGTTGACCAAGTTCAAAGCTTTTCAAAATGCAAACAATAATGTTCATGATTGATGACATTTCTGTGTGCTGGGGTATTTCATACATTTTCTCTCTTGATGCAGCTCCTCTTTGATCAGTCAGGGAATAGTATTTAAGCATAAATGTTGCTGCAATATAGTTCATACTCCATTACAAGTTATTTCCGTAGTGAATTTGGGTTAAGAGAATAAATTAGAATCACATTTCTACACCTTGTACCTTTCTTGGTAATAATTTGACAGTTTTGTTACTAAAACCATAAATCTGGTTGAGTTCATCATAGTAGAGATGTGAGAAAATCGAAACTAACTGCTCTCTCAGCTTTGAATTATTTTTAATTTAGGAGAAAGAATTACTACCCTGCCCAGAAACAGGACTGGGTGGATTACTTGTAGTTGCCTCAGGGTGATAGCCTAGGTGCAATCACAATGAGAAAATTCTTGAAAACTCTGTAAACGAGCCTGATTTTTAAATGTTCCAGTTTTTCCTTTTGCTTCTGCACACAGAAGCAAAACTTTGCTTGGATGGAAGTTGTTTACATCTTATTCTAGTACATTTACCATGGCACAGCCATCTGTTCCCAGCCTGCTGGCTCTAATAGTACATCAGGAAAATACTGACCCCACGGGTTCCCTGCGCCAGTCAGGGACAGAGTGGGCTTGGGCTTTGTGCACTCTGTGTGCCATTTGAGCTTTACTGCATTGGCAATACTGGAAGGACACTCTGTGAAAATGCCCAGAACTGAATATCCTGCCTTGCTTCAATAAGCAAGGAAAGGGACTTCAGTATTAAAGACTCTAAAACATGCCATAAACTCAGTGGGAAAAACCTTTCTGAGGATTTCCCAGGAGGTACGGAAAGGTTAATGCAATTATTCACTTATATGCTTTTATTGCAGCTTCTCTTCCTTCTCCTGACTCCAGCAAATCTCCCCTACCCCCAATAAAAGCCAACCACCAAACCTATAACAAATCCTTCACATCACACCACTGTTTTTAGAGGGGTAGAGTCAGGCAGCCCAAATTACACAACAGAATCCTTAAGTACATGCTTAATTAAAACACTGAGTATTGGGAGTTAAATATATCTTTAAATGCTTGGTTCCATTGGGCCATAAAGCAGGATGTCACTTTCCAGACCAAATTTCAGCTATCATTTTCTTCCCTACAACCTTGTGAGCAGTCTCCAGCCAAGCTGCTACACAGGTTCCTTAAAGCACATCAGGGTTTGATTCCCTGCCAGCTGCAGCTGCTGCAGCTTGGAAAATGCCTCTGACTCACATGCCAGCCCCCAAATAGCTTTTCCTGCCCCAGGGCCCTCTTTCCACTAATAAATGTAAAATTAAAGGGGGTTGCCTTTAGATTTACATTTTCCTTATCAGCCTTAAGGAACTGTAGAAATAACATCTAAAATTTGAGGTTTTGGAGTAACCATTGTCAACATTGAGGTTCTTCTATAGCAAACATTGTGCCATGGAGTTTTCAAAGTTAAACAGTGCAACTTCTATTACAAACTTATATGCTCTAATGTTTTTTGTTTGTCAAGTTTCCCTTAAAGCACCAGCCCTTCTGCAGATTAATGGGGTTTTAGTCAGCTCTCAAAGTACCAATGGATAGTCCTGTGTTCCTTAACCCTACTGCAGTTCCTTAACCCTGTAGGGAATGGGAGGAGTAAACTGTCCAATATTCAACAGTTTGGGGGTTTCTTTTTCCCTTGAAAGAGCACTTTTCTTTTTCAAAATAACCATTCTGCCCCATCCTTCTGCTTGACAAACCTTCTGAAACCTCAGTGTGAGCAGACTGAGAAGCACAGCTCTATCCTCTACACATGGCACAGGTACTGCCAAGGTATTGTTTCAGTAACAACTCCCAAGGCAACTTTCAACATTTCTTTAAACATATTACACTTAGAAGGACACACAGCTTTTAAGGATTTCCATTAAGCTCATCTAGGAAGAAACAATCTACAAAACACCAGTCACCCATGGGAAAAAAACCAAAATCAATATAAATATATTGCAGAAAGCATGATATTGCAATATGCTTTTTAATATTCTGAACCAGAAGTTTTAAAAGGGAAAACAACATCACAAAACTAAGAACAGAAAAAAAAAAAAAACACAAAAAAAGTCAGAAAATGTCCTTTAGCTGTTGAGAAACACCTGTGATTAATTCTGTCAAGGCAGGTGTCCTGGGGAGGGCTTGTGGGGTTTTCTTCTGGTTGCTAGCAGCTCTGTGATGACGCATTAGGTAGTTTAGGATGGGGCTGGACTCAGAACTTCCTTGGGTTCTCAGCATGGCACAAAGCCTGGAGGTGCTGACCTGCTTCCGTGGATGAGGTGAGCAGGCTGAAGTTGGTTGGGAGCCCTTTTACTTCTGATTTAGACACTCTTGAGTTTGCTCTACTTAAGAAGTGAATTATCCTGGTTTGTATACTACTGAAGCTTTGGTTTAGGCTGAGAGAATGTTGAGCTTTGCAGGGAGCTGCTGTTGCAAAAGGCAGAGTGCTGGCCTGGGGTCTGTTCCCATTAGGAAGCAGTGATTGAGTGAGTGTTGCTTTTAAACAAATGTCTTACTAAACTTGATTTAAAATGTTGTGGGAGGACAGTAAGTAATGTGATCCTGTAATTTGACAAATTTTCAAACCAAATACAAAATTCTTAGCTCTCCAGGTTCTCTTGGGTGTTTATGTACTGTATGCTGTAGACCTGCAATGTTTCTGAATTATTGCAAGTGCCAACAGGAGAACAAAAGTAATTTTCATGCAAAAAAAAATTTACTTTGGCTGGTTGGTACTTTGTTCCTTTTCCTGTCATTTGGAAATTACAGTATTGCTGAAAAATGCAACAAATTGATGCATGTTTCCAAGGTCGATGCATGTTTTTAACCATAACAAGGAACTCTGATTAGTTATTTAAAAGGAGGTTTATAAAATTTTATTATATTTAGTATATTTAGTCTGTATGAATGTTTGGGTTTCTTAAGGGAGTGAGTGAAGAAACTGGAAGGTGGTTTAATTTTAGGTTTCCACTCTGTTGCCTTTACTAAAAATGTAACTTTAAAGAAACAAAGAACAGTGTTAGGGAAGAACAGGCAGCAAAGGCATCTGTACAGCTGCACCTCTGTGCTTGAGCACTTGGGAGCTGCTGCTGAACAAGCAGAGGCTTGATGGCTCAAAATCCACACCAGCTTTGGCTTGAAGAAAAGGGCTGGAGTGTCAAGGAGAATGCTGCCTTCCCCTCTGGGTGATGGCAGGAATCTTCCATGGGGCTCACAGCAGCTTGTCAATCACTTAGAGGTAATTTGGGGTTTTGAAAGAAGAAATAGGTTTTGGGAAATGGGTTATGGAATTAGACTTTCCAGCATGAATTTTAATGTAAGTTTAATTTATAGAAGCAATAACACAAGTTAGCTGCTGAGGCCTGGGTTCCAGCGCCTTGGAGGTACCACTTGGTCCTGTGTTCCCATGTTGCTTTGGCCAGGTGCAGGGGAATGAAAGCTCCCAGATACATTAAAATAGGGATAAAATTGAATAGAGCAGTATTCCCATATTTGCCTATGTTAGCAGGCTTATGTAAAAGGCGAGTTACAAAAGCCATTGTTTGCTTTCTTTTTTACTAACTTTCTGGGATAAGTGTGGGGATTTTTCATAATCATAGATTAATTTATTAAATCCTCAAAGTAATATGTTGTAGCATTCATTGGTGATGCTCAGATGAGTAAGCAAATCAGAGGGTTAACAGCCTAAGAAGTGTTACAGCATTTGCAATGCATAGCTGGTTCTAAAAGCTACTTCACAAAGCAGCTGGTGATAATACAATGATGCTGCACAAGGAAAAGATTGTTATCCAGCTGTCAACTGTCTTACATGTTTTCATCCATCAAGTGCTTTAAAGGGGCACCTTCCTATGCTGCTGTAATTTAAGCCTCGTAGCTGTGACATCCTAGGTCCATTTTATGCAAATATGAATTATCTGTATGCCAAAAAGCCCTCTTGATCTCCCTAGTGTGATCTTGAAAATTGAAAAATTTGGGAGATCTTTCCATCCCAACCACACAGATGCATATAGAAGAGTATTTCCTGTCTGAAGAGTTCCCCTGAGTAGTAAATATCTACCATTCTTTTCTTGCTTTTTGCTCCTTTTTTTTATGCTTTTATGGATTTTATCACAGTTCTTACAATAAATCCTGTGTACATTTGCAACAATAGCTCTGCAGAGAGATTATTTGCTGCCTCCTTTCCAGCTATTCCAATACTCAGGATTAGATTGTTCACAGTTAAGAGTAAGACCACAGACATATGAAATGTGCTTTCTTATTTTTCCTACTGTTGCTGTCATTAAAAAGTCTTCATGTTTTATTTTCTCAAAGTTTACCTCTGTGTAGCAGGTTCGGTTTGTAACCAGGCAGAAACACCAATTTAGTGTAGTGGTTTGGTCCAAAATACTCATTACTGTTTATCTGCTGTGAGATAAGAATTAGGAGAAATGCAAAGCAGGCACCAAACTTGAAAGAATATAAAGAAGTTTATTAACAGACCTAAAAGAGGGAAGAAAAAAAAAATTATACCACCTTCAGAGCTCTCCTCCTCCCCCCACCTTCCTCCCTTCTCCCGCTGACAATGTAAAAAGACAACCCTTAAGATGTTCAGTCTGTTTACCACTTCCATAATAACCTTGTTCAGGCCATTTAGAAAGAGAAGTCTCTTCTTGCTCATGCTATGAAAACATTATCACAACGAGACAGCCGCCCACTTCCAAATATTGTTCAGTCCATTTAGGAAGAGGAGTCTCTCTGCCTGCGTGTGAGTCCCTTCCCCCGACTTGCAGCTTTTCCCGCAACTGCTTTCGAGGGTCCAATCTTGAAGTTTTTTGGGGTACAATTTTAAGGTTGAGCCGTTCAGAAACAAAAACAGAGGCCCTTCTCCTTCCCTGGGAGCAAAGGGTCTTCATCATCTTCATCGTTAGGACTATCTCTGGGAGCATCTCTAGGAACTGAGGTTTTCTCCTTTCCCATTTGGAGCAAAAGTCCTCATCTGGTTCATCTCTACGGACTGAGGTTTTCTCCTTTCCCGTTTGGAGCAAAAGTCCTCATCTGGTTCATCTCTACGGACTGAGGTTTTCTCCTTTCCCATTTGGAGCAAAAGTCCTCATCTGGTTCATCTCTACGGACTGAGGTTTTCTCCTTTCCCATTTGGAGCAAAAGTCCTCATCTGGTTCATCTCTCCCTGTCCAAACTTCTCATGAAATTACAGCGGCGTCAGCATCTGCCTATCTCAGCGCAGGTGCTTTTGCTCACGAGTTGAACACTCCACCCCCCATATCTTCATGAAATTACAACAGGATACTCTGATATATCATAGCTTCACGGCCCGGCCTGGCCTGGCCCAAGCAGGGCCTGGGCCGGGCCCGCTGGCCCCCACACGGGCCCCGCAGCCACCTGTCCCAACACCGGAAACGAGAGAGAGCTTGGAGGGGGAGTTTGCCTATTCTTAAATGTGGATCACAGAGGTGATCACAACTTTAAGTGGCTTAGAGAATTGTCCATATTCAAACTGGCCAGCTGATAGGTTCTGTCAGTTCCCAGAGGAAACTGTAAGCACCCCTTAGCAAGGACATCCCTTCCGGGACTATGCTTGCTAACCTATGACACTCTGGAAGGCGTATTTTTAAGAGTATGTATCTACTTCTATTAAAATAATACTTTTTGCAGTTAAACATCTATCTAGAAGTCTGAAAAGATCAGACTCTAAAGACTCAAAAACCTTGTTTTATTTTCCATAGCTTGTGATGTTCAGTTAACCTGCAAATGCTTCAATAGCAATTAGGGAATAAAGTCCTAAGCCAGTTTATGATTATTCTTGCAAGTGTTTTTAGCTGTATTTAAGTAGTTGGATGATTTAATATGTGAAGCTTAACAGCCATAATATCTGACTGAGGCCTGCCAAATATTCATTGAACTTACTGACTTCCTTGATAGTAAATATTCATGAAGTAGTGGTAACTTGGATTCATGTTTTAAGATGAAAATGAGTATTAAAAGCAGAATGTTGCCTTCTGCTGAGCTGTTCTCTGCACCTTCTAAGGAGAGCGATGGAGCAGGGCTGAGGCAGCAGGAGCAGGGCTGATCTCTGCTCTGGCATTTTGAAACTCTTGCCATGAGTCTGGATGGCATTTTCAAACATGAATTAGCTGCAGGAACGTGAACTGGATTGACAATAAGTGGGTAATGCAAGTTATATGCCATTGCCACTGCATTCCTAGCCATTCTGCTGATGCTTTTCTGGGATGTGCTAGATCTCTGCCACCGTGGGTTTATTGGGACCCTTGGCTAGAAAGGAGGAGAGCAGGAGGCTGGTTCCAGCCCATCCTGGCTGACTGAGGTGATGATGTTCATGCCAGTGTGCACAGGGGCTCCAGCCTTTTAGTCTTCTGTGGCTTAGCCTGATTGTCCACAGGAGCTGGAATGCTGAGATAAGCACTGGACTTTGGCTTGTGGTCAGCCCTGAAAATTGACTTCAGTCTGAAGGACTAGGGTAAATACTACTGAGTGTATTAGTATTGACCTGGCTGCAAGATCAGTGCCTGTGCTTCAGCTGGGAATGTATTTGAGCAAATCTGTGTGGCCCTGCATGTATTTTATAATACAGTGTTTAATGAGCTGTTAATTCTGTTTGTTGCCACTGTATAAAACAGATAAAACAAAATATATTTTCTGCTCCCAGAACATATAAGTCCTGGTGCTGTTTCTCCACTTAGTCGACACTGCCTAATAGCAACACTCTGCCCTTGCTGTCAGGGTGTGTGTAGGAGTCTTTCAGCCTAATTTTGCATTCTGTTAACACCATGTTTCTCTTCAATGTTTTCTCTCATTGTTGCATCTGATGTTTTGTAGACTTGTGTCCGTGCTGATGCAGCCTGGTGCAAGGAGCACCAATTTACCTCTGTTTCACTGTTCATTATTTTCTAGACCTCTACTGCAATTCACAAATCCATGCCAATGTCACTTTTCCACAGCCAATGCTTCCCAGGTTCTCTTGCCACTTAATTGGAAACACTCTTGACAGGAATGACAGACATGCCCGAGGAAGAAGTAGTGTCTAGGGGAGAGTGTTCAGATAAAGCTGAAATTAATAAGATGAGTTTATGATGATGCTCTTGAATAAAGTGGCTAATCAATATAGCACACTTTAACAGAAACACTCATCCTTTTTAAGTGCAGAGACTTGTCAGTGGCTAGAAGAGAGAAAAAGTGAGAGAAACTTGCTTTTGTGGTGTTAACAGGGCTCTTACAGTTAAAGTTAAGGTTTTAAAGCAATCTTTGAGATTCATTTTCCAGAAATGCAAATATTTTGTAGTTAGAACAAGAAAAATAAGTAGGGATGGTTATAGGATTTGTTGTTGGAAGAATGCTTCTTTTCCACTACTGGTAAGGGGTATTTTTGTGCTTTTTTCTTTTTTTGTTTTATACAAAACAGCCTAAAGGGCCACAGCTGCTGCCGATTTACCAATTGGGCAGGCTGGCATTAGGAAGGGTACACTGCTACAGTAACTTTTTTCCTCTCTCTCTCTTTTTTTTTTTTAATAAATACATTTTGCTGATTCTATATTCAATATCATTTCTGGGACCCCCAAGCAGTCTTTTTCTCCATGCAGAGGCTTCCCTACAGCTGTCCTATCAATGGAAAATGTGACTTAAGTGTTCATCAAGTGCAGTGGATTTAAGTCCATGAAGACTGGGCCATAACTCTTAAATGCCTTTTTGCAGTCTTTTTCTCACTTGGTATTTATATTCTAATGGTTTTATTCCTTGCAGCCAGGCATGGCAGGTTACTTGTTATTCCAAAGTTATCAATAAGCTAACCCCTTCTGTGCATCTGTCCTTCATTCTGTCTGTCCTGGGTTTTTCTTTGCAATGCAACAGATTCTCTTTCCTTTTGACATTGTTGGCTTTGTTATGGGCTATGAGATTCAACTCCAAACTGTAGATAGCCACTATAAAATAATATCCTTTAGCAGCTGTAAGCAAAGTGTGATTTTCATTGTTTGCCTGTGGTGTGTGCTGCTCTCCCCATGGGGTTTTCCTGGTATTGAGGGAAAGTTCCCTCACATAAATTGTGGCAATTGCCTTGCTCGTTACACTCATAGCCATAGAATTGTTTAGGTTGGAAAAGATCTCTAAGATCCTCAAGTCCAACCATCAACCTAACACTGCCAGGACCCATATCTCTAAGCACAAAATCTGCTTGTTTTTTAAATCCCTCCAGGAATGGGGACCCCAGCACTGCCTTGGGCAGCCTGTTGAAATGCTTGACTTCACTTTCAGAGGAGAAATGTTTCCTAATACCTAATCTAAACCTCCCCTGGTGCAACTTTAGGCTGTGTCCTCTTGTCCTGTGAGCACCCAGTTGTTCAAACCCCAATTACCTAAAAGGGTAAATAATGCAAAGTCAATTGCATATGTTGTACCCTGATAACTTCCACCAGGAAATACATTCTTCAATTTTTTTTTTTAATTTTATGTTTCCATATACTTCCTGAAGGGGTCTTTTTAACAAGTATGGAGGTTGTGTGTCAGTCGCTCCAAAATGGGAGTTCATGGTAGCAAGGACACATTTCTCAAACAGCATATTGTGACATGGTCATAGCAGAGTGGCCGTGGCAAGCAGGGATGTTTGGGATTTGGAGAAGCAGTGCTATGGGTTTTCCATGTGCCTTTAATTTCTGATCTTCCTGTGTAATCAATATTATGTCCTGCAACTCTGAAATCAGCATTCCCAGGAAGGAATTCTCTTCACAGAGGCATCTGGTGGTTTTTATCTGCAAGCAGGAAGCTGGCCAAACTCATAAAGCATCTGCCTTGTTAGTCCTGTTCCTCTGCCCCCATGTTTAGTTTTATAGTTGTGCTGCCTTTCCAGATTGGTTTAAATTTAAAATATTACATGGAACACGTTTCAAAACAAGATTAAAATGACAGTATGGTTTGGACTCCATCCTAAAAATATTTGTTTTCCTGTTCCTTAAGGACAAAGACTCTGCTCTGATTTGTTTGCTGCCCTGGGTTTTAGATCCAATCTGGGCATGAGAATGCCTTATGTGGATTCAACCCAGTAGGAGGAGATCTCTTTAGGCTGAGATAATGTGGCCCCACAGGAACATGAGGCAGTGCAGAACCAAAGCTGGGATGCAGTTTCTTTTGTCATAATTTGTGTATTTTGCTGTACCTTTTGTTTATACTTTAAACAATAAATCACCAATAACAGCCAGATGGGGGAAGCAGCTGAGCCTTTTGGACCCGTTTTCCTCTCTCGCTTTCCCAGTCATTAATGAACATTATCCAAGGAGCTTTTATTCCTATGGGCAATATTTAATTTCTCATGTATGACTTGGGGACAAAGTGAAAAAGGAGAAGAAGTGGAAAAACTTCCCCAATGCCTCCCCAAACCACATAGGTGTTCATTTGTGCCTCAGTGGAACAACGTAAATGTTTGAGTAACCTTGTTTTTCTCAAATATTGTTAAGAGAGTGAATCCCTGCAATAGTGTGTTATTCCACAAACCTTGCCTGTGGGAAAGACCCATTAGAGAAATCAGCTGTGTGTAAGCCTAGTAAATTTTGAAGCAAGGGGGGAAAAAGTGACTGTGGTAGTGTCAGATGGCAAAACTCCCATTGTTTCAGGAGGATCAATATGTCAGTAATTGGTCCTGCTTCTCCATAGAATGAGAAAGGCGGGAAAACCTGCCCACGTGAGAGAAGTGATGTATATACATAGTATAGGTGGCACTTGTTAAATTTATTTAATATTTCTAATGAGCATCTTCTAATTTCCGAAAGTGTAGCCTTGGTGAAAGCAGAAGTTTTTGCAGGAATTTTCTCATTTTTATTGCATGTTTTAACTTGACATTATCAAAACATGAAATTCTAGTATTTTTCAAGTTGTGTGGGAGCATAAGCTCAGCAAATCTGTGTGATGTTAACATTCCATACACATAACTTCTATGTGCTGAAAATTGGAGATTTAAATTTATTACTGCTATTTCAATGTTTGGGTTTTTATTTTTTTTAAATGCATCCAGTCTGAGGTTCCCTTGCATGGACTAATTTAATTCCACTTGTTTTGCTGATGGGACTGAGAGGGAGACCTGTGGATCTGGTGCAGTCAAGCCTGTCTCTGTGCACTTGCATCCCAAGCCCCTGCTGGTAAAGGGAACATTTTTTCCTTTGTTGCAATGTCTAAAATGGCTTTTCTCTGCCTCTCGTAAAAGGAGCAGGCTTTTATCACATCTCTTCTTGACCCTGCACATTCCCACAGGGATGCAGTTTCTTCTCATGGATGACTGTTACACAGAGCTGTAAAATCACACGTGGCCACGCTCTGCCACCAGAGCAGTGTGTGTTTCCACCATGGGATGCACTTACATGTGACTGGCACATTTCTACTAAATCAGTGCCTTAGCTTAAACGAAGCCTGTTTGCAATTCCAGTAATTAATGTGTGCTTACTGAGCTGAGGAATACAGGGGTCTGTGCAAATGAGTGTAAGGCATTTGTAGAGCACCCACTCCAGCAGGTTAAATGGAATGTGTGTAGGAAATATTCCCTTACACCTGCTGCATGGGAATGAGGTGTTCAGGCAGATAAAGCAGGCAGGCTGCAATCACCCCAGTGACTGCCAGGAGCAAGTTATGGATGGATTCTGTCTCGGGGTTTTAATTGCAAAAATGAGACCGAGTTTGGTGGCTATTGATTTTGCTATTTGCTTCACCAGTCATTTAAATGAGTGTGGAAGGGAACTCTTGGGTGTTACACTACAGAGAAATCATTTCCATAAAGCAATTGTGGTTTGTTGTCTTTACCAGGCATCCTGACTGCATTTTCTACATGGGAATTCAGGACAGGGAGAGGTTTGGGATCAGTTTGCTTATTAACCTTCTGGCTTTCTAGTCTATTATTTTCTGAACACTGTTTTATAACATACTTTATGTAATTAGTGCAAATCCTCTTATAATGGCAGCTCTCCTTGCAACAAGATAATCTGAGCCTGGAAAAAACATTTTGGGTTTTGTTTCCTCAAAATGTTACTCCTTGAATAAAGAAATTGTTGGAATTTAATGGGTCCAACTGAAGCTAATGACAAACAGCCCTTGGGTGCGTCACCAGGGGCTTCTTTTCTCTTCCTTTTTTTTCTTCTTCATATGAACTATTTTACTTCATCACCCAAGCAGGGTTTGAGATACTTGACCACACCTGGCTTTTCTGAAGCTTGTGTCAGGAAAAATGTCTGCCACTGTAAAAAGCACAGATTTGGAGGATCTGGGCTAAGGCCAAATCTTTCACTAAGAAAAACCTGTCTAACCTGCCTGGTGATGTTCAGCGAAGAATACAGAAATAACAGATGAGACTTTAAAGAATAAACCTGCTGAGCCAGAGAAGTACTGAAAACTTTGGCAGAAATCTACCCTGTCCCAGTGAGTCACAGTGCACTTGTGGAGCTTGTAGTGTGCAGGGAGGCAGACAGAGGCTGTGTTGTTCAAGGAGCTGCTTGGGCAGTGCAGTTCATGTAAATACATGTGTATATATGTGTGCAGATAACTTTATATGTGCATATGCTTATAGATTTAATTTTTAACTGCAACTTTTTAACTTGAATATCCTTCCTGGGATTTTAAATGTGCTGATGAAAACTGTTCAGTCCCAAGAACATCGAATTCCTATTCCCAAAGCAGAATTGGATGTTCTGTCATACATTATTTTCCCTTCTTGTTTAGCTGTTTATTTTGTTTTGGGTGGTGGTTGCAGTTTGGAGGCTGGGCATGAGCCAGCAGAGAGCCACTGTGAGAGCATGAGAGGGCAGGGATGAGCCTCACAAGTGTTTCAGTGCCAGAAAAAAAAGGCTGATCAAAAATCTTCCTGGCCATATCCAGATTGCTTCTTTAGACAATTTCCTCAAAAAGCAAACAAAAAAAACCCCTCCAAACAAAAAACCCCAACCTTCCCACTCACTCAAAAAAACTTCATGACTTTCCTCTTCAACCAAAACTTTGTACAACTGGGAGGCACTTGGAGGGTATTTTCACCTAGTTAGTAAAAAGCTAATTCAATTATTTTCAGTAAATGGGTGTTTTCTGCATATCTGTGTAGAATGAAAGGATACCTTGGCTCAGGTTGGTATGGTAACAGCAAAAAAGCACGTGTTTATTTACTCATTAAAACTGCTGGCAGGGATTTTAAGTCCAAAGATTCTGTCCCTTGTGCCTCCATCTTTAAAAGAGCATTAAATTAAATTGTCTCAAAAGTATGTCATTACAGTTTCTGGACTAGTTTTTAGGTCTTTTTAGGATCAGAAGGATGCAAAGAAGTACCTAAAATGTTAATTTTCCTGTTACTTGGGGAGCTGCAACAAGGCCACTTTGGGAGATGTGTTATTTAAATGCATCAGAACCTCTTCATGAACAATTTTCATTGATTTTTAGCTACAAATCCAACTCTATTAAAACTACTATTCTGGACTGCCTTGCTGTATTTTACTGGCTTAAATTTTACACAGTCTGAAATAAGACTTTTTCCTACCTCTACATCTTCTCCCCTGTAATTACAGGAGATAGTATTGACATTTTTCCTACTTTTCAAAAAACATATGAGGTATAATCTCGCATTCATTTTGTGAACAAAATGTATTTGAATGTTAGAGGAAAGCCAAGTCTTTGTATCTCTAATACATCTTTAATTGTATCATGTTGTATAAATGGATTTCAGAGAAGCCGAATGAGTGTCAGTGTAAGTAGAATAAGGTTTATTATCAAAGTTTCATCCACCTCATGGGAGTAACTTATCTGTTCATCCAGGTTTCTGCCTGAGGAGGAAAGATTAGAAGAAAAGAAAATTTAGTAGGAGCTAGTCTCCTTTGATCACACATTTTATGATATATCATATATGCTACAGCATTTTAATGCCCAAAGTTTGCTAAAAGCTCAATAAATGTCTTCAATTTAAAGGTTGCAAGGCAGACAACCTTTCTGTGGAAAAGACCAATGACCTGAGTGTATGGTCGTATTCTTAAATATAACAGATGCAGTTAAAATGCACCCCTGATTAGGGCAGGCTTTTCATCAACCTGAGATAATTTCCAAAGGCTGACTTCTTGTAATTTCTTCACAGTCATTTGCCTGAGATTTTAATGTTAAAAGTGGAGGTGCCCTGACCTGCGGGGTAAAGACCAATAGGTAAATGACTCTGGCAGTCACTCCAGGTTGTTAGATTAGAGGTAAAAAATGGCCTTATAGCCTAACCCAAGCTCACCAAGTGACACAAGCTTCTCCTTTTCCTTAAAACCTTTGCAAATTGTACAAGAAATCCTTTGAATGGAGCCAGCTACAATTTATTTGGTTTTTTTAATGATCAGCTCAGCCACTGAAATAAAAAAAAACATAGAAGTAGACAGGAAGGCACTAAACCAAACTTCAGGTGTGAGGTAAAATGTTGGGTCTGGCAGGAAACCAGAAATTCCTTTAGGATGGATGCCCAATGACATATATAAAATACTGTTTTCTTTGCCTGGAAAATAGATCTGTATTTCCACGTTCAGCTACTGTTTTAATAATTAACATAAACACATGCCTTTTATGCATGTTAAAACTGTCCTTCATTGTAGCTTTTCTGAAGGCCAAATTCATCAGTGTACTGGGATGTAAATGCTAAAAATATCTGTAGTAGATGCAAACCTTGTTTTGCACAAACTAACTTGGAACTGATAAAGCAATTTCTTGAGTGTCTATTTTTCCCTTTTATTAGGTCTAGTTCCACACATTCTTCTTGGAGTCCAAAGTCCACTTTCAATTTTTATGCCCTAAAAGTCTTCATGGTCACTGTCTGTTGCTCCCTTGATGCTGTCACTGGATCCAGCTAAACAGATTTAGCTCTTCTAATCTTCTCTAATAAGTCAGTCCACCTCCATGTGCCTCAGTATGTGTTTCTCTCTGAGCTACCTCCAGTTTGTCCATGACCTGTTAATGAGGTGAGCTACCACCAAAACTCCTGGGAATGAGACTAATTCTTCCCTGATTGCCAACATGACCCTTTGTGATGTGTTGTGCTGGGCATAGAAAAGGACTGTGAGGAGTAGACAAGTGGGGAGCTCACAGACAGCAAAATATGTGTTAGTTATGGTAGATCTGAGATGGGAGAACTGATAATTCTGCTGTGACTGAGAATCAAGTGTCTCTTGGAGCATTAGGCAGTGTGTTTTTATGTACTCTACATTCCAGTCCTAGAGGCATCTGGAAGAGAGAGAGGATCAACATATAAAGTTTAAGTTAACAATTAACTGGGCAGACAGCCACAAGGAAAGAGAAGTCCTTACAGTCCTTGATGCTCAGGAGATCTTTGATTGTGCCTGAACCTACACAATTTTCCTAGGGAAGGAAATAAAATTTCTGTAAGTGAAGAAGAGTAGTTTTAAATTTGCTGCTGGCAAAATTTTAGTTATACTATTTAAAACTACTTCCTTGCTTGTCTCATATTTGGGGTTTGGTTGACTACTTACCAGTAATACCCAGTAGTTTGTTAAAGTCTCTGTTATGTTGTATATATTAATGTCCATTGTATTTTCCATAACAAATTTTGAGTGAGCTTGGAAGAGTAAGGGTTCAAGGCCAGGCTGGATGTAACTTTGAGCAACCTGGTCTAGTGGAAGGTGCCCCTGCCCATGGCAGAGGAGTGGAAGGAGATAGAATAATTGAATGTCTTGGGTTGAAAGGCACCTTAAAGACCATGGCAGGGTTACATTTAAATGTTCAATGAGCCTGTTCTTGTTTGGTGGCAATTTAGCTGAACCCCTTCTCTTGTGCTGGGACAGTTCAGTCTCGGGGGTACATTTGGCTGGTGGCCACAGAGTTCCCTGCCATGGCACATGCTGAGTGCCTGTGCTGTGGTGGGTCCATCAGCCAGTCAGCCCTGGTAAGAGAGCGAGACAGTGCTCTGCAATCCATAAAATTCATAAAAAATTCTAAGGAAAAATGAAACTACCTGGATGCTGAAAAATCCTGACATCCCCCTCTGAACTCCCACAGTTCACACTGAAGTCTTGGGGATTTGTCCATATATATATATTTATAAAGGGGAGAGGTAAAAAACTGAATAATCTGAACCTCTTCTGGCATGCTGGCACTGTCTGCTCCTGCATTTGCACAGCCCTGATGGTTTGGCGAGGTGCCTGGAAGGAGCAGGCAGCTGCCTGTCGATCCTTCCACAGGCTCCGTGCTGGGCAGGGGCCATGCCTGGAGCAGAACCTCAGCTGCTCTGGCATCACAGCACAGCAGCTGAAGCAGAGTTCATGTTTAAAAAATATTTTACTGTTGGATTATAGTTAATTTAAATAAAGTCTAGCTGATCTCCTGTCCCTGCTAGTCTGGGAAAGGCAGATCATGAGCCTTTGAGTGCTGCTCTGCACAGCAGAGCTCGGCTCAGGATAAAGGTTGTGGAATCTGTCTCTTTTCCTGCAGTTTGGATCATGCTATAACTCTTTTTTTTACCCATATCATTTTAGAGATTTACTTCTATATCAGTGTAATTTTGCTGTAGGAACACAAAGCACATGCCTATTTAATTTTTGCTATCTGAATTTCTAGCACTACTACTCTCAAGACATTTTGGCTAGACAAAACAGTGATTTAAAATATAAAGCAGCATTTATGGCCTATTTTCCACTATTTATAAAATTTAGTAAGCATACATGCATGATGAATCATGGAAGTATCTTCTGCAGACAAAGCTCCCTGGAATAAATACTTGATGCATAGTCAAGCAGAGCTATATTTATGCAAAGCAGAAAATACAGATGCAAGGGCTGCTGTCTGAAAAGGTAATCCTGAGGTGAGACATTTTGGCTGTTTGTTTGTTTTTAGTAGCAGGAGGGAGGAAAGGGTTAGGACTTTTAAGGAACACAAAGCAGGGGTTTTGTTTACATTCAGTAACACTGATTTTATATTTTGGGGTTGGGAAAAGGCTTGTCTTACAAAATCAGCCCAAGTAAAGGTTGCGTACAAAGCTGTAATAACACCTGAAACAAGACTTGATGTGACTTACACCAGGCTGGCTCGAAGGGTACATGCTTCATTGATTTTCAGAGCTTATTGCTTGTAATATTTCTGCAGCACACTCATTACAACTCCTGGCTGTTATCGGGCTCAGAGCAGGCAGCTGTGAGCTGACAATAACATCTGATGCTGCAAACCCTGGCTTGAGAGAGATTTACCCTTTTCAAAGTGATTTTGTAGATCAAACCAGCACTTTTTCTGTTTGGAATTCTTTTGCAGTGCTTTCATATAACATTTATACAGTATCTTGTTGCTCACCTGAAAGGCAGCTTGTTCTAGGCATAAAGGTTCACATCTGTGCTGCTTTTGTAAAGAAAGAGTTGTGGGGAGGTTGATAATAAAATTAGTACTGCCAAGAATATTTTAGAGTATAATCTGCAACCTAAACCAGTTACCTGGATGTTTGTTTATCCTGCACCCAGGTAAATACTAGCAGGGTCTGGGTTTTTTCTTTCTGGACAGTGATTGACTAATTTTTCTACAGCAACAGGATCTGGACTATGATCTACTTAGAAATTGAGCTGAACCCCCTCTTTTCTAAAATAAAAAAGTTTCCGTGAAAGTACAGCTACGACTTCAGTTCAATCAGCAAACTGGAGGAGTGAACTGAATTCTTGTGACCTAATCAATAAGGTAATGTATGTTAAGGTAGGGATAGCCCCATAAATCAAATCAGTTTGTGCTGAAGAAATCTGCATTGGTCTGGTGCCATGAGTTGTCTGGCCGTTGAAGGAAAACAGGTACTTGTTTAAAACTCTAATATAAATAATATGTATTTGTATAATACATACATAATTATAATATCTATTACACATGTATAAATATATTAAATGTATCTGAACTCTATTATTTCTGAAGCATGGCTGCAACTGTACTGATTGAGGCTCATCTGGTGCTATTCAGCTTGGAAAATGAAGTCAGGTTGGTTTAGACTGCCTTGAATCAATATAATGGAGAGTTATGTATTCCAAGAGTGACAAAATCAGTCAAAATTTTCTCTGCTTCTTTTTTCCCTACTGTTGCAGGTACAATGTTTTCTATTAAATTAAAACTGTCAGTAACAAGTTGCTACTTGGATTTAGGATGCCAGAGAATGTATTTGACACAAACAGCAAGAAGGTAAAGAGTGCCCACATCAGGGAAATCTATAATGAAGTGGAAACTCCTGAAAGGCTGTCATGGGCAGGCTCAGTCCCGAGCACTCTAATGCAGATCCGCCAGAATAATTCCTTAGAGCTTGGTAAAGCACGTGGCACCTTTATGCTGAGGCTTGTGCAAGACAACATCCCAAGGCTGCCAGTCCCAGGCTATGCTATTTGCATGAAAAGGGAAGAATTTTTAGCCCTGGATGGAAATCTCTGATACTTCCTCTCACAAAAATGCTTCTCTTGTTCACCATGCCTTGCAGTGATGTGTGGAGTGAGAGGCAGCAGTAATTCATCAGGGTGAGGAGCTGCCTGTGGGACACAACATCCAGTTGTTATTGTTTTCCCAGCTCTTAAAAACATGTTTTTGCTTTTAAAAAAGTGATGAAGATTGATACCAGCTGTTAAATCAAGGTGATGTAAAAGCAGGTATTTTGCCTAATTCTCTCAGGTTGTTCAGTTACTGAATTTCAATCCTGGCCCTTTGCTTTCCTACTCATGAATGTCTCATTGCAGCACAGAGTTCTTTGACACTGCCACCTCATACCTGTGCTGGACCCTAGTGACAGAGTCCTGCCTTCTCACCTCATTGTTTGGCAGTGATTGCAAATTTGAGTTAACAAACACCTGAGGAGTGAAAGCCATGAGCTAATATGGTTAATACTTTACTGCCAAGGTCTTGTCAAACTCCTCTTTACACAGGAATTTCTGACTGCAGCTACCGGTGAAGACCCACCTCACCCTGGCTGTGGTCAGTGAGGGGCAGTCACCAAGTGAGTGGCCCTTCCCTAGCTCTGCACTGGTTAGGATTTGACAAGCCCTCTTGGATGCTCCAAAACTTGCTCATTTCCGTAAGCTTCTTGGAGGGTACCTTACCCCATACGTACACCACTGTGCCAGAAAAGTTTGAGCAATTTTTAAGTGGTTTTTTGTAGTTAGCTGCACAAGATAAAGGGTTTGTTGGCACCCTCACAGATATACACACATCTCTGTTTATACACATACAAATTTATAACATGCATGCTTTGAAAGTGTAGTGTTCAGGACATACCCATTTTTTAGTGGAAGCCTTTTCCTATTAAATTTGATTTCTTTAAGGGAGGAGGGAACTGAAATGTGATCAACGTAGTTACTAAATATAACTACCTCTCAGAAGGCACAGTTGTGCCTCTAGTTTGTGATACCAAAGAAAAGTTCTATGTCAGACTCCAGAGCAGCAAATTATTGCAATCATTTAAGTAAATAGGCTGGTTCTTTCATTAAAGAAAGTTTTCTTGCTGAGCTAGATGTATGATATATTTATTTTTTCATAAATATGAATGTCTCCTACTGATGGAAACAGTCAGCTGTCACTACACTACAAATGCAAATTGCAAACTGATGGTTGAACAATTAAGATCTGGTGCACAGAACTTATTGCCACTGGAGGACTGTAATTGAATTCCTATTGCTGTCAGACAGGTTGAAAATTACTGTAATGAAGAGCATCAGTTTTCTACTTTGCATCTTCTTGTTTCCCAGCCAAGGAGCATTGGTGTTACAGAGGTTCACACAAATAGATAATTGAATAAAGAGCAACAAATGACCAAGGAATGTTACCTGTCATTAAAGAGGAAAGTAATTAATGCTCTTTAGCTTGATTCCCACATGCCCATGAAATCCAGGGATCTCCATGGTTCTTCCCTCAGTGATCCTGGTTGGTGTGTATGCAGAGTGAAATTAGTGATCAGACAGCTGTGTACCCAAGTACTGGGTGATACTGTAAATGACTGGATAACATGATAGAGTTCCTCTTAATATAGAGGAAAATTATGGTTGTGTGACATATGCGAGAGGCTTTGAAGTAGTCTTTGGTTATATGTATGAAGGGAGATATTTTTTACTAGCACCTCCTTTAAAGTATCCAAGGTGTGCTCATACACATGTCCATGGCATCTTAATTATAAGAACTCCTGGAGTGAGAAAATAAGGAAAGATTAAACCATTACTTACAACGTGCATTAGTTGGTGCAAAACTCCTGCTTCTTACACAGGTATTTCTGCTTCTGATATTGCAGGAAAAGGTATGAAATATGTCAAATATTCGTTTCTCTGAGTTTCTTGTTTGGGAGGTTACAGCCCATAATAAGAGCGTTCTGTGCTGCTCTGTGGAGGAGGCTTCCCTGCTATCTCAAACCTGAAATCAGTTTTGTAGCCATTGAAGGTGACTGGGATGTCCCAGCACCCTTCTCTTAGTAATGTCTGAGAGCAGGATGTTTGCGTCAGCTGGGCTGTTCCCTGTGTCAGGAGCTGGAAAGGGATGGTCTTCTGCAAGACCTCCAAAAACTTTGTGCAGCACAAAAGAACTCACTCCAAGCTGTAGCACATGTGTTGGACAGCTAAGGTTACAGTGTACTAGTGTTTTCTGTGCTGAATGTCTGGAGATGACACTAAAGCTCTCTGACAACAGTGGGTCTCACTCAGAAATGCCCAAGAGGTGCTGCACCCTGTAAGAAAAAAGGGAAATTTGGTCTGACAGGGTCACTCATACCACGTCTTTTTGATCTGTACCAGCCTTGATCCATCTTGACCTAATGCTTAAACAGATGCATGTATGAAGATCTTGTCAGCTGTTGTAATTTCAGAGAACAATTGGCTTCGGAGATGTCAGCTTTCCTGTAAAAAGGGACTTTAAAATTTTTCAGCATCTAAGATGGATTGGAGAGTCTGTCAAGGGGATAGGGCTATTGATGAAGCATTTGGCTATGAAATACATTTGGCCAGGCCTGTCCCTGATGTGGCAGGAGGCTGGGGCCCCGCCCCCGACCAACACAGGTGG